>NC_090246.1:27500-37500 GCF_037325665.1 Littorina saxatilis | reverse complement strand
CTCGCAGACAAAGAGAAGGAAATACTACCCCCTTCCCCCCTCAAAAGCACCCTTGTCCCATAAAGTGCAAAGAAAAAAGAAGAATACCCACCCATAGCATCTTTATCCAATAACGAGAACACTACAGAAGTGTGTGTATGTGTGTGTGTGTACGTGTGTGTGTATGTGTGTATGTGTGTGTGTGTGGGGGGGGGGTACGCACCTAAGGCACCCTTGCCCATCGACCAAGAAAATAGATTAGAAGAAGGAAATACCCACCTAAAGTACCTTCACCAAAGATATACCACTGCTTCTCTTTGTCTTTGCCTTCACAACGAAAGCATAAAAGAAAGACAGAAATAAGGCGACTTTAGGCACACTTCCAAGCAGGAAGATTTTTAGAGGGTGAAAATCAGCGTCTATTCTGGCGTCACAATTGCAGTCCCAGCTGTGTAATCCAAGTGAAGAGGAACACGATGGTAGGCGCAATGGATCCTGGCATCTGTAGATAAAAAGGAAAGAAGGTGCGTACTCTCAGATTCTCAGTGCAAGGACCTGTCGCTACGATTTCACTACTGTGCATGAAACAAAGGGAGCAGGTGCGTAGCTGGAATTCCTGTTTATCGCACGATTCTCTGTGGTAGATTTAAACACAGCGATTATCACTTAGGGGGGCCCAGCCGTCTTTTGCAGACCTGACATTTTCTCTCTTGTTTGAAATCTTGATCTGCCTTGTTTATCTAGCTACAAGAATTATTATTTATTTGTCTTCGAACAAAAAACGGCTTATAGTATTCTAATGTAATACATATACAGTATATGCATTTCCTTATGAAACTGGAATTCATCATGGTATAATGTGGATTAAAAACGAAAAATACCACTCTCCGATTCTGCAGGGACCTGTCACTTTGAAATCCCTACTGTGCATGAAACAAAGACTGAAAGAGAGCAGGTGCGTGGCTGGAATTCCTGTTATCGCACGTTCCTCCATGGTAGATTTAAACACCGTGATTATCACTTGTGGAGGCCAAGTCTACTTTCATTAACCTGCCTGTTTTTGTTTGTTTTTTCCTCATGTTTGAAACTTTTATTTTCTCATTAAAATGCCTTCTGAATCTGACTTTGTTCGTGTACATGTGTATCTCGAACAAAACTGGTTTCGGGTATCCTGACCTTTCCACGCCTATTTCTTTAAATCCGGAATGGACCCTGACGTGTGTCGATAAAAATGGAAAAAGTACCACCCCACATTCTGCAGAGACATGTCGCTAGAATATCACTACTGTGCATCAGACAAACGAAACAGGTGCGTGGCTCCGATGATGGTACAATTAGGATAAAGAAAACACAAACACACACACACACACACACGCACACACACACACACACACACACGCACGCACACACACACACACACACACACACACACACACACACACACACACACACACACACACACACACACACACACACACGCGCACGTAAACAAAGACGTTATACATTCACTTGAACTCTACCAAATTTGTCGCAAACAAAACAAGATACGCAACAGAAAAATGAAATAGCGACAGGACGACCACGTTGTTGTTTGTGTTCGCATCTTTAAAGATGACAGAAAGCAACAACAACATAAACATGAAATAGTGACAGGACGACCACGTTGTTGTTTGTGTTCGCATCTTTAAAGATGACAGAAAGCAACAACAACATAAACATGAAATAGTGACAGGACGACCACGTTGTTGTTTGTGTTCGCATCTTTAAAGATGACAGAAAGCAACAACAACATAAACATGAAATAGTGACAGGACGACCACGTTGTTGTTTGTGTTCGCATCTTTAAAGATGACAGAAAGCAACAACAACATAAACATGAAATAGTGACAGGACGACCACGTTGTTGTTTGTGTTCGCATCTTTAAAGATGGCAGAAAGCAACAACAACAGAAACATGAAATAGTGACAGGACGACCACGTTGTTGTTTGTGTTCGCATCTTTAAAGATGACAGAAAGCAACAACAACAGAAACATGAAATAGTGACAGGACGACCACGTTGTTGTTTGTGTTCGCATCTTTAAAGATGGCAGAAAGCAACAACAACATAAACATGAAATAGTGACAGGACGACCACGTTGTTGTTTGTGTTCGCATCTTTAAAGATGACAGAAAGCAACAACAACATAAACATGAAATAGTGACAGGACGACCACGTTGTTGTTTGTGTTCGCATCTTTAAAGATGACAGAAAGCAACAACATCATAAACATGAAATAGTGACAGGACGACCACGTTGTTGTTTGTGTTCGCATCTTTAAAGATGACAGAAAGCAACAACAACATAAACATGAAATAGTGACAGGACGACCACGTTGTTGTTTGTGTTCGCATCTTTAAAGATGACAGAAAGCAACAACAACAGAAACATGAAATAGTGACAGGACGACCACGTTGTTGTTTGTGTTCGCATCTTTAAAGATGACAGAAAGCAACAA
This sequence comes from Littorina saxatilis, assembly GCF_037325665.1. Taxonomy (NCBI): domain Eukaryota; kingdom Metazoa; phylum Mollusca; class Gastropoda; order Littorinimorpha; family Littorinidae; genus Littorina; species Littorina saxatilis. Next base: position 35,024 of record NC_090246.1, on the reverse strand, counting down.
CAACATAAACATGAAATAGTGACAGGACGACCACGTTGTTGTTTGTGTTCGCATCTTTAAAGATGACAGAAAGCAACAACAACAGAAACATGAAATAGTGACAGGACGACCACGTTGTTGTTTGTGTTCGCATCTTTAAAGATGACAGAAAGCAACAACAACAGAAACATGAAATAGTGACAGGACGACCACGTTGTTGTTTGTGTTCGCATCTTTAAAGATGGCAGAAAGCAACAACAACAGAAACATGAAATAGTGACAGGACGACCACGTTGTTGTTTGTGTTCGCATCTTTAAAGATGGCAGAAAGCAACAACAACATAAACATGAAATAGTGACAGGACGACCACGTTGTTGTTTGTGTTCGCATCTTTAAAGATGGCAGAAAGCAACAACAACATAAACATGAAATAGTGACAGGACGACCACGTTGCTGTTTGTGTTCGCATCTTTAAAGATGACAGAAAGCAACAACAACATAAACATGAAATAGTGACAGGACGACCACGTTGTTGTTTGTGTTCGCATCTTTAAAGATGGCAGAAAGCAACAACAACATAAACATGAAATAGTGACAGGACGACCACGTTGTTGTTTGTGTTCGCATCTTTAAAGATGGCAGAAAGCAACAACAACATAAACATGAAATAGTGACAGGACGACCACGTTGTTGTTTGTGTTCGCATCTTTAAAGATGACAGAAAGCAACAACAACATAAACATGAAATAGTGACAGGACGACCACGTTGTTGTTTGTGTTCGCATCTTTAAAGATGACAGAAAGCAACAACAACATAAACATGAAATAGTGACAGGACGACCACGTTGTTGTTTGTGTTCGCATCTTTAAAGATGACAGAAAGCAACAACAACATAAACATGAAATAGTGACAGGACGACCACGTTGTTGTTTGTGTTCGCATCTTTAAAGATGACAGAAAGCAACAACAACATAAACATGAAATAGTGACAGGACGACCACGTTGTTGTTTGTGTTCGCATCTTTAAAGATGACAGAAAGCAACAACAACAGAAACATGAAATAGTGACAGGACGACCACGTTGTTGTTTGTGTTCGCATCTTTAAAGATGGCAGAAAGCAACAACAACATAAACATGAAATAGTGACAGGACGACCACGTTGTTGTTTGTGTTCGCATCTTTAAAGATGGCAGAAAGCAACAACAACATAAACATGAAATAGTGACAGGACGACCACGTTGTTGTTTGTGTTCGCATCTTTAAAGATGACAGAAAGCAACAACAACATAAACATGAAATAGTGACAGGACGACCACGTTGTTGTTTGTGTTCGCATCTTTAAAGATGACAGAAAGCAACAACAACATAAACATGAAATAGTGACAGGACGACCACGTTGTTGTTTGTGTTCGCATCTTTAAAGATGACAGAAAGCAACAACAACATAAACATGAAATAGTGACAGGACGACCACGTTGTTGTTTGTGTTCGCATCTTTAAAGATGACAGAAAGCAACAACAACATAAACATGAAATAGTGACAGGACGACCACGTTGTTGTTTGTGTTCGCATCTTTAAAGATGACAGAAAGCAACAACAACATAAACATGAAATAGTGACAGGACGACCACGTTGTTGTTTGTGTTCGCATCTTTAAAGATGACAGAAAGCAACAACAACATAAACATGAAATAGTGACAGGACGACCACGTTGTTGTTTGTGTTCGCATCTTTAAAGATGGCAGAAAGCAACAACAACATAAACATGAAATAGTGACAGGACGACCACGTTGTTGTTTGTGTTCGCATCTTTAAAGATGACAGAAAGCAACAACAACATAAACATGAAATAGTGACAGGACGACCACGTTGTTGTTTGTGTTCGCATCTTTAAAGATGGCAGAAAGCAACAACAACATAAACATGAAATAGTGACAGGACGACCACGTTGTTGTTTGTGTTCGCATCTTTAAAGATGACAGAAAGCAACAACAACATAAACATGAAATAGTGACAGGACGACCACGTTGTTGTTTGTGTTCGCATCTTTAAAGATGACAGAAAGCAACAACAACATAAACATGAAATAGTGACAGGACGACCACGTTGTTGTTTGTGTTCGCATCTTTAAAGATGGCAGAAAGCAACAACAACATAAACATGAAATAGTGACAGGACGACCACGTTGCTGTTTGTGTTCGCATCTTTAAAGATGACAGAAAGCAACAACAACATAAACATGAAATAGTGACAGGACGACCACGTTGTTGTTTGTGTTCGCATCTTTAAAGATGACAGAAAGCAACAACAACATAAACATGAAATAGTGACAGGACGACCACGTTGTTGTTTGTGTTCGCATCTTTAAAGATGACAGAAAGCAACAACAACATAAACATGAAATAGTGACAGGACGACCACGTTGTTGTTTGTGTTCGCATCTTTAAAGATGACAGAAAGCAACAACAACATAAACATGAAATAGTGACAGGACGACCACGTTGTTGTTTGTGTTCGCATCTTTAAAGATGACAGAAAGCAACAACAACATAAACATGAAATAGTGACAGGACGACCACGTTGTTGTTTGTGTTCGCATCTTTAAAGATGGCAGAAAGCAACAACAACATAAACATGAAATAGTGACAGGACGACCACGTTGTTGTTTGTGTTCGCATCTTTAAAGATGACAGAAAGCAACAACAACATAAACATGAAATAGTGACAGGACGACCACGTTGTTGTTTGTGTTCGCATCTTTAAAGATGACAGAAAGCAACAACAACATAAACATGAAATAGTGACAGGACGACCACGTTGTTGTTTGTGTTCGCATCTTTAAAGATGACAGAAAGCAACAACAACATAAACATGAAATAGTGACAGGACGACCACGTTGTTGTTTGTGTTCGCATCTTTAAAGATGACAGAAAGCAACAACAACATAAACATGAAATAGTGACAGGACGACCACGTTGTTGTTTGTGTTCGCATCTTTAAAGATGACAGAAAGCAACAACAACATAAACATGAAATAGTGACAGGACGACCACGTTGTTGTTTGTGTTCGCATCTTTAAAGATGACAGAAAGCAACAACAACATAAACATGAAATAGTGACAGGACGACCACGTTGTTGTTTGTGTTCGCATCTTTAAAGATGACAGAAAGCAACAACAACATAAACATGAAATAGTGACAGGACGACCACGTTGTTGTTTGTGTTCGCATCTTTAAAGATGACAGAAAGCAACAACAACATAAACATGAAATAGTGACAGGACGACCACGTTGTTGTTTGTGTTCGCATCTTTAAAGATGGACAGAAAGCAACAACAACATAAACATGAAATAGTGACAGGACGACCACGTTGTTGTTTGTGTTCGCATCTTTAAAGATGACAGAAAGCAACAACAACATAAACATGAAATAGTGACAGGACGACCACGTTGTTGTTTGTGTTCGCATCTTTAAAGATGACAGAAAGCAACAACAACATAAACATGAAATAGTGACAGGACGACCACGTTGTTGTTTGTGTTCGCATCTTTAAAGATGACAGAAAGCAACAACAACATAAACATGAAATAGTGACAGGACGACCACGTTGTTGTTTGTGTTCGCATCTTTAAAGATGGCAGAAAGCAACAACAACATAAACATGAAATAGTGACAGGACGACCACGTTGTTGTTTGTGTTCGCATCTTTAAAGATGACAGAAAGCAACAACAACATAAACATGAAATAGTGACAGGACGACCACGTTGTTGTTTGTGTTCGCATCTTTAAAGATGACAGAAAGCAACAACAACATAAACATGAAATAGTGACAGGACGACCACGTTGTTGTTTGTGTTCGCATCTTTAAAGATGGACAGAAAGCAACAACAACATAAACATGAAATAGTGACAGGACGACCACGTTGTTGTTTGTGTTCGCATCTTTAAAGATGACAGAAAGCAACAACAACATAAACATGAAATAGTGACAGGACGACCACGTTGTTGTTTGTGTTCGCATCTTTAAAGATGACAGAAAGCAACAACAACATAAACATGAAATAGTGACAGGACGACCACGTTGTTGTTTGTGTTCGCATCTTTAAAGATGACAGAAAGCAACAACAACATAAACATGAAATAGTGACAGGACGACCACGTTGTTGTTTGTGTTCGCATCTTTAAAGATGACAGAAAGCAACAACAACAGAAACATGAAATAGTGACAGGACGACCACGTTGTTGTTTGTGTTCGCATCTTTAAAGATGACAGAAAGCAACAACAACATAAACATGAAATAGTGACAGGACGACCACGTTGTTGTTTGTGTTCGCATCTTTAAAGATGACAGAAAGCAACAACAACATAAACATGAAATAGTGACAGGACGACCACGTTGTTGTTTGTGTTCGCATCTTTAAAGATGGCAGAAAGCAACAACAACATAAACATGAAATAGTGACAGGACGACCACGTTGTTGTTTGTGTTCGCATCTTTAAAGATGGCAGAAAGCAACAACAACAGAAACATGAAATAGTGACAGGACGACCACGTTGTTGTTTGTGTTCGCATCTTTAAAGATGACAGAAAGCAACAACAACATAAACATGAAATAGTGACAGGACGACCACGTTGTTGTTTGTGTTCGCATCTTTAAAGATGGCAGAAAGCAACAACAACAGAAACATGAAATAGTGACAGGACGACCACGTTGTTGTTTGTGTTCGCATCTTTAAAGATGACAGAAAGCAACAACAACAGAAACATGAAATAGTGACAGGACGACCACGTTGTTGTTTGTGTTCGCATCTTTAAAGATGACAGAAAGCAACAACATCATAAACATGAAATAGTGACAGGACGACCACGTTGCTGTTTGTGTTCGCATCTTTAAAGATGACAGAAAGCAACAACAACATAAACATGAAATAGTGACAGGACGACCACGTTGCTGTTTGTGTTCGCATCTTTAAAGATGACAGAAAGCAACAACAACATAAACACAAACGAGTTAACGCCATGGTTATCACTGCGGATTGTTTGAATACACCGTCACCCCCACTGCTATCTTAGACCTGCATGTGTTTTGTCTTGTTAAGTCTGTTTAATACTTTGATATTTACAAGCGGAACTGTCAACGGAATCAGTGCTGAAAACAAACAGAAACGATTTGAAAGTTTTCACATTTGATTTTTACATTTATTCGTTAATGAGCCAAAACATTTGATTAATTTTTCTGTCAGTACCTAGACCGATATTGTTTCAGGTATCCTCACCGCAGTATTGTTAAACTTTTCCTAAGTTGGGGGAAAGCTGTTGCCTTAAAATGTTAGGCCATTTCGGAAAATCTTCCGAAGAAGATACATCCTGCTAACATATCGCAGAGAGAGAGAGCATGCACAGACTCACATGTGCAGATGAACATCAAGCCCGCGCATCGTGCACATGTTTTGATTAATTGGCCACAGACGCTTCACAGCTCACATTATCCAGTTTTATAATTGAATTAAAAGCAGAAATAAATCTAAGCTGCCACTTACCAGAATTTATTTACTAACCACCAGCCTATTTTGGGATTAACGATGTGTGTGCCTTGAGACTTGCTCTCTGCAAACAGTTATCACACCTGTTTCAAGACATCAACCACTTTTTATATTTAGTCAAGTTTTGACTAAATATTTTAACATCGAGGGGGAATCGAAACGAGGGTCGTGGTGTATGTGCGTGTGTGCGTGTGTGTGTGCGTGTGTGTGTGTGTGTGTGTCTGTGTGTGTGTGTAGAGCGATTCAGACTAAACTACTGGACCGATCTTTATGAAATTTGACATGAGAGTTCCTGGGTATGAAATCCCCGAACGTTTTTTTCATTTTTTTGATAAATGTCTTTGATGACGTCATATCCGGCTTTTCGTGAAAGTTGAGGCGGCACTGTCACGCCCTCATTTTTCAACCAAATTGGTTGAAATTTTGGTCAAGTAATCGTCGACGAAGCCCGGACTTCGGTATTGCATTTCAGCTTGGTGGCTTAAAAATTAATTAATGACTTTGGTCATTACAAATCTGAAAATTGTAAAAAAAAAAAAAAAATTTATAAAACGATCCAAATTTACGTTTATCTCATTCTAAATTATTTGCTGATTCCAAAAACATATGAATATGTTCTATTCGGATTAAAAACAAGCTCTGAAAATTAAATATATAAAAATTATTATCAAAATTAAATTTTCCAAATCAATTTAAAAACACTTTCATCTTATTCCTTGTCGGTTCCTGGTTCCAAAAACATATAGATATGATATGTTTGGATTAAAAACACGCTCAGAAAGTTAAAACAAAGAGAGGTACAGAAAAGCGTGCTATCCTTCTTAGCGCAACTACTACCCCGCTCTTCTTGTCAATTTCACTGCCTTTGCCATGAGCGGTGGCCTGACTATGCTACGAGTAAAATGGCATTGCGTTCAGTTTCATTCTGTGAGTTCGACAGCTACTTGACTAAATATTGTATTTTCGCCTTACGCGACTTTTTATTCTCTCATTTTGAAAGCAAGCGCGTATATCACATTTCAGTTTAAAGCAGCTTATCTGAAACTGTTCCACAGGTCTGCTCTCAAACTCAGACAAGAAAACGCAAACGTTAGAGACCAAGAATGTTAAAGTGAAACTCGCGAACACATGAAACAGATTGGCATTGCCACGTAAAAAGAAAAATCTTTACAAACAGGTGAACGGTTCGCAAGATCAGAACATCCTTCCAACTTTCCTTAACATATTTCAAAATACGTCATCGAGTGTTTGGGTTTGCTCAAGCATTTTCTGTAAATACTTCAACGTTGGGTGTGTTGAACAACTCTCTCTCTCTCTCGATCTCTCTCTCTCGGTCTCTCTCTCTCTCTCTCTCTCTCTCTCTCTCTCTCTCTCTCTCTCTCTCTCTCTCTCTCTCTCTCTCTCTCTCTCTCTCTCTCTCTCTCGTGTGCATATGTCTGCCTGTCTGCCTGTCTGTCTGTCAATCTGTCTCTCTGTGTCACTCACTTTTTTCTTTCGCTCTCTCAATTTTTCTTTCTTCTTTCTCTCTCTCTCTCTCTCTCTCTCTCTCGCTCTCTCTCTCGCTCTCTCTCTCTCTCTCGCTCTCTCTCTCTTTCTCTCTCTTTCTCTCTCTCTCACGCTCTCTCTCTCAGTCCCCCCCTCTCTCTCTCTCTCTTTCTCTCTCTCTCTCTCTCTCTCTCTCTCTCTCTCTCTCTCTCTCTCTCTCTCTCTCTCTCTCTCTCTCTCTCGCTCACAATGTCTGTCAGGCTGGCTGGCTGTTTTTCTGCTTGTCTGTCTGTTTATCTGTCTCTCTCTAGATCTGTCACTCAATATTTCTCTCTCTCTCTCTCGCTCTCTCTCTCTGTTTGCTTATGCCATTACCCTCGTAAATAAAGAATTTGTCATTGAATTTGTCAATTTCTCTCTCTCTCTCTCTCTCTCTCTATGCGTCTGTCTGTCTGTCTGTCTGTCTGTCTGTCTGTCTGTCTGTCTGGCTGGCTGGTTGGATGGCTGGT
>NC_090246.1:20000-22500 GCF_037325665.1 Littorina saxatilis | reverse complement strand
GTCAGGGGAGTAACATTTGTGTACGAAATGTTTACTCAGAACTCACCTGTCTTATGGAGTAATTTTCTCGTGTAATGGGGGAGTGCTTTTTTTCGTAAAGGGAGTAACTTTTTCGTACGAAATGTTTACTCCGGAGTAAAAATCTCGTGGGAGTAATTTCTCGTGTTACACCGGCCTTTCAACACACTCCACCAACTTGTTACTCTTTGGTAATTGCCTGCAAGTATTTCCTCGAAAGTGTTCCCCGCAGACGCGAACGCTTTCACATTTACGATCTCACGTAATATCACAATCAACTCGTCCCAAATCCATCACCATGAACCAGATTTCACTAAACCTATTTTCTACTTAAAATCTGTCGAAAACAACAATCTAGGTTGCAGCCTAAAAGCGTGTTTTACTGTGAAGCGTGGAGGTTGCTTTACTTTGTAGCGAAGAGGTTGTTTTACTTTGCAGGGAGAGGTTGTTTTACTTCACTCCCTGTCAGTTTCACTTCAGAGACGGGACTGCTACCTTTGACTAATGATGCGAAGAGCCGAAGAAGATTGGAGGATGGGAGGGGGTGGAGGAGAGAAAGCGAGTATGTGGTTTGTGTAGGGGGGGCCGGGGGGGGGGGGGGAGGGGGCGGTAGAGTATGACGATCACGCAATAGCCAGGATTTTTTTGTTGGCACGAACTCTTTTTTCAGAGAGAAAAAGAGAGATAGAGAGAGAGAGTGTGAGAGAGAGAGAGAGACAGAGAGAGAGAGAGAGAGAGAGAGAGAGAGAGAGAGAGAGAGAGAGAGAGAGAGTGTGTGAGAGCTAGAGAGAGAGTGTGAGAGCTAGAGAGAGAGAGAGGGGGAGAGAGAGAGAGAGAGAGAGAGAGAGAGAGAGTGTGTGTGAGAGATAGAGAGAGAGTGTGAGAGATAGAGAGAGAGAGAGAGAGAGAGAGAGAGAGCGAGAGAGAGAGAGAGGAACAGAGAGACAGAGACAGACATAGAGCCTAATAACAGACAGACCGACAGACCGACAAACAGGGAGGGAGGATCTTCTTATGGGACGGATTGTGAGGAAGGGAGACTGACTATTAGGGTTTAACGTCCTCTTAGACCAACTGAGCTACGTCCCCGCTATGACGGCTTACTAGTGCCAAAACCTGGGGTTACCCATTATCACGTGATAATTAATAATTAACGCTGTCAGTTACTGTTTTTACTCGTTAGTTACTCATTTTCACGGGATAATTAGTAATTTTCACGGGAAAATGACTAATTTTTAGTTTTGGCACTAGCAATCCGTCAGGAAGTGAGCCAAAACTAAAAATTAGTAAATAACAGGTGAAAGTTAGTAATTTTCCCGGGAAAGTTAGTAATTTTCCCGGGAAAATTAGTAATTAACACGTGAAAATGGTAATTATCAAGGGAAAATTAGTAATTAACACGTGAAAATGGTAATTATCAAGGGAAAATTAGTAATTTTCCCTTGATAATTACAATTATGAGGTTTTGGCACTAGTAAGCCCTATGACGGCTTACTAGTGCCAAAACCTGGGGTTACCCATTATCACGTGATAATTACTAATTAACGCTGTCAGTTACTGTTTTCACCTGTTAGTTACTCATTTTCACGGGAAAATGACTAATTTTTAGATTTGGCACTAGCAATTCGTCAGGAAGTGAGCCAAAACTAAAAATTAGTAATTAACAGGTGAAAGTTAGTAATACTAGTGCCAAAACCTCATAATTGTAATTATCAAGGGAAAATTAGTAATTTTCCCATTATAATTACCATTATCACGTGTTAATTACTAATTTTCCCGGGAAAATTACTATTTTTCCTGGGAAAATTACTAACTTTCACCTGTTAATTACTAATTTTTAGTTTTGGCTCACTTCCTGACGGATTGCTAGTGCCAAAACTAAAAATTAGTCATTTTCCCGTGAAAATTACTAATTATCCCGGGAAAATGAGTAAATAACGAGTGAAAACAGTAACTGACAGCGTTAATTAGTAATTATCACGTGATAATGGGTAACTCCAGGTTTTGGCACAAGTAAGCCGTCATACTGTTAGTTACTCATTTTCACGGGAAAGTTACTAATTTTTAGTTTTGGCACTAGCAATCCGTCGACGCGTCAGGAAGTGAGCCAAAACTAAAAATTAGAAATTAACAGGACTGAAAGTTAGTAATTATTCCGGGAAAATTAGAAAATTATTAATAAACACGTGAAAATGGTAATTATCAAGGGAAAATTACTAATTTTCCCTTGATAATTACAATTATGAGGTTTTGGCACTAGTAAGCCGTCATAGGGAGAGTTGGTGGTGTATGTGTGGTGGTAGTGAGGAATGGGGAAGTGTTAGAAGTATATGGAACACGCATCAGCCAGTGTCTTTTTACAGGCAGCGTGCGGAAGCGGCGTGCGGGTAATTAACAGCACACCAGTTATAAACACACCGTGATTGTGCTGTCAGCTTCTCTCCACACCCAGCAGTAGGCATACAGCAGCTGTTTCACCTCA
>NC_090246.1:10000-15000 GCF_037325665.1 Littorina saxatilis | reverse complement strand
ATGTAGGCACTGCTGTTGATGAAGAGGAGAGGGATGATGTAGGCACTGATGTTGATGAAGATATGAGGGATGATGTAGGCACTGATGTTGATGAAGAGGAGAGGGATGATGTAGGCACTGATGTTGATGAAGAGGTGAGGGATGATGTAGGCACTGATGTTGATGAAGAGGAGAGGGATGATGTAGGCACTAATGTTGATGAAGAGATGAGGGATGATGTAGGCACTGATGTTGATGAAGAGGAGAGGGATGATGTAGGCACTGATGTTGATGAAGAGATGAGGGATGATGTAGGCACTGATGTTGATGAAGAGGAGAGGGATGATGTAGGCACTGCTGTTGATGAAGAGGAGAGGGATGATGTAGGCACTGATGTTGATAAAGAGATGAGGGATGATGTAGGCACTGATGTTGAAGAGGGGAGGGATGATGTGAAGGAAGGAAAGGGAGATGATGATGATAAAGGGGAGATGTGTGATACAGCCAAAGATATTGGAAACACAGAAAATCATGCTGATAGAGATGAGAGGGAAGTTCATGAAAGTGATGAAGAGTTTGATCATGATGACGAAACAAAAGATCCAGATTTTAGGCTATCAGATAGTAACACCGATGACAGTGATGATGATGTTGATTTCAAGGATGATCCGATGATTGTAAACACTTTGCCAACAACTGACAGACCATCCTTGAGTCCAATTCCATCGTCACTGTCATCATCGGGTCCATCATTGTCCTCAGAAGCAGCAGTTTCTGCAAGTGTTGGTTGTTCCGTATCAAGTGTTTCATCGGGCATATGGGCAAAGAAACACGCATGTGTTTATTGTCAAAAGTTATATGCCAAAATCTCTAGGCACTTCGAAGACATGCACTCAAATGAATTAGAGGTGGCACTTGCGCTAGGACTTCCCAAAAGAAGCCAGGAACGAAACACGATATGGACTGATTTGAGGAATAGGGGAGATTATAATTACAACAAGATAGTGATCGCGAAACAAGAAGGAGAAATGATTCCCTGCAAGAGGCCGACCGATACAACAGCGGATGTCAACAGCTTTGTCCCTTGTGCACACTGCAAGGGGATGTTCCAAAAGAACGCCCTCTGGCGCCACATCAAACGGTGCAGACTGAGAAGTCCAAGGGACACCAGCAGAGACCATCAAAAACAAGGAAAACTTCTGATGCCTGTCCCCCAGAATGTAACAGACAGCTACAAATCAGACATATTAGGGTCACTAGCTGTAGGCAAGGTCAGACAAGTTGCTGCCAACGATGCTTTGATCCTGCAATTTGGGCAAACCAGATACTCAAAATGCAGGCATCAGCGACATCAGCACCAAAATGTTAGACAACAGGTGCGCGAACTTGGCCGGTTTTTGATCAAACTGCGAGATCGCACCACATGTCAGTGCTTGGAAGATTGCATTGATCCACAACATTTCAACGAAGTTGTCCATACTGTCAGGGATGTCTGTGGCTTTCAACAAGAGCTCGGAGTCTTTAGTATACCGACACTGGCACAACACATTGGGCAGTCTCTTTTGAAGTGTGCAAAGATCATGAAATCGAATGCACTTAAAGCGGGTGACTCGCAACTGAAGCTAAAGGCAGAGGGTTTCATTGATCTCTATGACGCTGACTGGACAGCGGAAATAGGGACCTTTGCGCTGAACACAATTCAAGTCAGACGGTTCAACAAACCCAAGGCCATGCCTTTAGCGAGGGACATAAGAAAGTTAAATGTTTATTTGGCGGAGCAGGCTAAGATTCACTATGACGAATTACAAGTTCATGGGGATTCTGTTACGGCATGGAAAAGCCTGAATGAACTGACCTTGACTCAGATTGTTCTGTTCAATCGTAGACGTGGGGGGGAGGCAGAGCGAGCTGAGATGTCACAGTATCTGTCCGGCACTAATCAAACTCCCGTGCAGGAAGACCTCCTCAAAGGGCTGTCACAGTTTGAACGAAATCTGACATCCACACTGGCCAGGTTTGAGATCAGAGGTAAGCGCGGTAGAAGAGTTGCTGTCCTTTTGACAAGCGATTACCAAAACCAGCTCGCATGCCTTTTAAAATGCAGAGCAGCTGTAGGTGTCGAAGACAATAAATACCTGTTCCCAAGAACTGAGGACGCCACAACTCCTGTCAGAGGTTGCGATGTCATCCGGAAATGTTCGAGGGAGAACACCCTGAGTGGATAACTTCCACATCACTCAGAAAGCACATTGTGACCATGTCACAACTTCTCAACCAAAAGCGGCATGAACTTGACATGCTTGCAAATTTCATGGGCCACAGTATAACCGTACACAGGGAATACTACAGACTACCAGAAGGAACTACGCAGCTTGCTAAGCTGAGTAAGTTATTGCTTCAAATGGAAGCTGGCGATGTAGCCACTCTCCGTGGGAAATCCCTGGATGACATCACCATGGATGAGAGTGAAGAGCTTGGCTGTAATGACGAAGAAGACCAAGATGAAGGCCACAACACAACCAAAAGAAATGCTGATGAAACCGAAGACGATCAAGTCAAACGGAAAAAAACAGAAGAACCTACAGCGTCTTCAGTGAAAAAAGAAAAGAAAGGCCGCGAACGGAAAAAGTGGAGCTCTGAAGAGATAAAAGCTGTTAGTCAGAACCTGGCAAAGTTTATTAACACCGAAACGTTGCCTGGCAAATCGGATTGTTTGCTAGCTCAAAAGAAATCCCTGATTTTGATGAAAAGAGAATGGACCCAGATTAAATTTTGTGTAAAGAATATGATTGCAGCAGAGAAAAGAAAGCTTCGCAAATTGAATCAATCACTGGTCTGAGTAGTAAAGATCAAATTAGTGAAGATCAAAATGTGAACTTGTTAGTTCTTTTCCAGTAGTGTATGTTAGTTATATAATTACCGCTCCAACGTCATATGCATAAATGTGGTATTTTTTTATCCTCAAATCAGTTCATATGTTGTAATCGTCTTGACCATAATTGTATTCGGAAGCATATCTTGTCTATGATTGTCAGTCTAAGATGACAATGATGGACAAGACATGTCTTTTGTCGAGCAGTGTATATATTGCTTAAATCAAGCCAAGTCATTAGAGGCTTGAATTACCTTGCTTTGCCTCATTTGGGATAGGAGAGAACATAATGAATTGCTGATTTCACCAAACAAATATCTAGCCAACTGAGCAACACTTCACACAGTGATGCATTGCTGTTGCTTCTGTTGCTTATAATACTGATCAGTGCTGTCTTTTCAAACCTTGTACAATGGAACCCCTTTTTTAATCAATCAATCAATCAATCAATCAATAGGACGCTTATATCGCGCATATTCCGTGGGTACAGTTCTAGGCGCTCTGCAATGATGCCGTGTGAGATGAAATTTTATACGGCCAGTAGATTGCAGCCATTTCGGCGCATATTTACCTTACACGGCCTATTATTCCAAGTCACACGGGTATAGGTAGACAATTATTAACTGTGCCTAAGCAATTTTGCCAGGAAAGACCCTTTTGTCAATCGTGGGATCTTTAACGTGCACACCCCAATGTAGTGTACACGGGGGGTGTTCGGACACCGAAGAGAGTCTGCACACAAAGTTGACCCTGAGAAATAAATTTCCGCCGAACGTGGGTGTGAACTCACGCTGACAGCGGCCAACTGAATACAAATCCAGCGCGCTACCAACTGAGCTATGTCCCCGCCCCTGACAATTATTGAGCCATAACAACGAGTGATTCTCCAACTTAGGGAAATGTGCGCAGGTTATGATCTGTTCTTCACAGGGTCTCAAAAGAGAGGAAGGGTGTGTGCGTGATGCAGGGGGGGGGGGGGGGGGGGTGGGGTGGGGTGGGGCTGGGACTGGATTGAAAGGGGGAATACAACATAATTATTCCCACCGTTCATGTCACTACTTGAATTGTGAGTGTGTCTTATTTCAGTTTGTCAACAATTGTGTAAATATTATTTGTTTGATAACAATTTCATGTCTGGGTAGGTTTGCTTTTTCCACTTGTGACACATTTTGCCACTGGGCCTTTGCTGTTTTGGCGTCTGCTTTTGTACATACCATTTTTCTGTCTGTCATTGGTTTAATCATTTTGATGAGCTTTGAACGGTTATCATCTTCGCTATGTACACAAAGGACCAAATTCAGTATTAAGTTCCGGAAAGTGTCATTATTTGTTAGTATGTTTACTTTCATGATATGCATAAGGTAGTTTACTAAACGCTGATAATGGCTTTGTGATTTGTATTTGTTTTAACTATGTTTACAAACATGCGTCCCATTGTATGTATTGGAAGGGGAATACAACATAATTATTCCCACCGTTCATGTCACTACTTGAAATGTGAGTGTGCCTTATTTCAGTTTGTCAACAATTGTGTAAATATTATTTGTTTGATAACAATTTCATGTCTGGGTAGGTTTGCTTTTTCCACTTGTGACACATTTTGCCTTTGCTGTTTTGGCGTCTGCTTTTGTACATACCTTTTTTTTTTCGGTCATTGGTTTAATCATTTTGATGAGCTTTGAACGGTTATCATCTTCGCAATGTACACAAAGGACCAAATTCAGTATTAAGTTCCGGAAAGTGTCATTATTTGTTAGTATGTTTACTTTCATGATATGCATAAGGTAAACGCTGATAATGGCTTTTGTGATTTGTATTTTTTTGTTTAACTATGTTTACAAACACGCGTCCCATTGTATGTATGATTACCCTGTATCTCTTGCTCTTGTTCAATGTTCAGAATCATACCTTTGTCACAATCATTATCAAATTTCACTTTAAAATGCTGACGTTTTGAAAGTTGAGTTGTTGCGCGACTTGAGTTGCTGCATTGAGACAGCTTGGTTTTGCGGAGGTTCTGGCCTGGTGGTTTAGAGCCTGTATCGATACTGACCTAGCCATTTGTTTTGGGTTGGTGTGTGAGTTAAGGTGTTTTATGTGTTTTGTTTGCACTGGTGTGTTGTTGTTGTTTTTAAACATGTCTTCATTT
>NC_090246.1:0-7500 GCF_037325665.1 Littorina saxatilis | reverse complement strand
TTGAAAACAATTCTTGAGTCGTGTTTGAACTTACCATGTTAAAATGTCTCAAAGATGACTCGTCAACACAAATAAATGAGAATAAGAAAGCTTATTGAAGTCATGTTCTTTACTGCGTGTGTACAATGTGAGGTTACATCTTAGTATCTCACATTGAAAAAGAGAGTTTCATATCTATGTACATGTCTCTTGATGATTTCGTTTTGACTAAATGACTTTCATAGTGTTTATGTTTTGCATTCTTCAAGAAATTGTGTTTCCACTTCTTATTTGTTAGTGTACTCTGTTGTATTGACTCACCTGATGAATCATCGGTTAATCAATGGATTTTTTAAGGCGGTCAGTAATTACACAGCTGCAGGGTTTCCCTCGTGCTTACAAAAAAATTGAACTCAATTTACAATGATGCCAGAACGAAATCGTTTGATGTGTAGATTTGGATTGTTACGTATTTTTAATCCATTGATTGTGTGAACTACACAAACGTATCTGTAACATTTCATTTACTTCATAAGAAAACCGGCCTGATATACCAAATGTTGGAAATCATGGTGTTTCGTAATAGATTTCAGGTATCTAGCTATTATGAACCAAAGCTGCTTTTGTGTGTGTGTGTGTGTGGACTTTCATTTGGAAAAAAGTTCAGCAGGTATCCGTCGTTTTCATTTATTATGTTCAGGCTCGCAAAAGTTGTGCGTGTGTATACAAACATCAAGAAATAAACTTTAATATTATATGGTTCAATTTGGATTTTGCTGATTCATATTAGTCACCACCACCGATCTCTTTGTCACTGTCGCTCTTTCGCTGTCTCTCTGTAATGTTATGTCTCTCTCTGTCTCTCTGTAATTTTATGTCTCTCTGTCTCTGTCTCTGTGTCTGTCTGTCTCTGTCTGTCTCTGTCTGTCTCTGTCTGTCTCTCTCTGTCTCTGTCTCTCTCTCTCTCTCTCTCTGTGCGTTTCTTCTTCAAGGTATTATAAAGTAAGCGTCTATGGTAACAACACGTTTGTCAATGGAACATCGTAGGTCATTTGAAGACGTGATATGATCTTCCTCCAGAAAAAGAACGCACAGAACATTATGTCAAGTGTTAAGTCTCTACCAAAATTACGGACAGTAGAGACCAACAACAACAACAACAACAACAATAGCATACCAAATGTAGCCCTAAATCCTCCATTTTACAACACTTTCGATTTAGGGCACACAAGGTGTTCACAAACATATCAATCTACTAGCTACCTGTCCAGTTATGAAACGTGAAGTGTTGATTAAATTTTACTTTCATGACACTTAAATTGCAGTCTTCACGTTTAACATGTGTAACTGGGTCCTTGCTTGGACTCAAACATGTAACATGTGTAACTGGGTCCTTGCTTGGACTCAAACATGCAACATGTGTAACTGGGTCCTTGCTTGGACCTAAACATGCAACATGTGTAACTGGGTCCTTGCTTGGACCTAAACATGCAACATGTGTAACTGGGTCCTTGCTTGGACTCAAACATGTAACATGTGTAACTGGGTCCTGGCTTGGACCTAAACATGCAACATGTGTAACTGGGTCCTTGCTTGGACCTAAACATGCAACATGTGTAACTGGGTCCTTGCTTGGACTCAAACATGTAACATGTGTAACTGGGTCCTGGCTTGGACCTAAACATGCAACATGTGTAACTGGGTCCTTGCTTGGAC
Organism: Littorina saxatilis; assembly: GCF_037325665.1. NCBI lineage: Eukaryota > Metazoa > Mollusca > Gastropoda > Littorinimorpha > Littorinidae > Littorina > Littorina saxatilis. The sequence continues at coordinate 5,805 of NC_090246.1, read as the reverse complement.
CTAAACATGCAACATGTGTAACTGGGTCCTTGCTTGGACCTAAACATGCAAAATGTGTGTACAGGTCCTTAGAATGAGTCCTCACATGGTATGACAAATAACAAGGTATTAGTATTTGATAATTATAACCACTTGAACATCGCCATGTTCTGAAAATAGTTTAAGACTATGTTCACTGCTTGAAAATGTAAACTCAAACACGGTACAGTACTATTTTCATTGAGTCTTGACGTGGATGATGTAAACACAAAGTCCTGACACAGTATGTTATACCAGTATGAGTGAGCGTGTGTGTGTGTGCGTGTGTGCGTATGTGTGAGTGTGTGCGTGTGTGTGTGTGTGTGTGTGTGTGTGTGTGTGTGTGTGTGTGTGTGTGTGTGTGTTTGCATGTACTGATACGCGTGTGTTCGTGCATTCGGGAATATCAAAACAAAATTGTTTTGCTCGCCGCGAAATTCAAACCCGACATTTCCGGACTAACGCACTACCCGGAGTGTATTTAGTCCAAATTATTCACTCCGACCTTCTCAGTCCGGCCCTATCAGTCAATCCAGCCCCCCCCCCCCCCCCCCCCTCTCCACCACCCTCAGTTTCCCGCCAGGTACGTACTTCCAAGAAGAAGAGAAGTTACGCGAGACAAATTTCGGGCAGAAGGTAGAAGCGATATGCTTTCATAACCCACAAGGAGTACGACAGGAAAACACAGGAAACACGGGCACACAGACACTTGAGGCAGGGAGCGCCGTTTCTGGGTCACGCAGATGCCGTTAGGCCAAACTGTCCTCATTAGTCAAGCCTTCGTCATGCTCTTTCCAAACATATGCTCACTCAGTACGAATTTAGTTTCAGTCTATAGGAAGCTTTTGCAGGCTGCAGAACATTTCAAAAGATGCAGACAAAATATGCTGACTCATGGAATTTTCAGTTCTGTTAGACTTGTAAGACTTGTGCATACGGTGCTGTTAATTAATATGTTTGAAACAAAGATGCGTTGAAAGAAAACAAGCAAAAAACATGAATATTGATTACATAACTGTACAAACGATTTCAATGTTATGATATTTTATAAGAGTAATTACCCTGCGTCATTAAATGATCTATAATCAATGTATCTGTATATAATATATGATGCGTTAAAGGCACAGTAAGCCTCCCGTAAACCATCACAGAGCTCCCCGAGCGTCTAAATACAGTACAAGCATACTTCCATTTGAACGCTCACCGAACGGGAACATCCTGGCTGCTTTCTGTCGAGCGTGAGACATTTTCCAAGAATTTATTTTCGTGGACTTGGCCCTGAAGAACAATGGCGCCTCGTTTTTGCGCTAGACCTAACTTTTAAAATCTAAATAATAAATTGACAGCTTGTTACACAAACATTCTTTAATCATAAAAGAATTCGTTTTTCATCAAGACAAGATCAGAACAATTCGAAGTTGTGAAAGTTTAAAAAAAGAAAAGACCGGAAGCAGGGTCACGCAAGGGTAGTAGCAGACGACGGCCCGGTTTATCAGTGCAAATCGCCGTTCCTCTCAACAGTCAAAAGCCATCGCTAGAGTTCTTGTGAACCACAGCCGTTGTTTCGTGCATAAAAAACGTGCTATTGTAGATAAGCTCACGTCGAGTCGCATTCAAATGACTAACTATGACGACTGCATTGTGAAAAGGGGGAAAACTGGATCACACGGGTTCACGATGGTTCAGGGGTAAGATAAACCATGCAAAAATAAATTCTTTGAAAATTGTTCGCTCTTTACGGAGGGCACCTAGGATGTTCTCAATTGGTGAGTGTTTAAATGAAAGGGTGTTTGTACTGTGTGTAAAAGCCTGACCGTATCTGTGATGGTTTACGGGAGGCTTACTCTGCCTTTAAATTGTATAACAAGTAGTGTGAATGGGCCTTACAAGAAATGCGAGTTGTTATATTACAATCAGTTTAGCTTTAATACAAAGTGTGAAGAAATGGATGGCTCCGATCGCTTTCTGCAAACTGATGAGGTTAATAATGTAACAAAAAAAAGAATGGAAGGTAATTAGAACGTTCATTATAGACAAAACAAAACGTTACATTTACTAGTAAGTCGACCCACACGTCTTTGAAGTAGACAGACGGACAGACACTTATAAAACAGATAATGAACTTATCCCCGAGTACGCAGTACTAGGGTCCTGCAGACTTTAATTGTGTGTCTGTCTGTCTGTGTATCTGTCTGTTCGTCTCGACTTAACAGCTTATTGCTGGGAAACTACTGGGCGCAGTTCGTTCAAAAGTTGATACACTAACTTGATAATAGGTCCGATTGATCGTATTAAAACTTCATAATGTTACCTGGGACCTAAATGCCAAATAAATCACAAACACCACTCTTAACGGTGGGAGTTTTTGCGGTGGGAGGCTGGTCGCTTTGCGAACAGCCTGAACTAAAGGGCAGACTTGGGCGGCGAACACGTCACGCAGTGACGAGAAAAGCATGATTTCAGTGCAAGCCAGACAACGGGTGGGGAAATGGTCTCGGCAAAGAAATTACAATGCAGGGTTTGGTCTCGGTGAAAGAGAGACAGAGAGCACGAGAGAGTCTATGGCCAAAGTGATCCGGGATCGATTCCCGGCATGGGCGGTCTATTTTTTTTTTTTTTTTAATTATTGTTTACTATTGTTTATTATGAACGTTTTAATGTTTTATTTTACTCTAATATTTTTTTTAATTGTGTAAAATAAAAATAAAAATTTTAAATCCACGTGCACAAGACAAAAACTTTCGAACTGGGGGAGCGAGCCAGTCTGAAGAGTACTCGGGTCCAGCGCCAGCGGTTATTTTTATCTCAAGATCGTGGCTACTCGCTGGCAAAATATCGGCGAGTTTTAAGGGTTGTGATTCTGTTAGAGTCGAGCCCTAAGGAACTATACCTGCTTCCTTAACACATTATTGTGTTTTTTATTGTCCCCTAAACCTTTCATCTCGAACCATTTCGTCAGTTATCCGTACTGAATCACCACACATTTACAATTCTCGTCATCTCTTCATTCTACATAACCCGTAGTGCGTATACATGTGTTCCTACTGTGTTACTACCGTTGTCGCTTTCTAATCCACCATGACCGCTTAGGGACAACCACTACGACTAGATCTGTGCTTCCTTGGCACGTGTGTGTGTGTGTGTGTGTGTGTGTGTGTGTGTGTGTGTGTGCGTGTGTGTGTGTGTGTGCGAGTATGTGTGTGCGTGTGTGTGTGTGTATGTGTGTGTGTATATATGTGTGTGTGTCAGTGTGTGTGTGGGGGCGAGTGTGTGTGCGTGTGTGTGTGTACTCTCTCTCACTATCTCCCTGTCTCTCAAGCGCTGAACTTTTCACTGTAACATACATTTGGGCTGTCCACAATCTAGATTGTCCCATAACACGATACTCCCATAAACTATCATTAAAGTCTCAGGGGTAAGATATTATCACGGCACCATGTAAAAAAAAACCTAAAACAAACCCGACAGGCAGACAGACAGGCGGACAAACCAGCAGGCAGACAGACAGACAAAAACACACCCACCCACACACACACACACACACACACACACGCACTGGTGACACACACACATACACACACACACACACACACTCACACACACGCACACTCACACTCACACACACGCACACACACACACACACACACGCACACACACACACACACACACACACGCACTGGTGACACACACACATACACACACATACACACAATCATTCTCTCTCCCTCCCTCCCTCCCTCCCTCTCCCTCTCTCTCACTCTCTTTTCTCCCTCTCTCCAAAGCGTTGAATATAGAGATGGTCCCGGAACAAGATAGCGCTATAAACTACCATTACAGTCACAGGAGGCCGGGAATTATATCGGCACCATACTGGTCAGCTGAGACATAAAGCGGGTTGACCTTTCTCTTTGCGCCCAGTCGGATTCCCACAATCGTCTGTAACATCATCTGTGATCTCTCTAGCGTTCCAGACACTTTACATACATCCAGCCGTCACCCTGGGGTATTGGTTACTGATTTCAAGTTGTTGGCGAGTTGGACGCTCTCATGCTCAATGCATTGTCCATTCTCAGTGGGGTTAGTTTTCTTATTGTCGTGGCTTTGAATACTGTGGTTGTTATGAATTTGATAATTTTGCGGAATGTGTAAATGCTAGCAGTGAACCGATGTAACCTGAAACATGTCTGAAAGTTTGCTTTTTTGACAAAAGTTTATAGTTCCAGAGTGTATTTTTGGTCTCATGAATTAAAACAGTGTATAAGAAATTCAGATTGTAGCTCATATAGCTGTCCATTATATAGCCTATACCTTTCTACAGCAAAATGCTGTGGATGTTGTTCTTCATTCGCTTCAATTTACAAGTCTAACTGGGGGCAATATGTTTTGGTTAATTGTATAGCACTCTTTTTCTTTTACAACATTCTGCTAGTACTGTTTTGAGAACGGATGCTTGTGCATTTTGTTTTAGTCGAAAGAGTACACGGACATTTAGTTCTGTGAGTCAGATACGCCCCGTGTCGTACACGTTCCGTATACACGCAATCACGTGTAAACAAAGGGGAAGGGGGCAGTTGAGGAGGGGGGGGGGGGGCAGAGTTTGAAGCAAGGACGAGGGACAATTAAACCAGTGAGCAACAGGCTCAACATGTCCCCATAGACAAATTATACACAGCCAAAGAAACGTCCACAAGCATGTCACAAGACGTCTTACAAAAAACTACCTTGTTGTTCTGTGTTGTACCTGTCCATACAAGTGAACATGTCTGCCTTTTAGCTGAGACTTTTTCTCTCCTTCTTTTTCTCTGTCTCGCATTAAGAAATTCATATAGTCTTTTTTCATACTTTTATTTCCGCTTTTTTTTCTTTCTTATTTTTAAAGAATGGAAGTCGTTTGTTTATTCCAATGCTAGTATTATCGCATGTGCCAGGCGATTGATTTCACATAACTCTTTTGCACATGTCGTATGCATTTAGGGTGGTTACTTCCCTTTGTTTCTCAGATCTCCATACTTTTTTCATCAGCTGTGTTGCAAAAAAGAGCCCCAAGCGGACAGACTTTAGGTACCCATATTCATTAATAACACAACAAGAGAAAATAATTCTACTGTTTTTCTGCGGTAGGTCTATGATGTTTGTAATTAGGTTTTGAGACTGCATTTTAAATACAAATTGTAGCCTGGTTGATGAGAAAATATTATGCATCGTCACAAGTATGTCAGTGACCTTTGTATTGTTCAAGCTCAAATGATGTTTATGCTTATTACATTTTGTATGCCATGGTACCATGGTAATCTTCATTGTCATCAGTAAATAATCATTGATCAAGCCTTGGAACATTTAAATCATCTATACTGACTTTTAGGACCGTTTCGCTTGATTGCTTGATTGCTTGCATGTATATGTATAGTTCTGCAATTGTATTGAATAAAAACATAACAGACTTGTCTCTTTAAGAATCTTGGGTACCCCTCAAAATGGACGCAAAATCTCCTGTTTTTGACCGCTCATACGATTGATACCTACATCAGTAGGAACAGCATAATACTGTAAATACGCAAGCTAGCTAAACCAAACAACATGTTCTGGGTAGAACATTGATTTTTACTTTCTGCTCGAAAGTGAAAGTTGCCAAGTTTTGCCTATTATGATTGTTGTCAATTTTTAATTTTTCAAGGTTTCTTCCGTTTTTGTCACGTCGAGTTTGGGGGTACTCTAATTTGAGCGGCGGTCACGTGATTCCTTGACTCTTTGATCCGAAAGGTGTGTCATGTACGTAGTAAAGTGGAA
>NC_090245.1:111721080-111777080 GCF_037325665.1 Littorina saxatilis | reverse complement strand
CACCGGTTCGCGTGCTTTCTCAGTTCGCTCCCTTGGATTTGCCGCCATCTTGCTTATTATGATTTGGTTTCGTCGGTGTCCAGAAACTTTCTTTCAAACTTGAGCATTTTGGACCCCTGCCTTTCAGGTTTTTTGATTTTTCCCAGTAACACCCATGTAATACAGTGAAACACCCCTTTTTGAGCCCCCCATTTTAAGACCCTGTTTTCTAAGATGTTTTGTTGACAACCTCTGACCTAATATTTGTTGTGATTGACAGAGGTAGGTGTTGAAAGAGGGGTGCAATGCAATGAAAGCAAGATTTTAGCTTTCACTTCCATACTGTCTGCTCATCACATGATTCACTTCCATACTGTCTGCTCATCACATCAGGGGTGTACCTTAACTTTTTTTGCTACAGGCCAGGGGGGCCGGTAAGTCAAAAATTGAACCGGCCCCCCCAAATCCCAACCGGCCCCCAACTTGCCGGGATTTCTTACAACCGCCCCAGCGGCTCGTCGCTTGCTAACCACATACACAAAAGACGTACATTCATACTTATAATGCATACATGTGGATTTGCACTACTAATAACTACCACAAACACACAGAAAACTTGATGACTAAAATGCTATGTTTTAATATAATGCTAATTAACCTTGTTTTAATAAAGAATTTAAAATAAAAGCCGCCACAAAGAAACAAGAAATCAAAACCACATTCACACCCTGTCACACAATCACACACTAAACCTCACTAAAAGTTACCCCCTTTATGTACCCCTACCACACAATTTACAAAGTAATTTACTATGGAACTTTACTTACCACATAAACACACACTACAAAAGAGTAAATCAGCATTTTTTTTTAATTTAAATTATGTTTTTTGTTGTATAAAACCAAGTATAAAAAGCTGACTACAAACAAAACATTTTCTAAGTTGCTTTCTTGTTTTGTTTCTTTTTCTTTATGTCTGTGTTATTAATATTACTGTAAAAGTTGCATACCAGCCACATTTACCACAGCTTAAGTCATAAATAATCAAAAGCATTACATTTCATTTCTATTTCCTAATGAAAACAAACAAATGTTCAGATTTCCTGATCCTAGAATTGTTCACAGGTGATCTTTATGCTTTTGATTCAGCAGAGTTGCATCCCTTGTCCTATTGTTGAAGGTCTGTCTTTTCTTCTTTATCACATATAGTGGATCTGGGTGGTTTTTTTTTACTTCCTTAGTTGAAGGGAAATAATTGACAGCAGTAGTACTGTCACTACTTGTACTAAGTTGGTCAGCAAAGCTGGTGTTAACATATTTGGGAAAACGGTCTCGATGAGTATCCCTGCAGTCAATGACATAATTATATACATTTCCCAGAAACTGGATCAGTGGTACATAGCAGGCACATCAAAGGAAAAATACAGAGGGCTAGGGGGAATATGTTTGCTCTGGATGGGCGGTCAGATCAAAGGTAGATGCATTGTAAAAGCTGGTTGGCCTTGAGACCTGGGTCAATGACCCTTACTTGCAATCTGAACACAGCTGCCTGTCGAGACACTGACCTTCTTACTCGGGGTCAATGACCGAGTTTTTATCTGAGAGGAAACTGTTTTACAACATGTGAAAGTCTCTGAAGGATTGGTGAGCGCAGGATAAGATCAGAGAGGGGGTGAAGTGAATAGCGCAAAGAGGGGGGAGGAGGGGGGGTTTAACTATTTTGACTGCTGATGCAATCGCCAGCGGCTCGTGGCACTGGAGGGGTGATGACACGGTCAAGTGAGGCGGAGTGGGGTAGCTGTCTAGCCAATGTGTCTGACATTGATTGATGGTAGTCCTGAGTCCTCAAAGTGGGGGAAGGGGGGGGGGGGGGGATGAGTGGGCAGTAGAGAAGTGACAGATTTTGAGATCGCCCGCAGAGATATTTGTTCGCCGGCCGTTCCGATTGACTACGTTGCCTAACGACTTTGTACTTCAGCAAAATTTGAACCCGCCCGGCGGGCGATTTCAGAGGAATTTCGAACTCGCCCGACCCCTGTCACATGATTCACTTCCATCTGTTAAAGAGGGGTGCAATGTAATGAAAGCATGATTTTAGCTTTCACTTCCATACTGTCTGCTCATCACATGATTAAGTTCCATCCATTATTTATTCTTGTTATATATTAGTTTAAATAAACTGCTTGGCTAAATTTTTACCTCAAAAGTATGAAATAGCTATATTTTAAATAGCTATATTTACAAAATGTTTGTCAAAAGAGAAATGTTCGACATGTAGAAGCAGCCCTTTTCTCTTTTTGAGCCTTCATTTTTGAAACACTGGCAAACTTTCTGTTTTTGAGCCTTCATTTTTGAAACACTGGCAAACTTTCTGTTTTTGAGCCTTCATTTTTGAAACACTGGCAAACTTTCTGTTTTTGAGCCTTCATTTTTGAAACACTGGCAAACTTTCTGTTTTTGAGCCTTCATTTTTGAAACACTGGCAAACTTTCTGTTTTTGAGCCTTCATTTTTGAAACACTGGCAAACTTTCTGTTTTTGAGCCTTCATTTTTGAAACACTGGCAAACTTTCTGTTTTTGAGCCTTCATTTTTGAAACACTGGCAAACTTTCTGTTTTTGAGCCTTCATTTTTGAAACACTGGCAAACTTTCTGTTTTTGAGCCTTCATTTTTGAAACATTGGCAAACTTTCTGTTTTTGAGCCTTCATTTTTGAAACACTGGCAAACTTTCTGTTTTTGAGCCTTCATTTTTGAAACACTGGCAAACTTTCTGTTTCTGAGCCTTCATTTTTGAAACACTGGCAAACTTTCTGTTTTTGAGCCTTCATTTTTGAAACACTGGCAAACTTTCTGTTTGGGATTTGTGTTTGCAATCTTACCTGCAGTGAGAGTGTTTGTGCAGGTATCTACCCGCTGCTTGACAAGGTCGGTCCGAGCGTGTCGTTCCTGACGACCTTCGTGGGTGTGGACGGCAGTCAGGCTGACCTCAAGCTGCCCTCGGGCAACACCTGGTACTACTCACAGTAAGTACTCTCTCTTCGCGTGTCACCTACAGTGAATACAGTGGAACCCCCCTTTTAAGACCCCCTAATTTTAGACTGAGGCTTTGTCTTTCAAGACCCTGTTTTCTCTGATTTTTGTTCATAACGTCTGTAAATTTAACCCCATTTTAAGGCTCCCGCCTTTTTAAGACCTGATTTTGTTGAATTTTTGGAGGTTGTAACTAAAAGGGGGGGGGGGGGGGGTCCACTGTATTATCTTAATTTTGCTGACTGTTTGAAATGTGCCCTTGAAAAAGGGGGTTCCACTGTAATTGTATGTACTGGCACAATCGTTAAGTACCTTAATTGTAAGCGCTCAGTGTTAGTTGTAAATACCCACCTACTTGGGATGATTGGAGTCAAAGGGGGCCCGGTAGCTCAGTTGGTAGAGCACTGGACCTGTGATCCTACGATCGCAGGTTCAAATCCGGGCCGGGACGGAAACGAGTCAACTTTATGTGCAGACTAAGAGACGGTATCCATGTTCCACCTTCGTGTCACCACTTTGGCACGTAAAAGACCTTGATCATTCTGCCATAAGTGCAGGTGGCTGATTACACCTAAACACGCAGACACCTGGGTAACACGACTCTGTTGCTGCTAGCTTTCCACTGGAGAGGAAGCGAACCAAATTTCACAACAATGGGACAATAAAGTAATGTAAAAGAAAAATGACAAAAAATGTAAATGTGAGTGTGGACGGTATGTGTTTCAGAAACAACATCAACGCGGCGATGGGAGACTACCTGCGCTTGCCCCTGGAGGATGTGACCTCTGCCCCGGTCCCCCTGTGCTACATCTCCTTCCCCTCCGCCAAGGACCCAACCTTCGCTGACAGGCACCCAGGTTGGTCCTGTATTCTGGTATTGATATGCAATATTCTGGTATTGATATGCAATATTCTGGTATTGATATGCAAGATTCTGGTATAGATATGCAAGATTCTGGTATTGACATGCAAGATTCTGGTATTGACATGCAATATTCTGGTATTGATATGCAAGATTCTGGTATAGATATGCAAGATTCTGGTATTGACATGCAATATTCTGGTATTGATATGCAAGATTCTGGTATAGACATGCAATATTCTGGTATTGATATGCAAGATTCTGGTATTGATATATGCAATATTCTGGTATAGATATGCAAGATTCTGGTATAGACATGCAATATTCTGGTATTGATATGCAATAATCTGGTATTGATATGCAATATTCTGGTATAGATATGCAAGATTCTGGTATTGACATGCAATATTCTGGTATTGACATGCAATATTCTGGTATTGATATGCAAGATTCTGGTATAGATATGCAAGATTCTGGTATAGATATGCAAGATTCTGGTATAGATATGCAAGATTCTGGTATAGATATGCAATATTCTGGTATAGATATGCAAGATTCTGGTATAGATATGCAAGATTCTGGTATAGATATGCAAGATTCTGGTATAGATATGCAATATTCTTCTTCTGTATACATGGGCTGAAACTACCACGTTCAGTTGTGTCTTTTTGCACGAGTGAGTTTTTACTTGTATGACCGTTTTTACCCTGCCATTTAGGCAGCCATACGCCAATTCCGGGGAATGCATGCTTGATATTTTCGTGTTTCTGAGAACACTGACATGAATTGTAGAGCAAATGAGAATTGTTTTAAGAGAGCAAAAAACCGGCTTTGTTTTTGAATTACATTCCTTGAATCATATGTTTTTCATGCGTCACAAGTGTTAGTGTAAGGAATGAACGATATATGTCGAGTAAGAATACGCGGCGTGTGACGAGAGAGTTCTCCTTCGGGAATGTGATATCATTTTTGACTCACATGCGAAGCAAAAGTGAGTCTATGTACTCACCCGAGTCGTCCGTCCGTCCGTCCGTCCGTCCGGAAAACTTTAACGTTGGATATTTCTTGGACACTATTCAGTCTATCAGTACCAAATTTGGCAAGATGGTGTATGATGACAAGGCCCCAAAAAACATACATAGCATCTTGACCTTGCTTCAAGGTCAAGGTCGCAGGGGCCATAAATGTTGCCTAAAAAACAGCTATTTTTCATATTTTTCCCATTTTCTCTGAAGTTTTTGAGATTCAATACCTCACCTATATATGATATATAGGGCAAAGTAAGACCCATCTTTTGATACCAGTTTGGTTTACCTTGCTTCAAGGTCAAGGTCACAGGAGCTCTTCAAAGTTGGATTGTATACATATTTTGAAGTGACCTTGACCCTGAACTATGGAAGATAACTGTTTCAAACTTAAAAATTATGTGGGGCACATGTTATGCTTTCATCATGAGACACATTCGGTCACATATGATCAAGGTCAAGGTCACTTTGACCCTTATGAAATGTGACCAAAATAAGGTAGTGAACCACTAAAAGTGACCATATCTCATGGTAGAAAGAGCCAATAAGCACCATTGTACTTCCTATGTCTTGAATTAACAGCTTTGTGTTGCATGACCTTGGATGACCTAAGGTCACGTGTATTTTGGTAGGAAAAATGTGTAAAGCATGTGAGTCGTATGGGCTTTGCCCTTCTTGTTATGTTTCTGATGTACATTCCTAGAATCACACGCCCTTCATACGTCACAAGTGTTAATGTAAGGAATGAACGGAGCCGGAGGATGAATGTGCCGTCAGTAAGAGTTTGCTCGTGATGAGAGAATTCTGCTTGGAAAATGTGACATCTCACCTGAAATGTACCTGTGCAGGTAAGAGCTCTGTGCTGATCATCACCCTGGCGCGCTGGGACTGGTTCGAGTCTTGGGAGAACGGACGTCTGCGTCACCGCGGTGAGGACTACGAGAACGTCAAGGACAGCATCGGGGAACAGATGTGGAGAATCTGCTGTCACCTCTTTCCCCAGCTCGACGGCAAGGTCTGCCTTTACACTTACATACGTGCTACAGTGTAACCCCCCTTTTAAGACCACCAATTTAAGACTCCCTCCCTTTTAAGACCCTGTATTCTCAGATGTTCTGTTGATAACCAGTGTAAATGTACCCCCATTTTAAGACTCCCTCCCTTTTAAGACCTGATTTTCTCAGATTTGTGAAGGTATTAAAAGGGGGGTTCCACTGTACCTGTGTCAAGGAAAGATTGTTACAAAAGGCCAAGCCTTAAATCTTTATCCTTGTATAATAAAATAAAGTTCAGTTCAGTTCAGTCCAGTTTGCACTGGTATACAGAGCTTAACCTGTCTTGGCCGTTGCTGTATACTGCAGTTAAAAAACAACGTAATTACCTGCATAATTTTAGTCATAAGAGTGTTGTTGATGACTGTTCAAAGGCTGGAGCTAATTCAACAGAAATGTTAACCTATAATGAAGGGACACGGCTTGCTGGAACCCTTCAGTGAGTGTCTTGAAAGAAACTTTTTTTCTGCAGACAGTGTTATGCGACAGTCATGTTCTTTACGTTGACAGAAATTCTGGAGGCAAGTACAGTTGCAGGGGTATGCCTCATCGGAGGCTGTGATCTGCTTCCATTGTCCTTTCTTTTTCAGGGTATTGGTTGTTCTTTTTTACAGTTATGTTTTTTTTATGTTGACAGAAAGCCTACATGGAGGTGGGGACGCCGGTGAGCAACAAGTACTACCTGGGCTGTCCACAGGGCGAGATGTACGGCTTGGACCAGGGCAAGAGTCGCTTCACACCTGAGGCCATCACTAAACTCAGGCCTGACACCGACATACCTGGCCTCTACATGACAGGTAAGTTTTACACCTGAAGCCATCACTAAACTCAGGCCTGACACTAACATACCTGGCCTCTACATGACAGATAAGCTGTCCTCGTATTAGTTACAGGTAAGCTTTATGCTTATCAGAGATAAGATTTACGCTTACCAACTTAGGATAAGTTGTACACTTATCAGACACAGGTACAATTTGCAGTATCAATTACAAGTAAGCTTAGACCACCTGTCGATTGCAGGTAAACTTAACTTTACGGATGCAAAACATTTTTAAAGAAGATTTTAGAGAGAAAAAAAGTCATTTTGTCAGAAAGGGGCTCACATTACAGGTACAGTAAAACCTGTCAAATAAGGACACCCTTGGGACCAGACAAAAGTGTCCTTATTCTGCAGGTGTCCTTATTAGACAGGTGCAAGTAAACGCGACAAAGTCAAGTTGAGAGAGAGAGAGTACTGTACATGTACATTTATAAGAAAAACAGAAGCTGTTTAGATTAAATAGAGAAACATTTAATATTGACTGTTGTAAAACAAGTTTAAAAGCTTTTTATCATATCAACTGTATAAATTTAAATTGTTAAAAAGTTACTGGATCTCATTCATACAACACATTCACATTCACCTCATTCTGCACTCATCAGCTTTTGAAAGAATTTGTCCAGCGTTGTCTGAGTGGACCATTGATGGCAATGTGATTCGCACGTTTGGTTGAAAACCACTCGAACACGGCGTCATTTAGCTCTTCGTATTCGGTTGTCTTCTTCGAAACCCATTTCTGGTCAGCACGTCCGTCTCCCGATTCCCACAACTTCATTATTTTTTCCCGATCGACGCTGATTTTCGAAATCTGCGTTCTCCCACACCCAAGCTCTTGTGCAATCGTTCGGCATGATTTCCCACTTTCCAGTTGTTTGACAACATTTATCCTTTGTTCTAAAGTCAGCGCATTTCTTCCTTTTCTTGAATTTGAATTTCTTGCTGCCATCTTGTTAAACACGAATCACTCTTTCGAAGAGAAGATACATTCACTCATACACTTTCACTTCCGTTCCGCCGAACACGTTCCACACGTTGGATTGGCTGCCTTGGAACTCTAGTAGCCAATCAAATGCGTCGACTTAAAACACTCACCAAGAATAGACTCTATCGGTATTCCAAGCTCTACTCGTAATCTCTCGCAAACTTCAGAGCATAGCAAAGCATGCGGTACAGCGATCTCGTGCGAGCTGCACAAGCCAAGGTTCGAAGTTCTCGCGATGTTCAAAGCATAACAAATAGCGTGTCTCGCGAGAGCTGCTCAGATACCGAATAATATCAACTGATCGATTTATCGTCTTCTTCGTCGATCGAACTTCCCAGCTTGCTGTGGATGTCCGTATTTAGCAGGTATATGACTTATTATGGACCCAAAATACGTGTCCGCGTCCGTAATGCCGAGGTGGCCGTACCGTACAGGTGTTTTACAGTGTAAAGCAGTCCGTGCCGAGACTGACTGTCCGTATTCTGCGAGTGTCCGCTAAGTCCAGTGACCGTATTTGACAGTTTTCACTGTACCACTGTACACACTGGAAACCCCCCTTTTAAGACCTTCAAAACTCCAAGAAAATCGGGTCTTAAAAAGGAGGGAGTCTTAAAATGGAGGTAATTTTACTGAGGCAATGAACAGAAAGTCTGAGAAAACAAGGTCTTAAAAAGGAGGGAGTCTTAAAGTGGGGTCATTTTACTGAGGCAATGAACAGAAAGTCTGAGAAAACAAGGTCTTAAAAAGGAGGGAGTCTTAAAGTGGGGGTCATTTTACTGAGGCAATGAACAGAAAGTCTGAGAAAACAAGGTCTTAAAAAGGAGGGAGTCTTAAAGTGGGGGTCATTTTACTGAGGCAATGAACAGAAAGTCTGAGAAAACAAGGTCTTAAAAAGGAGGGAGTCTTAAAGTGGGGGTCATTTTACTGAGGCAATGAACAGAAAGTCTGAGAAAACAAGGTCTTAAAAAGGAGGGAGTCTTAAAGTGGGGGTCATTTTACTGAGGCAATGAACAGAAAGTCTGAGAAAACAAGGTCTTAAAAAGGAGGGAGTCTTAAAGTGGGGGTCATTTTACTGAGGCAATGAACAGAAAGTCTGAGAAAACAAGGTCTTAAAAAGGAGGGGGTCTTAAAGTGGAGGGTCTTAAAAGGGGGGTTCCACTGTACCTCAATGTCATAATGCTGGAAAAAACAGACAAGTTATCAGCTCATATCAGGCCATAACAAGCAAGCATCCACACAGTTGGTGTTGGTGTTGTTGTCAACTATCCACAGCGAGATGTGTGTGTGTGTCCCAGGCCAAGACGTGCTGCTGTGCGGCTTCACCTCGGTGCTGTACGCAGGGCTGATCTGTGCCTCGCAGATCCTCCACCGCAACCTGCTCACCGACTTCGGCAAGCAGCGGGACACCATCAGGAAGGAGGAGGCGCCCAAAAAGACAGAATGAGCTGATAACACGGAGTCTGTCGGGGGGGGGGGGGGGGGGGGGGGGGGTGGCTTCCATTGACGGGTCGCATGGGAGACATTCTACTGTATCTTCTTTTCAGTCCTGTAAGACGTAACAATGTCGTCCACCACAAAGAAAAACTTGTTTGATACATATATATTATACAATGTATTGGCAAAGCGCAAGAAACCAGCAGAATGTTGATTAACGATAGAATCTTTTTAAATTCAAATATGGCAAGACGCTAAGCGTCTGTTACAAAGCTTTCACACTTAGCATAGTCATCTCTCCAGCAGAATTTTCACTTGACTTAGAAAAAGCAATGATAGAAGTGTGAACCTACAGCATTTATTTTATGCACAAGGCGAATCTGTGTTAGTCCAGGCCAACCTCTGTACCTGTTCATTGGCTAGCGCCAGCTTGTCTGTTACTAAATAATATGATGTAGGTGGATACATGTTATAATTATGGACTATATTAACCCTAAACTGCAACTTGTCAGCCGTATGCGTCTAATATAATATGAGAGATAGTCAAGAATCATGTTTTTGTCTAGAGTACGGTATGGCCTTGTAGGCCTTCACACTCTGCAAACATCAGTGGTCGGTCTAGTAACGGAAACCCACCTGTGAAAGTAGTGACAAAACAGCCCAAGTAATGGCATGCAAGAGAAACACACAGCATTAGATTTTTGTGAGGACTTAAGCCGATAATTGAAAAAAGTCAGGTTGGATTCTTGCAGGCGATTGAAGTTTGATGGGAATGAACATGAAAGGGTGAAGGGAGAAAAATTAAAGGTTATTGCTGTTTTTATAATGTTTATCAATAGCTTTTTGTGTCTTATATGTGATTGAATAACAATTATGTCTCCAAAAAAAGGGTACAACTGATATGGCTATATCACCTTGTGAAATATGGAATGAGCATTTGTTTGTGCTTGCCTTCTTGTTTTTCTTGAAAAATGTACTTAAGTTCTGTGAAGATCTCGTTTTTAAACTTATTCCGTCTGTAGTTTTTGTTAAATTAATGCTGTGAATAATGTTAGATTTCTCTGTCTCTCTCTCTTTCTGTCTCTCTCTCTCTCTGTCTTTCTCTCTGGAGCATATAAGAATGCCCATGTGTGAATGTGTAAATGGAGCGTATAAGAATGTGTAAGTGGAGCGTGGTCGAATGTCCATGTGTGAATGGGTAAGTTGAGCGTATACGAATGTCCATGTGTGCGATGTGTAAGTGAGACATGGATGTGTTCATGTCTGAATGCGTAAGAACAATGCAAGGAATGTCCAGAGAGGTATGTGGGAGGTGTTTCTATAACCTGCCCTGTTATATAGTGCTATATGTTTTATGTAAAATCAATGTCTTGTTTGTATTATTGTTATGTACCACGCATGAATTTCTCTATGAGATAATAAAGTATTCTTATTCTTATTCTTCTCTCTGTCTCTTTTTTATGTCTGCATATATTGGATGTTAAATTGCTTGTGACTATTTGATGTCATCTTTTTACATTTAGTCAAGTTTTGACTAAATGTTTTAATATAGAGGGGGAATCGAGACGAGGGTCGTCGTGGTGTATGTGTATGTTATATGAAGTCTTATATCGCGCGCGTATCTCCAGACTCGGACTTAAGGCGCAGGGATCTATTTATGCCGTGTGAGATGAAATTTTTTACACAATACATCACGCATTCACATCAACCAGCAGATCGCAGCCATTTCGGCGCATATCCTACTTTTCACGGCCTATTATTCCAAGTCACACAGGTATTTTGGTGGACATTTTTTATCTATGCCTATACAATTTTGCCAGGAAAGACCCTTTTGTCAATCGTGGGATCTTTAACGTGCATACCCCAATGTAGTGTACACGAAGGGACCTCGGTTTTTCGTCTCATCCGAAAGACTAGCACTTGAACCCACCACCTAGGTTAGGAAAGGGGGGAGAAAATTGCTAACGCCCTGACCCAGGGACGAACTTGCAACCTCTCGCTTCCGAGCGCAAGTGCGTTACCACTCGGCCACCCAGTCCTTGGTGTACGTGTGTGTGTCTGTGTGTGTGTGTGTAGAGCGATTCAGAGTAAACTACTGGACCGATCTTATGAAATTTTACATGAGAGTTCCTGGGTATGAAATCCCTAGATGTTTTTTTCATTTTTTGGATTGATGTCTTTGATGACGTCATATCCGGCTTTTTGTAAAAGTTGAGGCGGCATTGTCGCACCCTCATTTTTCAATCAAATTGATTGAAATTTTTGTAAAGCAATCTTCGACGAAGGCCGGACTTTGGTATTGCATTTCAGCTTGTTGGCTTAAAAATTAATTGATGACTTTGGTCATTAAAAATCTAAAAATTGTAATTAAATTTTTTTTTTTTTAAACAATCCAAATTTACGTTCATCTTATTGTTCATCATTTCCTGATTCCAAAAACATATAAATATGTTATATTCCAAAATTTTAGTAATAAATTTTCATTTAATTAATATACTTACCCAACTCACGTATAGCAATTAACTCTAGTTCAGTGCTGGTAACGCTGTACGCGTCCCCTTGGTAAACCAGTTTTTCCGGATACATTACCCGTTCGATTCTGCTGACGCATTTAGAGACCCGTTTTTTCACGGAGGAAAATTTGTTTTCAGACAAGTCTTCCATGCATGTCCCTTGTATTAATGTTGCAGCGCACCCGAGAAGCGTGTCGAGGCTCACATTGAAATCCCGTGATTCTATACAACTACACTACCTGTCATAAAAAAATCCTAGACAAATACCTTTAAATGCAGATCTTTGTGACGAGACCGTTTTTTGTAAAAGAAATTACATGACTGGAAAGGCCATCCATTCCCCAACCATTCAGCAAACAGATTGGTTTTTCTATGAGGTAGTGTCTGCACAGTGGAACCTAAAAACACCTACAGATATCTCCCAATGTCAAATTCACGAAACCAAGGTTCCCACGTTTAAACGACCCAAAACTGATAATCAAACAAATCGGAACAGCTGCAACTGAACATAGTTTGCATGTCACTGGAAAGAACAATCACATTTATCCCAAACAGTCAGTTTATGTATGTATGTTTATGTAATAATATTAATAATAATTTTAAAAATTGTTTGTCTGTCTGTGTTTCTGTTTCTGTCTCTGTCTCTCTCTCTCTGTCTCTCTCTCTGTCTCTCTCTCTCTCTGTCTCTCTCTCTCTCTGTCTCTCTCTCTCTCTCTCTCTCTCTCTGTCTCTCTCTCTCTCTCTCTCTGTCTCTCTCTTTCTCTCTCTGTCCCTCTTTCTCTCCCTTTCTCCCTCCCTTTCTCCCCCCCTCTCTCCCCCTCTCTCTCTCTTTTTCTCTTCCCCTCTCTCTCTCTCCAGTCCCCCCCTCTCTCTCTCTCTCTCTCTCTCTCTGTCTCTCTTAAATCTTAATCCTTGTTAAATAAAATTCAATTCAATTCAATTCAATTCTCTCTCTCTTTCTGTCTCTCTCTGTCTCTGTCTCTCTCTCTCTGTCTCTCTCTCTCTCTCTCTCTCTCTCTCTCACCCCCACCCCCAGAGGTTCTCTAGAAGTAATATAAAAATATCTGATGTTTTCTTGTACATCCATAATGTTACGGCCCACAGCTTGTAAACCGCCCTAAACACGGCTAGTCTGCAAGACGTTCATTGCTATCGTTTCGTTAATCTTACACAATGTTGCGGCTACCAGAACTTTACATATTTAAAAAGAACACACACTGAAAAGAAAACTATTTAAAAAAAAGTTATAGTCCAGATGGTATCTTATTTAAAAGATTTACTTCATTGAATCTGCACAGTTTCCTTGTTTTTATTATAGTAATTGCCTCCCTTGAATTTTATTGTGAAAGTTTTTAAGAAAAATGATTTCTACTTTGTATAATTTGTAGACGAAGAAAAAATAATTGCTTTGCTTCCCTAATGTGAGCCTAACCCCCAATGTTTCAGGAGAAAGAGGTCTTTCTTCTTCGAAGTGTTGCCAGATATTTACTTAACGCTTCTTCGTGTACTGTAGTACGTGAACATATGACATGTACTTGTACATGTCTGAAAGTTCCAAGTTTTTTTCTTTCTGTTTGGACTGTGAGTATAAGAGATGAATTCAAGACATCCTTGACTCTTTAAATGCATAATTTGCTTTCATTATGTGGATGATCCACAAGTTAATGCCATCATCATCATCAAGCTTGAATCAATGAATTCAGTAATTTGAATGAATTCAGTAATTGTGTTAGTTATTGTTCTTCATATGCCCTGGTGAATACTCCTAAATCGTCGAAAATGTTTGATCAAGGGAGATAATCGTAACCGCTCTTTTCCAAAACAGTAATATTGCAGAGACATATCCTCAAAAGATAAAGATGAATAGGGAAATTAATCAAATGTCTGTATTGCATTGCTTTTAAGTTAGTTTTTTTCCCTCCGAATTTTTCACAAATGAAAATCAAGGGAGGCAATCAATATGATATAAAGAAAGACTACGTACTCAATGAAGAAAATCTTTAAAATAAGACGACCCAAACTAGGACGTGTTCTTTCTAAAAATGAAAAGTCTGGTAACCGCAAATTTGTGCAAATTTGTCTTGTGTTCTGAATGCTCTGGCACTGATTGGTTAAGGTTGCTCGCTCGATGTTGCTGGCACTGATTGGTTAAGGTTGCTCGCTCGATGTTGCTGGCACTGATTGGTTAAGGTTGCTCGCTCGATGTTGCTGGCACTGATTGGTTAAGGTTGCTCGCTCGATGTTGCTGGCACTGATTGGTAAAGGTTGCTCGCTCGATGTTGCTGGCACTGATTGGTTAAGGTTGCTCGCTCGATGTTGCTGGCACTGATTGGTTAAGGTTGCTCGCTCGATGTTGCTGGCACTGATTGGTTAAGGTTGCTCGCTCGATGTTGCTGGCACTGATTGGTTAAGGTTGCTCGCTCGATGTTGCTGGCACTGATTGGTTAACGTTGCTCGCTCGATGTTGCTGGCACTGATTGGTTAAGGTTGCTCGCTCGATGTTGCTGGCACTGATTGGTTAAGGTTGCTCGCTCGATGTTGCTGGCACTGATTGGTTAAGGTTGCTCGCTCGATGTTGCTGGCACATGTGACGACCGTGATATTTGGCGCAAACACCGGCCTTCATTAAAAAAACAATCTTTTATGCATGTGTCTTTTGTGTTGACCTGTAAAACACGACATGGGATGGAATTATAAAATTATCAGCCTCAAACGCAGACTCGTCACGCTGTCTGCTTATTACCATGGTGTTCATATCTGCTGCGCCCAAGACTGACAGAATAACATCAGACTCAAACGCCTTTCTTTGCTCAGAACATCGTAAACTGTGCTCAAACTAGCTGACCGCTCATTCAATTGCGATGAGAAATAAATAGCTGCTGCTTGAAAGACTGAAACAGTAGCAACAGAATCAGACTGAAACGCTTTTCTTTCATTAGAAGATCGTACATTGTGGTCAAACTAGCTGAACTTTCATGCAATCGCGATAAGAATTATATCTGCTGCTAAAAAGAGTGAAACAGTAGAAACAGAATCCCCTGAAACTCGTAAACGTTGCCACGCAACTGAAGTCTCACGTGATCACGATGAAGCTAACCAGCACTCTCATGATGTGTCTCGTGTGTCTGGTGTTAGTACATATCATCGAAAGTGTTAAACAGATGGTGTTGAAAAAGAGAGCAGCCCAAGAAAACTATATTTTTCCTGAAAACCTGCTGTTTGAGAGCGAGGCAGGGTCAGCAATTGGCTGTGCACGCATTTGCTGCAAGACACCAGCTTGCGTCATGTTCACCGTCACAGTGACGTCATTAGGCACTACGTGTCGAGGCCATACACTGGTGATGACGTCAGCGAGTCAGAGGAACTGGACGGCTTCTACTTCTATGTACATCACAAGTAACTTTGGTAAGTGGACAGTGAAACCCTTTTGTCAGAATCATCGATTGTGTGTTTGTGTGTGTGTGTGTGTGTGTGTGCAGTGTGTGTGTGTGCGGTCCAAAAGTGCAAAATGGGTTCTTTTTGTTGTAAACACTCGACACAAATGGGTTCATGAAAAAAAGTGGGTTCATTTTCATAAACCCACTTTTTTTCCATGGTGCAAACAGCGGGAAATGACCCCAAAATGTCACTCCACAAATATCTCGGAAACACTTTTTTTAACGGAAAGAATGCCATATTCAAGATGATGACACTCTTTCCGTCAAAATTCCGTCCCCTATAGGCTACGAAATAGGTCACATTTTATGCCTTTTTTAGTGTCAAATTCGTCCATGCCGGAGCGGATACTGCAGTCAGTGCGGTTGTAGTGCAAGCGCACTACAAAGGCACTGCGCGCAGTGCCGTTGTAGTCCAAGTGCACTATCGGCTATGAACCCACTTTTGGGGTTAGGAAGGAATGTGTGTGTGTGTGTGTGTGTGTGCAGTGTGTGTGTCAGAGAGTGTGTGTGTGTGTATGTGTGTGTGTGTGCAGTGTGTGTGTCAGAGTGTGTGTGTGTGTAGTGGCGGATTTAGGGGGTGGGGCTAAGGGGGCCCGGCCCCCCCTCCCCTTCAGGGGAAAAAAAAGAGAGAGAGAGATAGAGAGAGAGATGATTAAATGACAGTTTCTGAGCTCAGGTGGCCCTAAATTGCAGCATTTTGCTTCCTTGAAAAGAAATAATTCCGGACCCCCCTACGTTTGCGCCCTCAAGATCCTGGATCCGCCCTTGGTGTGTTTGTGTGTGTGTGTGTGTGTGTGTGTGTGTGTGTGTGTGTGTGTGTGTGTGTGTGTGTACGTGTGTGTGTGTGTGTGTGTGTGTGTGTGTGTGTGTGTGTACGTGTGTGTGTGTGTGTGTGTGTGTGTGTGTGTGTGTGTGTGTGTGTGTGTGTGTGTGTGTTAAAATCGATTGGCACCGAGCCATACTGTATGAGTGGGTATTCAAGTAATCGGTTATTTTTATTTTAAACTTAATATAAAATATTAAAGAAACACAGGAAATCACCTTTGAGTTCATTTCATATATTCACTGAAATTCGGCTGAAAGAACTAATGCACGCGTACGACACTGGGTTTCCCCAAGCCTGTTTCAGAAAGGAAAGAAAAGCAAAGCAAAAACTAAGTCATCAGCGATTCCAGAACTGTTTGGTGAAATATTGTAAGATGCTAATTTAAAACCAACCATATGGCCGCCATAGTGCGAAACAAAACTTACAAAAACCAAAAACAACATGAACGACGTCAAAAGTGAAGCAAAACAAAACATAACATGTACATCGTTCAACTCTCTCTCTCTCTCTCTCTCTCTCTCTCTCTCTCTCTCTCTCTCTCTCTCTCTCTCTCTCTCTCTCTCTCTCTCTCTCTCTCATCGTTGGGTTAGGTTTAAATTGCCTCTGGGCTGTTGCAGCGTAAATCACTGCGTTTATTGCGTTTTCACTGGTCACATGGCGAAACTGAAACCAGCACCCTATTTACCAGAAAGTCGTCATAGCCCAAGATATATCGTGCAGGAAGTGAATCATCGAATTACGGGCACCATCTTCAGACGGTCACTTCTAAAACAGCGGAGCTAGATAATTATTTCCCCTGGTATGGTTAAAAGCTGAGCAACAAATAGCAAAAAGGAACCTCGCCGACTTTTTTTGACTTGATAACTTTCACAACAATTTGAAAGAGATTCCATCATTCCTGCATTGATCTTGCGACTCACGCATGGTTACATAATCGCAAGTCTTTTAGCCGGAACAGTGAAAGCAAAAAAACAATTCCTTGAAATTCTGATGAGTTCCATGTCCATCGTTCACAAAACGACCAGTCGAGTTTCCGAGGAGAGGTTATAGAATGCGGCGCCAAATCAAATAACGACATTCTAATTTCTAACGTTACTTTTCTAGGTTGACAGTACCATTATGCACACTTGTCATTGGTATGCAACAATCTTGACTGCCCGGGACCTTTAAGAGAACTCTAAGAAGTGACATTTCTTAACAGCTGCCGACTGGAGCTTTTCAGAAGAGCCTGTCGTGTACTCTTGTTTATTTTGAAAACGGTGCATAAAACTGTCCAAAACAAAACGCAATCAAATCGTTATTGTTTAAAATGTGTTTAAGATGTAGCTGTGATATCCACGTTTGTCAGTCACAATGATTTGAAAGGAGGAATTATATCAGATCAAGGCGTATAAGCCACATCTAACGATAACTAATCTCATCTCGTCTCGTCTCGTCTCGTCTCGTCTTGTCCCGTCCCGTCTCGTCTCGTCTCGTCTCGTCTCGTCTTGTCTTGTCTTGCCGTGTCTGGTCTGGTCTGGTCATATCATATCATATCATACCATACCATACCATACCATACCATACCATATCATACCATACCATACCTTACCATACCTTACCTTACCTTACCTTACCTTACCTTACCTTACCTTTCCCTTACCCTCACCTCACCTCACCTCACCTCACCTCACCTCACCTTATCTCTCAGAATGGCTGGAGAGAGAATGCAGCAGTGACGCAGAGTGCGGTGTTCCCCTGTCCGAGTGTTTCGCCGGCAGGTGTCTCTGCTCGCCCGGATACTACTTCTCCAACTCCAATGGATTTTGTCTTGAAGGTAATTTTCTCATAGTTTGAAAAAAAAGAAAAAAAAAAGACTCATGTTAATATCCATTTTCTCCACATGTCTTTATGGCTTGCTAACAATCAGTATGTAGAGGTTACATGCCGAGTCTCAGTGATTATTAAAAATAATGGTCGAAGTTAGCGGATAATGAAAAATACGAGCTTTAGCGAGCTTTTTCATGACCGCGAACTGAGACCATTATTTTTTATAATCACTGAGACGAGGTGTGTAACCTCTTTATTCCTCCTTTCTTCAGTTATTCAAAGAAAAGAGGAGTTTTTTTGCGAAAGTTTGATCGAATCCTATTCACTCAACCAGTCAACCTGCGCAGGCGATCGATTAATGCGCGGTTGTATAGTTCCGTGCAAATCATTCCATTCTGTTAACACTTCTTGTCAGTTTTCCTATTTTGGACTAAAATCAAGTACACAGATATGCTGGTATTCTGCTGTGGCGGCAAAGGCAGATATTGTGTGTTCTGTATATGTTTTGGTATCGCTTAGGATAATGTTCTTTCGTCAAATGGGACTAGCAGACGAACTTTTGCACCCGTGTTCCAACGTTAAAAACTGTATGAAGTTCAGTTTTCTGGGGAAAATAGTGTATGAACCGCTTTATGTTGTTTAAATTGATGAGATGTGTGCAGTTGTGTCTGTGTCTTTCGATAATAGAACAGTTGTGTCTCTGTGTGATAATAACACAGTTGTGTCTCTGTGTGATAATAACACAGTTGATCTGTTTATTAAATGAAATATTGTTGAAAACTGACCGTCGGATTGCAGTCTGTTGTCGAAGAAACTGAGTGAAAAGAAATTTGAAAGGGGAACTACTCTTGTCGCTAGACAAAGTATGAGAGTTACTTGCCTTGGGAATTTGCTTGTGATGAACGTTTGTGCACAGCAGACCTAGATTCAGAAAACAACCAAACTCATGGATTTTATATGGAGATTCATGTGTTCAAGCCTGTAGTTGTTAATTTAAATGCGGTATGTTTGTATTGTTTGCTCCAGAGATGTATACTTCGTACATTAGAGCGTTCGGAACTTTTCAGTCGCAAAAGTAGTACCGACGCAGAACAGCTTCTCAACCCATTGCGCTATCGGGGATTCAGGCTGTTGCTAGGTCGTTATTTGTTTGGTTGCTGGGTGTTTATCGAAAAATAACTAGCTCTACAAGTTTACAGAGGTAAAGAAGCAGAGGGAGGAATAAATTAGAAATAACTCATCCAAATTTCAGCTAAAGAGTGTACTAAAGTGACTCAAAAGTGGCTCTCTCAAGCTACTCTGTAAGATAAGATGAAATAACCTAAAATAAGATAAGATTTCCGATAGTTTGTTGAGTCACTTAAGTACACTCTTTGGCTGAAATTTAGATGAGTGATTTCTAATATACTGACTGTTAGCCAGTGATAACAGACATATCGAGGAAATGGATATTAATATGAGTCGACAGGCGAATGTTGGTATCATTTTCGAGACTTGTCTGCCATCCCATGGTAACAGTAAGCGTATTAGAAATAACGGTTTTATTACCGGCTAATTTCAACCAAATTAATGATTGAAGAGACCCTGCGAACAAGGTGAAAGGAACAGCTCAAGTAGAGACGGGATTGACGCTGACACGCTGACCTCACTCACCTGACCTCATGAATATAAACAGTTTAAAAGTTCTCACACAACAAAAGAATGCTATGTTAAATCGTTTTAGTACACTCACTGACTGCAATCTCTGTACCTTATTGGCACAAAGGTGCCTCTACCATAGAATGTTAAATCACTTTTGTCCTTTAGTTTCAGGTCGACAAATTGACTAAATGTTTTGATGTCCCTTGTCGCGACTTGGTTTATGGTTATAATCTGACCAGTTCCGGTGGAATTTTCAGTTCCAATTTATAGAATCATTCGATAAAACACAGTGTTGTTTCTTGCCAAATATCTATTATTCTTTTGGTTTGATTTGTTTACTTGCTTGAGAATAAACACACACACACACACACATACACACACACACACACACACACACACACACACACACACACACACACACACACACACACACACACACACACACACACAGGGAGGCAGAGGTGTCATAACCCAAAATATCTGTCTGCACAGGATGTGCCCAAGCGGACCTCCAAACAACTCTCCTGACGTGCCCTGACTATTTCATCTCCATGTACAACATTGACTCTCTCGTCACGTCAAAGGAAGACTGTGTCACGGTGTGTGGGCAATATCAACAGGCTCGCACGTGTGACTACGTGTTGGTCGATGGTGTGTGGAAGTGCTGTCTGCAGGCGGTCACCAAGCGGGATGTACCGCCAGCAGCCTGGGGAGTCCGCGAGACTGCTACACACTATCAGAAAACCTGTGTGTAACTCCTTGGTTGACCTTTCCGCAACTAAATGTGACCCTCCACCACAAAATGAGTCGCATGTCACCTCGCGCGGTTCTGCGCTAGGCTTGATATAAGTCCGGGGAGTGTCCGGTAACAGTGTGAGGGTCACCTTAGTCACAGACTCATAACTCAAACAGTTTTCGCTCTTTTCTAAAACGGGTTTCACCACTGGATAGAGCATAAAAACCTCTTTAAGAAAATGTACAAATATGAAAATCATGCAAAGGTGACATGCGACTCATTTCGTGGTGGAGGGTCACAAATTTGAAACGCCCTGGGAACTTACCTTACAGCACTTGCACGCATCGATTGATGTTTTATTTATTTATTTATATGGGAGATTTATATAGCGCTTGACGTTCTCTAAACGCTTTACATATTCATTTCTACCGTGTGAGATGGAATTTATTTACACAATATATCACGCATTCACGTTTTTCATTGGTTTTCAATTCAATTCAATTCAATTCAATAAAACTTTATTATGTGAATGCAACAAACAGAAATTTTTCTTTTTATTCAGTATTGTACGTTTAACATTGTTTTTACCCAGATAATAATGTGTAACATTGGTTTTTATACAGTAATTTATTCTCAGCACTATTTTACACAGAAATGTATGTTTGACATTATGTTGGTTTTTAACAAATATTAAGGCTCAAAATTGTTTGATACAGTGATTTGTGTTTTACATTATTTTCATAGAATAACTGATGTTTTACAATGTGTTACACAGTAAATTATGACTGACGTCGTTTTTATAGAGTAACTGATGTTTTACAATGTTTCATACAGTAAATTATGATTGACGTCGTTTTCCTAGAGTAACTGATGTTTTACAAGGTGTATACGGTAATAATCACAGGCACTAGAGGTCATGTTTTGTTTGTTATATGGTTGGATTCCTGTATCATGATTTACATGATATATTGTATACGGTGTTCCAGTTTCATCTATAAAACGCTGGTACACATGCAGAATTTTGAACATTTATCTTGTGGCCAAATTCCCACTTTTAGTGACCAGCACTGAGTCTGAAGAAGTAGTCAGATAACGAGTAGCATTGAAAGCGCAAACGACTCAACAGACGATTTACGGAAATAACTTTGTCAGGTTTACATGGGTTGTGAAAGAGCGAGTACCCTGCACCTGCGCAGACAAAGTTGGCCATGTGCTTCCTGTTCACGTGGTTAAGAAAATTAAGGTTAAGGGAAATTTTCCCACACGAAGGGACCTCGGTTTTTCGTTTCATCCGAAAGACTAGCACTTGAACCCACCACCTAGGTAATGCCCCGGTCTCACATCTACGAATGTCACCCGACTTTAGGTAGTCGGCTGGAAGTCGAAAGAGGTCGGAGAGTTCGTGAGAATTAGCAATTTCAAGTTGTTTTTGAAAAATCGGTTAGTTCGGAAGACCCTTCAGACTGAGCCTCCGACTCAGACGAATAGAAATGTGTCGGGTGGTTGTCGTAAGCGTGTCGGTTTAGTCGTAAGGCGATTCTGATTAGTCGTAACGGTAGTCGGAAGACTCGTAAGGGTGGTCGGATTTGTCGGTAGCATTGTGTCGTTCGGATTAGTCGTAATGGTGTCTGATTTGTCGTTAGGGCAGTCTGATTTGTCGTTAGGACAGTCGTTAGCTTGTCGGTTTAGTCGTTACACTGGTCGTGAGAGTCGGCTATTGTTCGGAAGTTTTTCAGCTAATAATCGGGCCTGTCGTAACTGCAGTCGGAATTGTCGTTACTGCAGTCGGAAGTGTCTGGACACATGTCGGATTTGTCGGCCCTAAAGTCGGGTGGTTGTCGTCTGCTTGTCGGCTACATGGTCGGATCAGTCGTAAGGACAGGTCGGGAGTGAAATTTGGAGCCGAATTTGCATCCGACACTTCCGACCTAGCCGACTTAACTATCCCCGACACAGACCCAGGCATTAGGAAAGGGGGAAGAAAATTGCTAACGCCCTGACCCAGTGTCGAACTCGCAACCTCTCGCTTCCGAGGCAAGTGCACTTACCACTCGGCCACCCAGACCACCACACATGGCAAAGTTTGTCTGCGCAAACGCAAGGGAAGTCACTCTTTCACAAGCCATGCTAACCCGACAGAGTTATTTCCGGAATTCGTCTATTGATCATGTATGAAAAAGTGGGTCACACGGGGCCCCGATGGCTCGGGGGGTGAATAAGCGTCACTCGCGTTACGTCAAATGTATCTTTACGTCATTTCCCATCCGTCTTGAGTCGGTTCTAAATCTCTCGCTCTCTATTCAACAAGAAAAAGCGAAGCAACCGAAACGCATGTTGAACCACAGGCGGAGGTATCGTCCACTGGACTACTACTATCACAGAAAGACTACAAGGTACGACACTCACATTCGAGTCTTCTGTGTTCTTGGAGTCGCTTCTTGGGGAAAAATATTGTTCACGACGGTTTGCCTCTTCCTACAGTCTGTGTAAGGTCAAATAAATACAGTTGAATGATTGTTTGAACTATTATGTGCCTTTAGTTTTCAGCTTTCGTCCGATGCAGGTTGTTTTTAACCATCATTTGGACGAATCTTCGTTTGCGAGCCGCTGTGCTACCGGAAGACAAATTT
This sequence comes from Littorina saxatilis, assembly GCF_037325665.1. Taxonomy (NCBI): domain Eukaryota; kingdom Metazoa; phylum Mollusca; class Gastropoda; order Littorinimorpha; family Littorinidae; genus Littorina; species Littorina saxatilis. Next base: position 111,754,304 of record NC_090245.1, on the reverse strand, counting down.
TTCTATCCGCACCGAATATGCATACCAGCGCTCATTGGTCTAAAACATATGTAAATATTGTGCAGCAAAGGGAAGCTACCCACGGGAAAATAATCATCGAATATCCTGTTATTAACCAATGAGCGCTGGTATGCATATTCGGTGCGGATAGAAAAATTTGTCTTCCGGTAGCACAGCGGCTCGCAAACGAAGATTCGTCCAAATGATGGTTAAAAACAACCTGCATCGGACGAAAGCTGAAAACTAAAGGCACATAATAGTTCAAACAATCATTCAACTGTATTTATTTGACCTTACACAGACTGTAGGAAGAGGCAAACCGTCGTGAACAATATTTTTCCCCAGGAAGCGACTCCAAGAACACAGAAGACTCGAATGTGAGTGTCGTACCTTGTAGTCTTTCTGTGATAGTAGTAGTCCAGTGGACGATACCTCCGCCTGTGGTTGAACATGGTTTATCTTGTGAGATTGTTGTGTGTCAAACGCATTTGATCTGTGAATATTCATCACGTCAGGAGTATTACTCTGATTGTCTGTTACTAAATAATATGATGTAGGTGGATACATGTTATAATTATGGACTATTATTATTAACCCTAAACTGCAACTTGTCAGTCGTATGCGTCTAATATAATATGAGAGATAGTCAAGAATCATGTTTTTGTCTAGAGTACGGTATGGCCTTGTAGGCCTTCACACTCGGCAAACATCAGTGGTCGGTCTAGTAACGGAAACCCACCTGTGAAAGTAGTGACAAAACAGCCCAAGTAATGGCAAACATCAGTGGTCGGTCTAGTAACGGAAACCCACCTGTAAAATTAGTGACAAAACAGCCCAAGAAATGGCATGCAAGAGAAACACACAGCATTAGATTTTTGTGAGGACTTACGCCGATAATTGAAAAAAGTCAGGTTGGATACTTGCAGGCGATTAAAGTTTGACGGGAATGAACATGAAAGGGTGAATGGAGAAAAATTAAAGGTTATTGCTGTTTTTATAATGTTTATCAATAGCTTTTTGTGTCTTTTATGTGATTGAATAACAATCATGTCTCCAAAAAAAGGGTACAACTGATATGGCTGTATCACCTTGTGAAATATGGAATGTGCATTTTTTTGTGCTTGCCTTCTTGTTTTTCTTGAAAAATGTACAAAGTTCTGTGAAGATCTCGTTTTTAAAGGCACAGTGCAGCTCTCACAGCCTTCGTTTTGCGTTTTTGTTGCAGCCGAGTGTATTTACAGTTCAAAAATCCTCCTATGGTAGTAAAACAAACCCAAAACTACCCAACGACGACATCTGTGAAGCTCGACAGTTTCTTGTTCACACGAGTGCATAAATTAACCTAGTTATTATGTGGTGTTTGGTCGGAGTTCGATTCAACTGAGTGATTCCGGCCTCCATTTTGTTTTACTCAAACTCATGATGACGTCTGACATAGTTTGCTAGTGACTGTCTTTTTGTGCATGATGTGGTGATCTACCTGATCTAAATTTAGATCCAAAAATAGGTCAAGACCAGCCGGGTCCGAGTACGAAATTAATTCGTAAAAAAATCGCAGTTCCTGACTCTTTGGGTGCAAGTCAATGAAACTTGGTAGTTCTTCTAACGGATAGCTGCCTGAGGTATGACTAAAAGCCCCAGGGGCTCCGTGCACCTGGATTTGACAAGTTCAGTACCTTTAAACTTATTCCGTCTGTAGTTTTGGTTAAATTAATGCTGTGAATAATGTTAAATTTCTCTGTCTCTCTCTCTTTCTCTCTCTTTCTCTCTCTGTCTCTTTTTTAAGTCTGCATATAATATATTGCATGTTCTAAATTGCTTGTGACTATTTGATGTCATCTTTTTACATTTAGTCAAGTTTTGACTAAATGTTTTAACATAGAGGGGGAATCGCGACAAGGGTCGTGGTGTGTGTGTGTGTGTGTGTGTGTGTGTGTGTGTGTGTGTGTGTGTGTGTGTGTGTGTGTGTGTAGAGCGATTCAGAGTAAACTACTGGACCGATCTTTATGAAATGTTACATGAGAGTTCCTGGGTATGAAATCCCCTGACATTTTTTTCTTTTTTTGGATTAATGTCTTTGATAACGTCATATGCGGTTTTTTGTAAAGCAATCTTCGACGAAGGCCGGACTTTGGTATTGCATTTCAGCTTGGTGGCTTAAACATTTATTAATGACTTTGGTCATTAAAAATCTGAAAATTGTAATGACATTTTTTCTTAAACGATCCAAATTTACGTTCATCTTATTATTCATCATTTCCTGATTCCAAAAACATATAAATATGTAATATTTGGATTAAAAACAAGCTGTGAAAATTACCCCCCGGCGGGTTAGGGGGAAGAATTTACCCGATGCTCCCCAGCATGTCGTAAGACGCGACTAACGGATTCTGTTTCTCCTTTTACCCTTGTTAAGTGTTTCTTGTATAGAATATAGTCAATGTTTGTAAAGATTTTAGTCAAGCAGTATGTAAGAAATGTTAAGTCCTTTGTACTGGAAACTTGCATTCTCCCAGTAAGGTCATATATTGTACTACGTTGCAAGCCCCTGGAGCAATTTTTGGCTCACGTAAGTGTAGCCTATGCGATGATAAACTTTGTCTGTCTGTGCGTGCGTGCGTGCGTGCGTGCGTGCGTGCGTGTGTGTGTGATCATAGAAACTTTAACATTTCCGAGTCTATGGATAAAGCTCGCATAAGAAGATTACGTCTCGGTCAAAAGTGTTTGACGTGTGTGATAGAAACTATTTGAAGACGTCACATTATGACGTAAGAGGGTTAGACGTCACGCAAAGGAATTACTGAAAGTCTCGGTCATTGTTATTGTGAGCGGGCCGAGACTAATTGGCAGATCCAGGGTCTCGCTTTCTTGCACAGTTTCACCTATGCTTACTGTGTGTGTGTGTGTGTGTGTGTGTGTGTGTGTGTGTGTGTGTGTGTGTGTGTGTGTGTGTGTGTGTGTGTGTGTGTGTGTGTGTGTGTGTGTGTGTATATGTGGGACGGAGTGATTGAGCTTGTGTTACTGTTTGTCGATTTCTTACGTGAGCCTTGAAGGTTTCGCCTCTTGTTTGATTAGTGCTTTTGTGAACAAGAAACAATTAACAAGTGGCTCTATCCCATCTCCCCCCTTTACCCTATCCCATCTCCCCCCTTTCCCCGTCGCGATATAACCTTGAATGGTTGAAAACGACGTTAAACACCAAATAAAGAAAGAAAGGTTCAGTAAGTACTACGGACGAACGCGTTCTTCGCGGCGGCGAACGTGACCCGTCTCGGTCTTCGGTATGGTTAGCTGAGACTATCTGAATGTAGTCTCGGCGATGATTGGTTTGTGTTGTTGATCTTGACTAATGTCTTTATATTGCTTCACGCGACTTGTGTGTGTGTGTGTGTGTGTGTGTGTGTGTGTGTATAAAGTGCTTCCAAAAAAACTACTGGACCGATCTTCATGAAACTTCACATGAGAGTTCCTGGGTATGATATCTCCAGATGTTTTGTTCTCCATTTTTTTGATAGATTTCTTTGATGACGTCATATCCAGCTTTTTGTGAAAGTTGAGGCAGCACTGTCACACCCTCATTTTGTTAACTAGTTTGCTCGTTAACGTTGTCATTAAAATCGAATTTTCAGAAGCAGATTAAAAAATATATGGATATGTCATGTGCTCAGAATGAAATAAAGTAGGTTCAGTAAGTACTACGTCTCGGTCTTCGAATATAGTAAGCCGAGTCTCTCTAAATGTAGTGTCAGCGATGGCTGGTTTGTCGACTGAAACCGACTGACTAAATGTTGTTATATCGCTTCACGCGACTTGTTACATTTTCTGATGCCATTTTTCAAAATGGAGGTAATGGTACGTCTAGCAGGTCAGTGCAAACATTTCTCGGTCAATTGTTTACGTTATTTTAAATGTGATTGTGTGTATTCTGCGTTATATCATTTTTGTGTGGAAATCACACGGATATTTCAGGAGATATGTTCATGCGAATTGAGAAAGTGATCTAATGTTAGCCTACAAAAATGTCGTGTAATTACGCTATTTCAAGACATATCGAAAAGACACGTTGTAACATAATACAAATAGAAACACATCCTTGCAACAAAGGTAAACCAACGATTGACATCACTTACAAAATAGGTCCTGTGGTTGTCACCGATCGGACAGAAACCCCATTCAATCACCCAACCCTCATTTATATGATTCTTGGCATGTCGTCACGTTAAACATTATGTATCTCAAAGCCAGTCTGGTAGATTTGTTTATTTTGTTCACACTGGTTTTAACACACTCTGAAAATATCACAGACAAAATATCAAGGAAATCGATTTTCGGGCTCAAACGCGCTGTCGTATGTTTTTAAAGCGGCAATGGCGCGACTGCATTTTAGAAACATAATTTGTTGGAATTTGTACCAAAATCATATTATATCATTTGTAGATTTGACGAAAGTATGACATTTGACACAGATGGATACATTCCTTGTTCTCAGAGAACACGCTAGAAGCGTCGTGGGGAACAACAACTGTCAAGATCTGTGTCAAATGTCATATTTTGGTTAAAAATACAAATAAGATAATAGAATTTGGTACAAATTCAAACAAATTATGTTTTAGGGTCCAGCCATTGTCGATTTATGTATCGATCCATTTTCCTTAGAATTCGGTTAATTTTTTGTTTTGTAAAGATTGACCGCACACAAACTAGTTCCGGATACATTATTTACTCGTTCGATTCTGCTGACGCATTTAGAGACCCGTATTTTCACGGAGGAAAATTTGTTTTCAGACAAGTCTTCCATGCATGTCCCTTGTATTAATGTTGCATCGCACCCGAAAAGCGTGTCGAGGCTCACATTGAAATCCCGTGGTTCTGTGAAGGTTACATGCTGAGTCTCAGTAATTATTAAAAATAATGGTCGGAGCTGCCAGTAGAGCTGATGTGGTCTATGTCGACCAAAAGAGTGGGATTCCCTGTAAGGGGAGTTCCTGTAGGTTGATTCTCTGTATACAGGGAATACCACAGGCTGTAGTTCCTGTAGCGTTTCGCTGATATCGCTGACAGTCACGTGATGCTTGGCGACATCGGTATAATTTGATGTTTTTCTATTGTTTTTATATTTCTTAGAAATTTGAGTATGGTTTGCAAGTTTTATTGAAAAACTCCACCCTGTGGGATTCCCTGTATACTCCACCTACAGGGAATCCCACTCTTTTTGTCAACATAGACCTCATCAGCGTCAGTAGATCATCCCATTTTAACAGTGCACGATACAATGTTTACATGAGTATCTATGTTGTGTGGCAGTAAATTTGGTAAAAATAAGAAATATGAAAAAAGGTAGACCTGTTTAGTAAGACTTATTGACTCCCTGCCGATCTTACGATTTTGTCAGTGCCGTTTACAATTTTTACATGAATATCAATCTTGTGTGACAGATTTTTCATGTGTTGGGAAAAATACCTTTCGGTTCCATACACACACACAAATACTATAACATGAAAAAAACAAGTCGCGTAAGGCGAAATTACTACATTTAGTCAGAGACTATAGAGTATACTCTATAGTCTCTGATTTAGTCAAGCTGTCGAACTCACGGAATGAAACTGAACGCACTGTATTTTTTCACCAAGACAGTACAGCTTTGTCAATCCCCGCGTGAAGCAAATCGCTCACCTTCCACGTGCAAAACGTAGTGATATTGACACGCCAGATTAGCGCGGTCGCGTATTGTGCTAAGCAGGAAAGCGCGCTTTTCTGTATTCTTGTTAACTTTCTGAGCTTGTTTTGAATACAACCTATCATATCTATATGTTTTTGGAATCGGGAAATGATAAAGAATAAGATGAAATCCTTTTTGGATCGATTTCTTAAATTTTAATCGTAAGACTAATTAATCTATTTTCGTTAATTGTGATCACATTTTAAGAGTAAACATGACATATGTATATATTTTTAGATTCAGTATGTGATGAAGAATATGATGCAATCAATTTTAAATCTGTTTGCAAAAAATCGATTTTAATGACAACTTTAATGAGCAAACTCATAAATCAAATTTTAAGCCTCCAAGCTGAAATGCAATACCAAAGTCCGGGCTTTGTCGAAGATTACTTGACCAAAATTTCAACCAATTTGGTTGAAAAATGAGAGCGTGACAGTGCCGCCTCAACTTTCACGAAAAGCCGGATATGACGTCATTAAAGACATTTATCCAAAAAATGAAAAAGACATCTGGAGGTACCATATTCAGGATCTCTCATGTCAAGTTTCATGAAGATCGATCCAGTAGTTTTCTCTGAATCGCTCTAAACACACACACACAGACACACACACATACACCACGACCCTCGTCTCGATTCCCCCCTCCACGTTAAAACATTTAGTCAAAACTTGACTAAATGTAACAAGTCGCGTAAGGCGAAAATACAATATTTAGTCAAGTAGCTGCCATTTTTCAGCAAGACCGTATACTCGTAGCATCGTCAGTCCACCGCTCATGGCAAAGGCAGTGAAATTGACAAGAAGAGCGGGGTAGTAGTTGCGCTAAGAAGGATAGCACGCTTTTCTGTACCTCTCTTTGTTTTAACTTTCTGAGCGTGTTTTTAATCCAAACATATCATATCTATATGTTTTTGGAATCAGGAACCGACAAGGAATAAGATGAAAGTGTTTTTAAATTGATTTGGACAATTTAATTTTGATAATAATTTTTATATATTTAATTTTCAGAGCTTGTTTTTAATCCGAATATAACATATTTATATGTTTTTGGAATCAGCAAATGATGGAGAATAAGATAAACGTAAATTTGGATCGTTTTATAAATTTTTATTTTGTTTTACAATTTTCAGATTTTTAATGACCAAAGTCATTAATTAATTTTTAAGCCACCAAACTGAAATGCAATACCGAACCCCGGGCTTCGTCGAAGATTACTTGACCAAAATTTCAACCAATTTGGTTGAAAAATGAGGGCGTGACAGTGCCGCCTCAACTTTCACGAAAAGCCGGATATGACGTCATCAAAGACATTTATCAAAAAAATGAAAAAAACGTTCGGGGATTTCATACCCAGGAACTCTCATGTCAAATTTCATAAAGATCGGTCCAGTAGTTTAGTCTGAATCGCTCTACACACACACACACACACGCACGCACGCACACACGCACGCACATACACCACGACCCTCGTTTCGATTCCCCCTCGATGTTAAAATATTTAGTCAAAACTTGACTAAATATAAAAAGCAGCTGGTTTTGGTATACATTTTGTTGTTGTTAATCGAAACCATGCATCAAATAAAACACCCTGCTTACTCTTGAAATGCCTCCGGTTTGCCGAAACTACAATTTACTTTGCCGAAACTACAATTACTTCAAAGTTGGTATGAACTTGAAAGGGAGTGAGCGGTGACTCTTCCGCTTTATGTCTGTCGAATTTGTTAGTGTAGGGTTTGTTGACTGTCAAACTGACTCCTGTCCAGAAAGCCCAAATACAATGCCACGTGAGCTCTGTCACGGTCGTAGGTATATATGTATTATCTTTACTCACAAAACATATGTACGTATGAAAAGGTCACTAAAAGTCCTAAATGAGTTTTAGATGACATTTGAGCCACTGGGGTCACAATGGTTACGGTGTTATTGCAAATGAAAACTTTACGGATGAGATGTTTAATGTACAGTACTCCGCGTGCAAATACATGTGCTAAAAGCATACTTCTTCTTTGACACATACCAAAAATCAAAACAAAAAAAGCCTGACTGCTTGGCGTGAAGATGAGTATTTTTGTAGAATTAATTTTGCAGATTGACAAAGGCGTCACTTATGTAACGAAATCATCCAATATGTTTAGCTCTGGGCAGGAATCAGATATGTCTAGCTCTGGGCAGGAATCAGATATGTCTAGCTCTGGGCAGGAATCAGATATGTCTAGCTCTGGGCAGGAATCAGATATGTCTAGCTCTGGGCAGGAATCAGATATGTCTTGCTCTGGGCAGGAATCAGATATGTCTAACTCTGGGCAGGAATCAGATATGTCTAGCTCTGGGCAGGAATCAGATATGTCTAGCTGTGGGCAGGAATCAGATATGCCTAGCTGTGGGAAGGAATCAGATATGTCTAGCTGTGGGCAGGAATCAGATATGTCTAGCTCTGGGCAGGAATCAGATATGTCTAGCTCTGGGCAGGAATCAGATATGTCTAGCTCTGGGCAGGAATCAGATATGTCTAGCTCTGGGCAGGAATCAGATATGTCTAGCTGTGGGCAGGAATCAGATATGTCTAGCTGTGGGCAGGAATCAGATATGTCTAGCTGTGGGCAGGAATCAGATATGTCTAGCTCTGGGCAGGAATCAGATATGTCTAGCTCTGGGCAGGAATCAGATATGTCTAGCTCTGGGCAGGAATCAGATATGTCTAGCTCTGGGCAGGAATCAGATATGTCTAGCTGTGGGCAGGAATCAGATATGTCTAGCTCTGGGCAGGAATCAGATATGTCTAGCTCTGGGCAGGAATCAGATATGTCTAGCTCTGGGCAGGAATCAGATATGTCTAGCTCTGGTCAGGAATCAGATATGTCTAGCTGTGGGCAGGAATTAGATATGTCTAGCTGTGGGCAGGAATCAGATATGTCTAGCTCTGGGCAGGAATCAGATATGTCTAGATCTGGGCAAGAATCAGATATGTCTAGCTCTGGGCAGGAATCAGATATGTCTAGCTCTGGGCAGGAATCAGATATGTCTAGCTCTGGGCAGGAATCAGATATGTCTAGCTCTGGGCAGGAATCAGATATGTCTAGCTCTGGGCAGGAATTAGATATGTCTAGCTGTGGGCAGGAATCAGATATGTCTAGCTGTGGGCAGGAATCAGATATGTCTAGCTGTGGGCAGGAATCAGATATGTCTAGCTGTGGGCAGGAATCAGATATGTCTAGCTGTGGGCAGGAATCAGATATGTCTAGCTCTGGGCAGGAATCAGATATGTCTAGCTGTGGGCAGGAATCAGATATGTCTAGCTGTGGGCAGGAATCAGATATGTCTAGCTGTGGGCAGGAATCAGATATGTCTAGCTCTGGGCAGGAATCAGATATGTCTAGCTCTGGGCAGGAATCAGATATGTCTAGCTCTGGGCAGGAATCAGATATGTCTAGCTCTGGGCAGGAATCAGATATGTCTAGCTGTGGGCAGGAATCAGATATGTCTAGCTCTGGGCAGGAATCAGATATGTCTAGCTCTGGGCAGGAATCAGATATGTCTAGCTCTGGGCAGGAATCAGATATGTCTAGCTGTGGGCAGGAATCAGATATGTCTAGCTCTGGGCAGGAATCAGATATGTATGTCTAGCTCTGGACAGGAATCAGATATGTCTAGCTCTGGGCAGGAATCAGATATGTCTAGCTCTGGGCAGGAATCAGATATGTCTAGCTCTGGGCAGGAATCAGATATGTCTAGCTCTGGGCAGGAATCAGATATGTCTAGCTCTGGGCAGGAATCAGATATGTCTAGCTCTGGGCAGGAATCAGATATGTCTAGCTCTGGGCAGGAATCAGATATGTCTAGCTCTGGGCAGGAATCAGATATGTCTAGCTGTGGGCAGGAATCAGATATGTCTAGCTCTGGGCAGGAATCAGATATGTCTAGCTCTGGGCAGGAATCAGATATGTCTAGCTCTGGGCAGGAATCAGATATGTCTAGCTCTGGGCAGGAATCAGATATGTCTAGCTCTGGGCAGGAATCAGATATGTCTAGCTCTGGGCAGGAATCAGATATGTCTAGCTCTGGGCAGGAATCAGATATGTCTAGCTCTGGGCAGGAATCAGATATGTCTAGCTCTGGGAAGGAATCAGATATGTCTAGCTCTGGGCAGGAATCAGATATGTCTAGCTCTGGGCAGGAATCAGATATGTCTAGATCTGGGCATGAATCAGATATGTCTAGCTCTGGGCATGAATCAGATATGTCTAGCTCTGGGCAGGAATCAGATATGTCTAGCTCTGGGCAGGAATCAGATATGTCTAGCTCTGGGCAGGAATCAGATATGTCTAGCTCTGGGCAGGAATCAGATATGTCTAGCTCTGGGCAGGAATCAGATATGTCTAGCTGTGGGCAGGAATCAGATATGTCTGGCTCTGGGCAGGAATCAGATATGTCTAGCTGTGGGCAGGAATCAGATATGTCTAGCTGTGGGCAGGAATCAGATATGTCTAGCTCTGGGCAGGAATCAGATATGTCTAGCTCTGGACAGGAATCAGATATGTCTAGCTCTGGACAGGAATCAGATATGTCTAGCTCTGGGCAGGAATCAGATATGTCTAGCTCTGGGCAGGAATCAGATATGTCTAGCTCTGGGCAAGAATCAGATATCATATGTCTAGCTGTGGGCAGGAATCAGATATGTCTAGCTGTGGGCAGGAATCAGATATGTCTAGCTGTGGGCAGGAATCAGATATGTCTAGCTGTGGGCAGGAATCAGATATGTCTAGCTCTGGGCAGGAATCAGATATGTCTAGCTGTGGGCAGGAATCAGATATGTCTAGCTCTGGGCAGGAATCAGATATGTCTAGCTCTGGGCAGGAATCAGATATGTCTAGCTGTGGGCAAGAATCAGATATGTCTAGCTCTGGGCAGGAATCAGATATGTCTAGCTGTGGGCAGGAATCAGATATGTCTAGCTGTGGGCAGGAATCAGATATGTCTAGCTCTGGGCAGGAATCAGATATGTCTAGCTCTGGGGAGGAATCAGATATGTCTAGCTGTGGGCAGGAATCAGATATGTCTAGCTCTGGGCAGGAATCAGATATGTCTAGCTCTGGGCAGGAATCAGATATGTCTAGCTGTGGGCAGGAATCAGATATGTCTAGCTGTGGGCAGGAATCAGATATGTCTAGCTGTGGGCAGGAATCAGATATGTCTAGCTGTGGGCAGGAATCAGATATGTCTAGCTGTGGGCAGGAATCAGATATGTCTAGCTCTGGGCAGGAATCAGATATGTCTAGCTGTGGGCAGGAATCAGATATGTCTAGCTCTGGGCAGGAATCAGATATGTCTAGCTCTGGGCAGGAATCAGATATGTCTAGCTGTGGGCAAGAATCAGATATGTCTAGCTCTGGGCAGGAATCAGATATGTCTAGCTGTGGGCAGGAATCAGATATGTCTAGCTGTGGGCAGGAATCAGATATGTCTAGCTCTGGGCAGAAATCAGATATGTCTAGCTCTGGGCAGGAATCAGATATGTCTAGCTGTGGGCAGGAATCAGATATGTCTAGCTGTGGGCAGGAATCAGATATGTCTAGCTCTGGGCAGGAATCAGATATGTCTAGCTGTGGGCAGGAATCAGATATGTCTAGCTGTGGGCAGGAATCAGATATGTCTAGCTGTGGGCAGGAATCAGATATGTCTAGCTGTGGGCAGGAATCAGATATGTCTAGCTCTGGGCAGGAATCAGATATGTCTAGCTCTGGGCAGGAATCAGATATGTCTAGCTCTGGGCAGGAATCAGATATGTCTAGCTCTGGGCAGGAATCAGATATGTCTAGCTGTGGGCAGGAATCAGATATGTCTAGCTCTGGGCAGGAATCAGATATGTCTAGCTCTGGGCAGGAATCAGATATGTCTAGCTGTGGGCAGGAATCAGATATGTCTAGCTGTGGGCAGGAATCAGATATGTCTAGCTGTGGGCAGGAATTAGATATGTCTAGCTGTGGGCAGGAATCAGATATGTCTAGCTCTGGGCAGGAATCAGATATGTCTAGATCTGGGCAGGAATCAGATATGTCTAGCTCTGGGCAGGAATCAGATATGTCTAGCTCTGGGCAGGAATCAGATATGTCTAGCTCTGGGCAGGAATCAGATATGTCTAGCTCTGGGCAGGAATCAGATATGTCTAGATCTGGGCAGGAATTAGATATGTCTAGCTGTGGGCAGGAATCAGATATGTCTAGCTGTGGGCAGGAATCAGATATGTCTAGCTGTGGGCAGGAATCAGATATGTCTAGCTGTGGGCAGGAATCAGATATGTCTAGCTGTGGGCAGGAATCAGATATGTCTAGCTCTGGGCAGGAATCAGATATGTCTAGCTGTGGGCAGGAATCAGATATGTCTAGCTCTGGGCAGGAATCAGATATGTCTAGCTCTGGGCAGGAATCAGATATGTCTAGCTCTGGGCAGGAATCAGATATGTCTAGCTCTGGGCAGGAATCAGATATGTCTAGCTCTGGGCAGGAATCAGATATGTCTAGCTCTGGGCAGGAATCAGATATGTCTAGCTCTGGGCAGGAATCAGATATGTCTAGCTCTGGGCAGGAATCAGATATGTCTAGCTCTGGGCAGGAATCAGATATGTCTAGCTGTGGGCAGGAATCAGATATGTCTAGCTGTGGGCAGGAATCAGATATGTCTAGCTCTGGGCAGGAATCAGATATGTATGTCTAGCTCTGGACAGGAATCAGATATGTCTAGCTCTGGGCAGGAATCAGATATGTCTAGCTCTGGGCAGGAATCAGATATGTCTAGCTCTGGGCAGGAATCAGATATGTCTAGCTCTGGGCAGGAATCAGATATGTCTAGCTCTGGGCAGGAATCAGATATGTCTAGCTCTGGGCAGGAATCAGATATGTCTAGCTCTGGGCAGGAATCAGATATGTCTAGCTCTGGGCAGGAATCAGATATGTCTAGCTGTGGGCAGGAATCAGATATGTCTAGCTCTGGGCAGGAATCAGATATGTCTAGCTCTGGGCAGGAATCAGATATGTCTAGCTCTGGGCAGGAATCAGATATGTCTAGCTCTGGGCAGGAATCAGATATGTCTAGCTCTGGGCAGGAATCAGATATGTCTAGCTCTGGGCAGGAATCAGATATGTCTAGCTCTGGGCAGGAATCAGATATGTCTAGCTCTGGGCAGGAATCAGATATGTCTAGCTGTGGGCAGGAATCAGATATGTCTAGCTCTGGGCAGGAATCAGATATGTCTAGCTCTGGTCAGGAATCAGATATGTCTAGCTCTGGGCATGAATCAGATATGTCTAGCTCTGGGCAGGAATCAGATATGTCTAGCTCTGGGCAGGAATCAGATATGTCTAGCTCTGGGCAGGAATCAGATATGTCTAGCTGTGGACAGGAATCAGATATGTCTAGCTCTGGGCAGGAATCAGATATGTCTAGCTCTGGGCAGGAATCAGCCAGGCTGTGGATTTTAGCTGTGTGTCCAAGCGTACAGATATGTCCTGGTCTGCATGATCGGTCACACGGAAAGGAAGCCTTTTTTCTTTCTTTTGGTTTTGTTAAGTGGGTTATTTCATCAAAATTGACTTCGCGAAGTCTACTTCACGAAGCTCGTTGCACGGGCGTTGGCTCTGAAGTTTTGTAAAAAAAAAAGAAAAAAGAAAAACAAGAAGCCTTTGCGAAGTCTTCGCGAAGTGAACTTCAGGCTTAATCACTTTTACACTTGTCAGCACAAATGGGGGCTTGATGGAGTTGCCGACTTTTGCTGGCTGTGAATGTGCAATCAATTGAACAATCCACGGATCTCCGAATTTGTGAATTATTATACTCAGTTGTATCGCTTTGCCAAAGAACAACTGATCCAAAGAGTAAGCGGTCATTAGTTCAGACTTTTTCTTCTTCTTCTTCTTCTTCTTCATCTTCTTCTTCTTCTGAGATCAAAACGACTCGGGATGCTGATTTATTCCACAATCAACCATAATATATGGATGCACCAGACAACCTACAGAAGCACAAAAGAAGGTGTAAATGTTATGTATTTAATTTTTTGTCAGGCTATTCGGAACTTTTGTGCAAGTTGTATTTGTTAAAGAAACTGCTTGCTTTCAGTCTTTGTCGTTGTAGTCTTTGTCGTATTGTTTTTTCAAATGCTTTGAAGCAACAATAAGCACCCGGTCCTATTTGTTTTTGAATACTCCGAAGCAACAAAGAGATTCACAACAGCTTTCGCTTCGAAAAACACTTTCAATAGTTAGTTAGCTGTTACTTTTTGGGTCCAGCGGACCATAATAGGCCAAATCAGGACCCCAACACTTTCAATGCTGCTTGTTTTTCTATCATTCGAAAACAACAAAGCAAACAAAGACTCAAAAAGACTTTTTCCCTTCAAAAATTATGCTGATTGCTTGGGAATAGATCAAAGGATTGTAAAGTAAAAACTTCAAAGCTTATTTTTCTTTACATTCCCAGAAACAAACAAAACACAGACCAAAACCTATTCTGTAAAATATTGATTTCAAACTTAAGTGCTTTTTACATTTAGTCAAGTTTTGACTAAATGTTTTAACATAGAGGGGGGAATCGAGACGAGGGTCGTGGTGTATGTGCGTGTGTGTGTGTGTGTGTGTGTGTGTGTGTGTGTGTGTGTGTGTGTGTGTGTGTGTGTGTGTGTGTGTGTGTGTGTGTGTGTGTGTAGAGCGATTTAGACTAAACTACTAGACCGATCTTTATAAAATTTGACATGAGAGTTCCTGGGCATGATATCCCCGGACGTTTTTTTCTTTTTTTCGATAAATGTCTTTGATGACGTCATATCCGGCTTTTTCTAAAAGTTGAGGCGGCACTGTCACACCCTCATTTTTTGATCAAATTGATTGAATTTTTGGCCAAACAATCTTCGACGAAGGCCGGACTTCGGTATTGCATTTCAGTTTGGTGGCTTAAAAATTAATCAATGACTTTGGTCATTACAAATCTGAAAATTGTAAAAAAAAAAAAATTTTTATAAAACGATCTAAATTTACTTTCATCTTATTCTTCATCATTTTCTGATTCCCAAAACATATAAATATGTAATATTTGGATTAAAAACAAGCTCTGAAAACTAAAAATATAAAAATTATGATCAAAGATAAATTTCCGAAATCGTTTTAAAAACTATTTCATCTTATTCCTTGTCGGTTCCTGATTCCAAAAACATATAGATATGATATGTTTGGATTAAAAACACGCTCAGAAAGTTAAAACGAAGAGAGGTACAGTAAAGCGTGCAATGAAGCACAGCGCAACCGCTACCGCGCCAAACAGGCTCGTCACTTTCACTGCCTTTTGCACTAGCGGCGGACTGCGTTCAGTTTCATTCTGTGAGTTCCACAGCTTGACTAAATGTAGTAATTTCGCCTTACGCGACTTGTCTACTATTCGGAAAAACAAACAAAGTAAAGATAAAAACAAGTCGCGTAAGGCGAAATTACTACATTTAGTCAAGCTGTCGAACTCACGGAATGAAACTGAACGCACTGTATTTTTTCACCAAGACAGTACAGCTTCGTCAATGCCCGCGGGAAGGAAATCGCTCACCTTCCACGTACAAAACGTAGTGATATTGACACGCCAGATTAGCGCGGTAGCGTATTGTGCTAAGCAGGAAAGCGCGCTTTTCTGTATTCTTGTTAACTTTCTGAGCTTGTTTTGAATACAACCTATCATATCTATATGTTTTTGGAATCAGGAAATGATAAAGAATAAGATGAAATCATTTTTGGATCGATTTCTTAAATTTTAATCGTAAGACTAATTAATCTATTTTCGTTAATTGTGATCACATTTTAAGAGTAAACATGACATATGTATATATTTTTAGATTCAGAATGTGATGAAGAATACGATGCAATCAATTTTAAATCTGTTTGCGAAAAATCGATTTTAATGACAACTTTAATGAGCAAACTCATCAATTAAATTTTATGCCTCCAAATTAAGCTGAAATGCAATACCAAAGTCCGGGCTTCGTCGAAGATTACTTGACCAAAATTTCAACCAATTTGGTTGAAAAATGAGAGCGTGACAGTGCCGCCTCAACTTTCACGAAAAGCCGGATATGACGTTATTAAAGACATTTATCAAAAAAATGAAAAAAACAGCTGGAGGTACCATACTCAGGATCTCTCATGTCAAGTTTCATGAAGATCGATCCAGTAGTTTTCTCTGAATCGCTCTACACACACACACACACACACACACACACACACACACACACACACACACACACACACACACACACACACACACACGCACACATACACCACGACCCTCGTCTCGATTTCCCTCTCTACGTTAAAACATTTAGTCATAACGTGACTAATGTAAAAATGATACAGTCTTATTTACGTGAAAGTTGATAATTTCGATTATTTTCTCTCTGTTTTTGAATTTTTTTTTAAGTTTCCTCTTGTGTTTTAAATAAAGTTCTTCTCAAACCCAAACCTGTACATCTGAAGCATATTTCAATTAGTCTGACTTGCATACTAAGTTGCAAGTTGTATCATGTTATTTTGAAGTAAACGGGGCTTTTTACTGTGATTCTCAAAGGTCTCATCGCTGGTCCATATTACGCGACCAGGCCCCTAATATGGACCAGTTGTGAATTTTTTCTGTATTTGATTTTTAGTGAATGACTGAAAAAGCTAATTCTCTCTAATTAGTCGTCAAGATTTACGAAAGAGAGAACAACTACCAAACACAAAATGAAACTGCTTTGCAAGAGAAAAATCTAGTTAGCAGCGTGAAACAAAAAGTGGTCCGTATTAGGGTCCCTTCCCCTATTAGGATGCACTATAACATGTTTTACTTACTTCCAATTAAAACTGTATAGTTGTATTTTATGCCTTGCATATTTTCAAATGATTTGAATGAAACACCCAAAGCGGCGACTTTGCAGATAACGATATTTTGAAGAAACAACAGTACGTCATCACTACATAAACACGAACAACGTGACGTCATTTTAATTGACGTCAAAATATGTATGATTACCTTACCTTTCCAATGATATGCCGTTGAAGAATGTTAGACAAGCGGTTCAACTTCTATGTCCGTTTAATGAACCCAACCCTCTAAACAGGAATAGTAAGCACAAAGAAGGAAAATACGCACACAAAACCACGTTTTTCTCAAAAGCGGTATAACGAATACCCCAGGACTCTAGATTTAGAATTATATTGTTAAAATCTGTCAAAAAAGTGTGATAGCAACCCCAACCCCGTCGGGTTGACCCAAGTTGTCTCTGGCCGACAGACTATTAATGCAATCATCATCATCATCATTATCATCATCAAGCTTGAATCAATGAATTCAGTAATTTGAATGAATTCAGTAATTTTGTTAGTTATTGTTCTTCATATGCCCTCATAAATACTCCTAAATCGTCGAAAATATTTGATCAAGGGAGATAATCGTAACCGCTCTTTTCCAAAACAGTAATATTGCACAAACATATCCTCAAAAGATAAAGATGAATTGTAAAATTAATCAAATTTCTGTATTGCATTGCTTTTAAGTTTTTCCCTCAGAATTTTTCATAAATGAAAATCAAGGGAGGCAATCAATATGATATAAAGAAAGACTACGTACTCAATGAAGAAAATCTTTAAAATAAGACGACCCAAACTAGGACGTGTTCTTTCTAAAAATGAAAAGTCTGGTAACCGCAAATTTGTGCAAATTTGTCTTCTTGTGTTCTGAATGCTCTGGCACTGATTGGTTAAGGTTGCTCGCTCGATGTTGCTGGCACTGATTGGTTAAGGTTGCTCGCTCGATGTTGCTGGCACTGATTGGTTAAGGTTGCTCGCTCGATGTTGCTGGCACTGATTGGTTAAGGTTGCTCGCTCGATGTTGCTGGCACATGTGACGACCGTGATATTTGGCGCAAACACCGGCCTTCATTAAAAAACATCATCTTTTATGCATGTGTCTTTTGTGTTTACCTCTAAAACACGACATGGGATGGAATTATATTGTGACGGGCGGGGATGTAGCTCAGTCGGTAGCGCGCTGGATTTGTATTCAAATTGGCCGCTGTCAGCGTGAGTTCGTCCTCACGTTCGGCGAGAGATTTATTTCTCAGAGTCAACTTTGTGTGCAGACTCTCCTCGGTGTCCGAACACCCCCGTGTGTACACGCAAGCACAAGACCAAGTGCGCACGAAGAAGATCCTGTAATCCATGTCAGAGTTCGGTGGGTTATAGAAACACGAAAATACCCAGCATGCTTCCTCCGAAAACGGCGTATGGCTGCCTAAATGGCGGGGTAAAAAACGGTCATACACGTAAAATTCCACTCGTGAAAAAAACACCACGAGTGTACGAGGGAGTTTCAGCCCACGAACGCAGAAGAAGAAAGAATATTGTGACCCTCCACCACGAAATGAGTCGCATGTCACCTCACGCGGTTCTGCGCTAGGCTTAATATAAGTCCGGGGGGTGTCGGGTAACAGTGTGAGGGTCACCATAGTCACAGGCTTATAACTCAAAAAGTGTTCGATCTTTTCTAAAACAGTTTTCACCACTGGATAGAGAATAAAAAATTCTTTCAGAAAATGTGAAAATATGAAAATCATGAAAAGGTGACATGCGACTCATTCCGTGGGGGAGGGTCACAATTATCAGCCTCAAACGCAGACTCGTCACGCTGTCTGCTTATTACCATGGTGTTCGTATCTGCTGCGCCCAAGACTGACAGAATAACATCAGACTCAAACGCCTTTCTTTGCTCAGAACATCGTAAACTGTGCTCAAACTAGCTGACCGCTCATTCAATTGCGATGAGAAATAAATAGCTGCTGCTTGAAAGACTGAAACAATGGCAACAGAATCAGACTGAAACGCTTTTCTTTCATTAAAAGATCGTACATTGTGGTCAAACTAGCTGAACTTTCATGCAATCGCGATAAGAATTATATCTGCTGCTTAAAAGACTGAAACAGTAGAAACAGAATCCCCTGAAACTCGTAAACGTTGCCACGCAACTGAAGTCTCACGTGATCACGATGAAGCTAACCATAACTCTCATGATGTTTTTCGTGTGTCTGATGTTAGTACATATCATCGAAAGTGTTAAACAGATGGTGTTGGAAAAGAGAGCAGCCCAAGAAAACTATATTTTTCCTGAAAACCTGCTGTTTGAGAGCGAGGCAGGGTCAGCAATTGGCTGTGCACGCATTTGCTGGAAGACACCAGCTTGCGTCATGTTCACCGTCACAGTGACATCATTAGGCACTACGTGTCGAGGCCATGCAGTGGTGATGACGTCAGCGAGTCAGGGGAACTGGACAGCTTCCACTTCTATGTACATCACAAGTAACTTAGGTAAGTGGACAGTGAAACCCTTTTGTCAGAATCATCGATTGTGTGTGTGTGTGTGTGTGTGTGTGTGTGTGTGTGTGTGTGTGTGTGTGTGTGTGTGTGTGTGTATGTGTGTGTGTGTGTGTGTGTGTGTGTGTGTGTGTGTAGGTGGTTTTACCGACAAATGGGGACAATTGTCACTGTACAGGAGATCGTTCCTGCCTCCTCAATTTTATCATCACCCCTTCTGATCTTTGCCGGCTAGCCAAGGATAGTGGCTGTTGTGTTGCCCGACTGTACTTTATATACTGTGATAGTACGGAAATTAACAGAGCCCGTATTTTAGTTTGTTCACGCCAGTGCTAAACGTACCTGCGAACTGACGGGCGCAGTGGCGTGGTGGTAAGACATCGGCCTCCTAATCGGGAGGTCGTGAGTTCGAATTCCGGTCGCTGCCGCCTTGTGGGTTAAGAGTGGGGATTTTTCCGATCTCCCAGGTCAACTTTTGTGCAGACCTGCTAGTGACTTAACCCCCTTCGTGTGTACACGCAAGCACAAGACCAAGTGCGCACGGAAAAGGTCCTGAAATCCATGTCAGAGTTCGGTGGGTTATAGAAACACGAAAATACCCAGCATACCTAACCCGAAATCGGCGTATGCTGCCTGGATGGCGGGGTAAAAACGGTCATACACGTAAAAACCACTCGTGCTAAAATCATGATTGAACGTGGGAGTCTAAGCCTATGAACGAAGAAGAAGAAGAAGAAGTATCTGCGAACTGACTGACCTGCGACTGTGGTTTTTGCTTTCTTAGGATTGTGAGCCACTTTTTTTAAACATAAACGTATGGCTATTCATACTTTATTTTCGTATTTTTGTTGTAGTTATTGCTGTTCCTTCTACATGTATTGCTTGACTCGATCTGCATGCCTATGTTATTTTTGTTCAACCGTGATGGAGAAAAAAAAGGAATGTTGTTTCATTTAATGTAAATGGATTAAGCGACTGTGGATACAAGGTTAAGATGGTTTCAGTTTTAGATCTTGTATCGAATTTTACAAACAAAACGCCTTTTGTTTTTGAAGAAAATTGTTGATACTCCACTATGTACCCTTCGTCAAATTTATGAAGATACCTTGCAACACTTTTTGTGGGACTGTATTAAAGTACAACACTTTTTGTGGGACTGTATTAAAGTACAACACTTTTTGTGGGACTGTATTACAGTACAACACTTTTTGTGGGACTGTATTACAGTACAACACTTTTTGTGGGACTGTATTAAAGTACAACACTTTTGGAATGATCTTTTGCAATGGTTGAAGCAACCCTTTTTGCATTGTCTTTGACACGACAATTTGAAAATGACGAAAAATCCCTTGCAACAGTGGGCGCGAATGAGTTGCGTTTCTTTCGCCGGGTACTGTACACCCAAAACATGTTTACATGTAAAACAAGAAACCCACATAATTTAGGACATTTTATTATCCAAATGATCGATTACTTATCATGTCATATTTTTGCCAACTGTAAATGATCATGTGTGAATGGAAAGTTGTAGGGGAAGGGCCCCTGATATGGACCACTTTTTGGCTCACGAAGTGTCAGCCTATGCGATCGTAACTTTGTCTGTCTGTGCGTATGTGCGTGTGTGCGTGCGTGTGTGCGTGCGTGTGTATGTCTGTGGTAGAAACTTTAACATTTCGTCATTTGAAGACGTCACATTATGGCGTAAGAGGGTTAGACGTCACGCGTCTCGGTCATTGTTATTTTGAGCGGGCCGAGACTAGTTGGCAGTCGTGTCCCTGTAAGTACATGCAGACAGACAGATCTAGATCTAGTGTCTCGCTTTCTTGCACAGTTTCACCTATGCTTACTCTGTGTGTGTGTGTGTGTGTGTGTGTGTGTGTGTGTGTGTGTGTGTGTGTGTGTGTGTGTGTGTGTGTGTGTGTGTGTGTGTGTGTGTGTGTGTGTGTGTGTGTGTGTGACGGGGTGATTGAGTTTGTGTTACTGTTTGTCGATTTCTTACGTGAGCCTTGAATTGCTGATAACTAGCTTGTTTTCTTGCGAAGAAGTTTCATTTTGTGGTTGGTAGACCTTCTCTCTTAGGTTAATCGTTAGGCATAATTGGAGTGAAATAGCTTTGATAGACATTCAGCAAAAATTAAATACAGAAAAAATCACAAATGGTCCATATTAGGAGCCTGGGCGCCCAATATGGACCAGTGAAGCGGCCTTCACGAATCACTGTAAAAAGCTACACTACATTGGGGTGTGCACGTTAAAGATCCCACGATTGACAAAAGGGTCTTTCCTGGCAAAATTGTATAGGCATAGATAAAAATGTCCACCAAATACCCGTTTGACTTGGAATAAAGGCCGTGAAAGGTGAATGCTCGCCTAATAGGCTACTGAGCTTTACTGGCCGATGTGAATGCGTTATATATTGTGTGTAAAAAATGTCTGTTTGTCTGTCTGTCTGTAAAAATTCCATTTCAAACGGCAGAAATTAATATGTAAGCGCCTAGGGCTATATCTAGATTAGGCGCATAAAAATGATCACAATAATAATAATAATAATAATAAAAGCCCCATATACTTCAAAATAACAAGATACAACTTAGTGTGCAAGTCAGACAAATTCAAATATGCTTTAGATTTATCTGTTTCGGGTTGATGAGAGCATTATTTGAAGCACACTAGGAAAACTGAAGAAGCTTATCAAAAACAGAGTGAAAATAAGTGAAATTATCAACTTCCACAGAAAAAAGACTATTCGTTATATCTTTTTGACATCTCGAGGGCTAGTTATAGGTTATTTTCAGCAAGCTTTTTAATGAATTAATTAAAATTGCCTTTAGCTTTTATTTTCTTCGAGTTGTTGAAGGTGGTCCATATTAGGGGACTCACACATACTTTGAGGTTTTGCTATTATTTTTTGTTTGCAGTAGAAACCCGGGGTACACACTGCTAAAATGTAACAAATACGGTCTTAGCTGTCATGTATAGCAAGGTTTGTGTGATAAAAGCTTTGGCTGTGGACACAAACGAGTCCGTTTTAGGCGGCAAATTTAGAGTGAACGCTGCCAAAAGTTAAAAAAAAAAGCAAACTGTTTTGATGTTTGTGTTTCTGCAACTGTTTTGACATGTGCAACTTATCCAGAGAGGGTGAATAAAGCGAATGAAATTGTTTTGAGCGCTCTAGCGCCGTTAGTTTGTCAGAACCGGAGGTGGTCCATATGAGGAGCTGGTCCATATTAGGAGCCTTTCCCTCTGTACTGAAGGATGCATGTTTATGGATTAATTAAAAGCCCCACAATGATGTGCATGGCAAAATTCCAACAACAACAAAAGTAGACGAGTAATAAACATGGCTCTAAGGCCGATTTTAAGACACGGGAGGTACTCCCGAGCATTTGACAGACAAATGCATGTAGTCTTTTAAACAACTTTTCTTGGTACCCAAAAGTGGCAGCAGCTATACGCAATTTTAAGGCAAAGTAGCCCTTTTTTTTTTTTAAATGCACTTCAGAAAAAAACACTTTGTTGCAAAATACCAGCTTAACCGCAGGCAGCAGAGTAAATACTTTTGAGTGAACTATCAAGTAATTGGAAGGGGTAAAGCAGCAAGTGAAAAGATTGTTTGCGTGCACCACATAGGAGCACCAGGAGGCCTTGCATTTCAGAAATTGTGTTACGTCACGTCATTTTCACGTCTGGATAATGTCAAATCTCATAAAAGACGTTTTGTAAGCCACAATCTAATGAAATACATACCAGAGGGAAGTGCATTCATTGGGCCTTTAGTTGCAAATACATCTGATGAGATAACTTATAAACACTAAGGTGTGATGCTGCATAGAATTATGTCAGGGAATGCACCTTCACTCATTCCCTCAAATTTCACACTTAAAAATTCAAAAAATCTAAACAAATTGAATACCCCAACCCCAAGATTTGACCTGTACAAGGCCTGTCTCTTATATGCTGGCGCCCTCATGTGGAACTCCATTCCTGATATAATTAAAATGCAAGTCAATGAAACATCATTTAAGGAACTTTATATGCTGTTTCAAGTGCAAAACTTGTAAGCATTACTACTATTTTGCAGCTGAGACTGGTAAAATATTAATACTCTATGATTGTATTGAAACATTGATTGTACTTAATGCACTGTGAACATTTTTAAACAAGCAAATATAGAGAATACTACATGGCTTGCTGTGTCGTACCAGATTTACACGAGGTTTTTTTAAAAATATTGAACTGCGAAGCGAAAGAGAGCTGTTCACTATTTGAAAAAGCAACGAGTGTAAATCTAGTACGACACAGCAAGCCATATAGTATTCTGTTTATCCTACATACTGTACTTACGTGTATTTTACTCAATAAAACGTCCCGCAGCCGAGGCGGCGAAATTAAAGACCTTCTTTTGGAACCTCGATCTCTTCCAAAGCATGTGCAATCTCTTACGTCAAAGCAAAGAAACGTCACTCTGAAAAGTTTAGCGTGACGTGTTAGTTCTAAAAATTCATCCGGGGAATTAGCGAGCGCAATTTTGTTCTCCGTAATGACGTTTGTCTCGTTGACTTTGGCATCATAAGCAGTGAAAAAAACAGGTCCCTGCCAGACTTGCTTGACATAACCTCATTTACATGATACACACACGTCTGGTTTGAACAATATTGTTATGTAAGGAGTGGTCTCTCTCAGGTATGTAGGATAACATTCTTTGTTATAATCTTCCCTCATTGCTTGAGAATCAGAATGCATCTTTAAATGTCTTAAGGTTCTTCCCATGTTAATTATGTAAATTGTACTGCAGTTAACTTCTATTTCTCAATGGGCAAGGGTCGGATGAAAAAAAGCATTTTTGCATTGCTTATTCTGTCACCCTGGAAAAATAAAGATCAATTCAATACAATTCTCTCTCACTCACTCTCTCTCTCTCTCTCTCTCTCTCTCTCTCTCTCTCTCTCTCTCTCTCTCTCTCTCTCTCTCTCTCTCTCTTTCTCTCTCTCTCTTATTCATTCTGTATCTGTCTCTGTGACCTAAAGGACCCCAACAGGCTTTTTTCGTGTGTCAAAAACGCAGGGGCGGATCTGGGGGGGGGGGGGTGCAATGGGTGCAATTGCACCCCCCCCCCCCCAGCGGGACAAAAAAAAAAAAAAAGAAGAGAAAAAAAAGAAGAAAAATGTATCACCTGAAAATAGCACTTTACACGCTCAGATTGCACCAGATTGCACAATTTTGCTTCCTTTTTAAAAAAAATTCCGGGGGGGCATGCCCCCGGACCCCCCTAGCATGCTCGGCGCTTCGCGCCATCGGTTCGGCGCTTTGCGCCTTCGCTGATAAGATACAAAAAACAAAAAAGAACTTTGCACCCCCCCCCCCCTTTCAAAACCCAGATCCGCCCCTGAAAACGCGTTCATTTGCATTTTGGTGTGACTAAGCAGTAAGGTTAACCAGACATATGCATGCCGTAGGAAATTGTTTTCTCACCTTCCCTCACAGGGTTTAGTTTATTTCGGAATCGTTTTGGGCCATAATCCGACGAATTTCGTGGCTGAAGCGAAGCGTTTTCGCGTTCCGATCTGGCGGCCATTGTATCTCGAGGGTACGGAAGTGGTGAATTCTGGGTTAAAATTCCGATGACGTCACAAGCAGTATTCATGGCAGAAGCAACTTTAGCTACTGAACCTTACAGTTTTGAGCCTGGGGGTTAAAATCAAGGGTCTGCGCGCCCCGTGATTAGTAATTTTTTTTTCTCCAAATCACGTTAATGCTCCCGATAATTTCTTGTCATCTCTAAAGTCAAGGCACAAAAAAAATCCCTTGACTTTTGGGGTAGCGCGACTGTTGATGTTTAGATTTTTTTTTCCATTACTAGATTGTCCCGTCGCTGGGAAATTCGGGTCACTTCCTCCCAGTGGAAAGCTAGCAGCAACAGAGTCGCGCTACCCCAAAGTCAATGGATCTATGGGATTTTTTCTTCTTTTCTTTATTGTCCCATCGCTGGGAAATTTGGGTCGCTTCCTTTCAGTGGAAAGCTAGAAACAACAGAGTCGCCCTACCCCAAAGTCAATGAATCTATTAGATTTGTTTTCCATTTCTTTATTGTCCCATCACATTCCTCAACTTGGACACATACCATAACTTGGACACATTACCACGTCTTGGACACATACCACATCTTGGAGACATACCACAACTTGGACACATACCACATCTTGAACACATACCAGAACTTGGACTCATACCACATCTTGGACACATACCACAACTTGGACACATACCACATCTTGAACACATACCAGAACTTGGACACATACGACATCTTGGACACATACCACAACTTGGACACATACCACATCTTGGACACATACCACAATTTGGACACAGACCACATCTTAGACGCACACCACAACGTGGACACATTACCACGTCTTGGACACATACCACAACTTGGACACATACCGCAACTTGGACACATACCACAACTTGGACACATACCACAACTTGGACACATACCACAACTTGGACACATACCACATCTTGGACACATACCACAACTTGGACACATACCACAACTTGGACACATTACCACATCTTGGACACATTACCACATCTTGGACACATACCACAACTTGGACACATACCACAACTTGGACACATACCACAACTTGGACACATTCCACAACTTGCTAGCTTTCCACTGGGAGGAAGCGATCCGAATTTCCCAGCGATGGGACAATAGGCTGAATAGAGAAATGAATTTTCTTTTCTTTGACATTTTTACAAATCGCGGTTTTAGGTTCGACGTAATTTGTAAAATATTTTTACATTTTTACAAATCACGGGTTAACAGCTCAGTTGGAGGTGAACATGGGAGTCTAAGCCCATGAACGAAGAAGAAGAAGATATCTTCGCTGAAAATTCGGCTGAAATAAATACTACACCACACGAAATTGTAAACGCTGCGCCAAATCAAATAACGACATTCTAATTTCTAACGTTACTTTTCTAGGTTGACGGTACCATAATGTACACTTGCCACTGGTATGCAACAATCTTGACTGCCCGGGACCTCTAAGAAGTGACATTTCTTAACAGCTCCCGACTGGAGGTCAACAGAAGAGCCTGTCGTGTACTCTTGTTTATCCTACATACGTGAGAGAGACACCCGTGAGATAATAATCGTTCAAATCACACGTGTGTATATCATGTAAATGAGGTCATGTCAAGCAAGTCTGGCAGGGACCTGTTTTTCCACTGCTTATGATGCCAAAGTCACCAAGACAAACGTCATTATAGAAACAAAAATTGCGCTCGCTAATTACCCTCGATGAATTTGTAGAACTAACACGTCACGCCACACTTTCAGAGTGACGTTTCTTTGCTTTGACGTAATAGATTGCACAAGGCTTTAGAAGAGATCGAGGTTCCAAAACAAGCGTCTTCAATTTAGCTGGCTCGAATGCAGGAAATTGTCAGTAAAATACACGTAAGTACTGTATGTAGGATAAACAGAATACTACATGGCTTGCTGTGTCGTACCAGATTTACACTCGTTGCTTTTTCAAATAGTGAACAGCTCGCTTTCGCTCGCAGTTCAATATTTAAAAAAACAACTCGTGTAAATCTGGTAGACACAGCAAGCCCCGTAGTATTCTCTATTTATTTTGAAAACGGTGCATAAAACTGTCCAAAACAAAATGTAATAAAATCGTTATTGTTTCGACAAAATTGAGATGTAGCTGTGATATCCACGTTTGTTAGTCACAATGATTCGAAAGGAGGAATTATATCAATTCAAGGCGTAATCCACATCTAACCATAACTCATCTCATCTAATCTCATCTCATTTAATGTTATCTTATTTTATCATATAATATCTTATCTTAGCTAATATTATCTTATCTTATGTTATCCCATCTCATCTCATCGTATCTTATTTGATCTTATCTCATCTCATCTTATTTGATCTTATCTTATCTGATCTTATCTTTCAGACTGGCTGCGGAGAGAGTGCAGCAGTGACGCAGAGTGCGGTATTCCCCTGTCAGAGTGTTTCGCCGGCAGGTGTCTCTGCTCGCCCGGATACTACTTCTCCAACTCCACTGGGTTTTGTCTTAAAGGTAATTTTCCCATAGTTTGAACAAAACAAACAACAATAAAAGACTCATGTTAATATCCATTTTCTCGACATGTCTTTTTGGCTTGCTATTAATAAGTATATTAGAAATAACTCATCCAAATTTCAGCCAAAGAAAGTGACTCAAAAATGGCATCCTCAAACTAAGATTAGATCAGATAAAATATAAAGATAAGATACGATTTCGGAAAGTTTTTTTAGTCACTTTAGTGCACAGTTTGGCTGAAATTGTGATGAGTTATTCGAATATACTGACTGTAAGCAAGTGATAACAGACATGTCAAGGAAATGTATATAAACATGAGCCGACAGGCGAATGCTGATATCATTTTCAAGACTTGTCTGTTGTCATTTGGTAACAGTCAGCATATTAGAAATAATGGTTTCATTACCGACTAATTTCAAGCAAATTAATGATCGAAGTGGTCCTGTGAACAGGATCAAACGAACAGCTAAAATAGAGACGGGATACTGGAGGCTGACACCGTGACCTCATTCATGTGACCTCTTGTAGCCAACCGCACTGATACCTGACCTCATGAATATTAACAGCTTAAAAGTTCTCACAAAACAAAAGAATGTTCTTTTAAATTGCTTTAGTATACGTACACTCACTGATTGCAATGTGTGAACCTTGCACAAAGGTTCCTCTACCGTACAATGTTAAATTACTTTTGTCTTTAAGTTTTAGGTCGACAAATTGACTAAATGGTTTGATGTCACTTGACGCGACTTGGTTTATGGTTGTTATTTGACCAGTTTTGGTGGAATTTTCAGTTCCAATTTGTATAATTATTCGATAAAACACAGTGTTGTTTCTTGCAAAGTATCTATTATTCTTTTGTTTTGATTTTTACACACACACACACACACACACACACACACACACACACACACACACACACACACACACACAAAGACACACATACACGCGCGCGCGCGTGCGCGCACCCACGCACGCACACACGCACGTACGTACACACACACGGAGAGGTGGAGGTGTCATAACCCAAAATATCTGTCTCCACAGGGTGTGCACAAGCGGACCTCCAAGCAACTGTCCTGGCTTACCCCGGCTATTACATCCCCCAAAACAACATCGGGGACTGCCCATCCAGACAAAGTAAATACGACGTTGCGAAAATGTGAATTTTTCGTGCCATTAACAACGTTGCGAACTTTACGTGAAATTTACGTTGAGCCAACCAAAAAATACAACGTAAAAGCAACGTTGTGTTATTGTGAGATTTTGGTGTTCTTTCCACGTTAGCGCACAACGTAAATTTTACGTGAATTTCACGTTGCATTTTGGTGTCTTACAAATGTTGTGAAGATTACGTGAAATTTACGTGGATACAACCAAACAACACAACGTAAACGCAACGTTGCGTTATTGCGATTTTTTGGTGCGTTTAACTTCGTGGGTATACTACGTAAATTTTACGTGAATATGACGTTGCATGAAATTATGGAAATCACAATGCTTCCTGCGATGATTGAAGTATCGATCGATGTTCACTTCTTGTATAAAATCTGAATTAGTAGTCATAAACTTGAGAGTATAATTTGCACAGCGTTGTAGACACGTTGCATTCACGTAATAACAACGTCGAAACTTTATCAATCATTTCGGCTTTTTCACCTGCATATAGTTTCGTAATATTCTATTCAAGTAATGTTCAGTCAAATATAGAGGTTCACTAATTGTGTAAGACGAAAAGAGTATAACATAAATGCATATTGTTTCAAGGAATTTGCTGAGTTAAATGGATTTGCGAGTGCGAAACTCCCCCCCCCCCCCCAAAAAAAAAAAAAAAAGACCCGTTACTAACCGGCAGTGTTCTCCGGTGGTGGGACGGTCGACTTTGTGTGTCCCAAATTTGGTTTTCAACTTTGATGAACCCTTTCAGGACTAAAATATCCATCGTAATCAACTGAAAGGTAAGTTGTTTTCACTTGTTACACATGAGACGTTATCACTTATTGTACAGCATGTACACATGCACAGCCTGATTACTTGATTGTCGAGACCATGATTAGAAACGGACCGGCCAAAGATGGCGGCCCGGTTCTTTCCAATAGTCACAATGTCAGCCCTAACTCAGTTCAGTTCAAGGGATACACATTCTTGGCCTCAACTTTCGAGTCAGTATAGCGAAACAATGGGTCGCAAGCAGTGGAACACAAAGGAAAAACACGTTTCACATAGACGGACGCAACCTTTAGAAAGCTGTTTAATCAGACTAGCTCAGTTCATGAGACTGAAAGCGGGGGCGGCCATTGATATCTCAAGTACTTAATTGGGCATTTTACGATCTTGAGGGAGGACGATGTATCCAGACAAACTGCTTCAAGTTCAAGTGAATCTGCCCAGCGGACAGTGGTATGAGAAGAATTCAGAACTTGATACATTGATGTCATCTGACTGATTGGCTCATTACATACGTACTTGACTGTCTTTTATCGACCTGGTTCATAATATTGTCGAACATGTTCAGTTCCCCTCTGGGGAACATATCCTAGTAGAGAGATGATGACAATGTCTCTTCTGTTACTCACTCAAGTAAGCAGCCGAGATATCCTGCCGGGGGAGAGAGTGAGACAAAGAGGAGCTATCGGGTGGAGAATGGGGGGGGGGGGGGGGATTCGGGAGGGGGGATTCTAATGTGTGTATGTGTCATTGTGTGTGTGTGTGTGTGTGTGTGTGTGTGTGTGCGGCAGGTTGGGACATTTTATCAACGAACGTACGAAATAACATGTAACCTTGACAATACTACAAGAGTCGTATTGCCAAATCTCTGAGAGAATGGGTGAGGTAATGCGTTTACGAGTATTTAAAAACTTCAAAAAATAACAAACAAATCGTTCACAACTCACACAATATTGTAAAGCAAAAGAAAAGTGTTCCAATTTTATTTATCGGCGAAATCAAAAATAATATTCATCAATCCAAATCAATGTAAAGTACAAAACTCAAAATATAGTCTTTCACAACTTCCATAACTTCTCTTTTACAGTCTACTAAAATCCATTTTCTAACCTCAAAACAAAATACGCAAACAGAGATGAAAACAAAGCTTTTTCAGTCAATGCCAGTTCAAGCATGATAAAAAACGTTACCCCTGAAAATGAAACAAAACAATATAAGTATACATCTCAAAATTGATAATAATAATAATGATAATTTCCTTTTCATTCAGAACACTCTTTTTTATATAGTTGTCAACAATAACAACATACATATAAAACAAACGACAAAAACAACATAAGACAATAAGAACAGACCGGCACGGTTGGCCTAGTAGTAAGGCGTCCGCACCGTGATCGGGAGGTCGTGGGTTCGAACCCCGGCCGGGTCATACCTAAGACTTTAAAATTGGCAATCTAGTGGCTGCTCCGCCTGGCGTCTGGCATTATGGGGTTAGTGCTAGAACTGGTTGGTCCGGTGTCAGAATAATGTGACTGGGCGAGACATAAAGCCTGTGCTGCGACTTCTGTCTTGTGTGTGGCGCACGTTATGTCAAAGCAGCACCGCGCTGATATGGCCTTTCGTGGTCGGCTGGGCGTTAAGCAAACAAACAAACAAACAAACAATAAGAACATAGGACGAAAATACAAATACAAAACAAGACAAACTCTTCTTATGACAAAGACTTGAGCGCTTTAGAAAACTGAAAAGTATGTCATGTGACGCACGACATAGAAATCAACATTAATAAGAAAATGTTAAATCACCATCTATGATAACAACTTTCTTTTAAACATGGACAAGAAGTTATGTTTTGAGTTGCTATGACCAAGTGCAAACAAAGTCAAGTCAAAACGTCACTACGCCCACAAGTGATGAATTAAAATACACCACTCACAGAAGAATCAAAGCATTCAATACCTTAAGTTCTTCTTTGACATGACTAAAATACATTTCAGCCATATCTTACTCAAACATACTGTACACAGTGTCACAAAAGATAACTGTGCCCGCATTGATTAACACACATGTGATTCCTCTCACATCAAAACAGTCCTATTAGTCCCAACTCCATCAATCAAACTCAAAGTGTTCTACTCTTCAACGTCTTTTCTCCCATCACAACAAAGCGACAATTACAAATAGTAAACAACAGAGAAACTTGATACAAATTACAAACATAACATTTCAAACCACATAACTCTCTCCGATACCTCACACAGGTTTTTCCCAAACTCCAGACCACATGGCCACACAACAGACAATGACATATACCATTTTCTATCTACTGGAATCATCTTCAATATTATTCATCCATGATTTATCTTTGCATATAAATACAAGTAAACAGTTTGTGTGATCATCTCCCACAGTATTTTCAGTCTCTTACCTGAATTAGGAATAACAGCTCAGAGACTAAAAGTTGGCACGTCTGAAACCAGCTGAGTTCAGAGAAAGAGCCAGTTCCAGCCATGGGAACTCAAACAGTTGGAAGGTGGTTTCATCAAAAATAATATATCTTCATAGTTAAAAATTTAATTTCAACATCTAAATATTCCCTAAATGTAACCAATGACTTTCAGATACTTATGATAATTTTCTCATCACTACTTCTATTTTATAACTTGATAATTGCAATTACCAGAACATGACGAAAAGTAGTTAATTTAAGTCAAGGGAAGTAACCAACTGAAATGCATGTCAAAATAACAAGCGCAGTTGTGTCCCTTTTACTTTAGTCACCTCTTGGATGATAAGATAAATGCCACCACAGACAGTCTGTGTAAAAAAAGAAATAATCTTTGTTAGGAATTATTTCACATGTTTACAAACAAAACAAAATGAATAAATAACAAACAAACAAAAATTAAAACCTGACACATGCAGATTTATGTAGTCATTGGTTAGACTGATTTTAACCTGTCTTAGACGACTACCCATAGTCTTTTCACATTCACTGATTCAGTCAAGTAATGACACACTGACTGTGTGTGTGTGTGTGTGTGTGTGTGTGTGTGTGTGTGTGTGTGTGTGTGTGTGTGTGTGTGTGTGTGTGTGTGTGTGTGAGTAGTAGTATAAGAGCGCACGGACCGGCCCTCAGTGCAATGTGCAATGTGCAAGGGTAGGGCCCAGCATAAAGTTATAGGTTAAGGTGCCTGTGTTTAAGTAGTGATAAAGAGGGATTGCGTATAAACGGTTTATTGAGTTTTATATTTTGTCATGTGATTTCATGTGCCTGTACCTGTTGCTCGGTACTCCACTCCAGCTGGGGTAATGACAGGATTACTGCTCCCCAGCAGCAATTGCCCCCATAGGGTCAATTCCCGACTTTTTTTTATTGGGTGTTTAACGCGGTTGGAGTACTGAGCATCCTCCTTTCTATTGACAGTAATTGGCCCTCTCTCTGTGTTTTCACGGGCTTGGGACCGTTTTTGACAGGGTATGTCATAGCCACATAGGTGTTATTTTGTTTTTGATATTTATTTTCTTCGTTGTTGCGGTGTTTAATTTTTTTAATTTTGTTGTTGATAGACTATGTAAGAGGTAGGGTTATATGTGTGGTGGGAATAAAATGTAAGTGCAAACACACACACACACACATACACACACACACCCCTCCGATCACATACACACACACACACACACACACGCACACACACACACACACATACACACACTTTCTCCGCACATCGCGGAACCCGCTCTCTTTAATAGTGCTAATAACTATCAGAGGTGTCAGGATAAGGCAATAAAAATGGTACCCCTGCTCTTCGCGGAGCCCCCTCGCCGATAAAACCACCAGAGGTGGCCAGCAGTTAGAGAAGTTTAATAGGACGTGGTTTGCCTACCCCGAGGGTTGATTAGGGTTTAATGCTTAGATTAGTGCTAGACAAATGGTGTGGGGTGGGTGTAGAAGTTAGCTCGACTGGTGAGAACAGGGGATTAGTCCGAACACCACCTTTATACATAACCTCCTTACACTATGACATCAGTTACTATTTTTACAACAACAGGTTTAGAATTGTTGCGTTAACGCATC
>NC_090245.1:111717907-111720880 GCF_037325665.1 Littorina saxatilis | reverse complement strand
GCACGAAGATCGAACTCTCGAAGAAAACAAGTTTATCACTGAACATCGGAAATGTGAAATGCTCTTCCTGTCTGACCAGTCTCCCCGTTAAATCCACAGGCTACATTATTTATCAGGTAACTTACCAAACCGGAGTGTGTGTGTGTGTGTGTGTGTGTGTGTGTGTGTGTGTATGTGTGTGCACCGGATTACCACCATCAACGCACCCTTTTGGACTTTTCTACTATGCCTGCTGTGACATTCACGAGGATTATTGTGATTCTTGGACAATCGTGTGCCTATGCTGGACTTGCAAGAAGACAAACGGTGCCGGAACGGTATACGTGCTGCCAAGTGTGCACGTCCAGAGCGCAGTGTGAACCGAGAGTGAGTGTGTCATTGTGTGGAAGTTTTGCTTGATTGATTTATTCATGATTTAATTTGCTTTTTGGTTCAATAGTAAAATCTGTGTACGTTATACTTTGTATTTTGTGGTGTGATTCGCCCGAGTGCGAGACCCCCATCCCCGAACGCCTCTGTGGGTGGAATTGTATATATATATACTTGTGTAACGTGAGTGTGTAGATGAGAATGTGAAAGTTGCTTTGGACCCAGATACACACAGCAGACACCAACGCAACAGCTAAGTTTCAGCCTGACAAAGAAATTCGAGTGACACAGCTAATGGCTGTACTTGTTATTTCTCTATAAAAACAAATGTTTCAAGATCTTTAGGCCAAAACAAATAAATTGTCTGTTTCTATTAACATGGCTAAAAAAAAATAGGGTAGGTAGGTAGGTGTTTTTGTTGTTGTTGCCAGGATAGAATTCTTGAAAATAAATGACACAAAGAGACAAGACTCGCTATAGATAGATTTATAAAAAATTTAAAAAAATGTGACAAAGGATATAAAATGATTGTTTTACCTGGTCTGGAATCTTCAGTAGTAATTGCATAAAAAAAAGTCTGATAATTATATCAATTATCATGTTAACTTTTTCTTAAAATGGGTGCGTTAAATCCAGTTTGTTTGTTTTTAATGGACTAAGCAATCCTTGGACTGACAGAAAAGATGTATTTTAAAAATGTCCAGTTGCTTTTACTTATTTTTCTAATTGGAAGAGAATACAAATTATGCACTCTTTTCTGTTCAAATGGGTAGAGGGCGGGGGTAGTAAAAGGATCACAGTTCAAGATTTTGCGCGACAAGAGGTGTGTTTCTTTTATAAAGAGCAAAAACTCAACTTGGTATCTAACACTATTTCTGAACACTGTAACCACTTTAGCACTTTTTTTTTTCTTCTGTCTTCCAAACTTCTAATTCAGCTTCAAAAATGATTAAAAAAAAGGGTTTTTTTCTTCTGAAATCTACAGTTAAATCACTATTTTGGATATTCTATTTTGCTTCCCTATTTATCTTCTTAAGTTTTTGATCATCTGATTACCTTGCTTTTCTATTTGGAAGATAATATGCACTCTTTTCTGAAAAATGGGTAGGGGGTGGGGGTAGTAAAAGCATCACAGTATACAATTTTGTGCGACAAGAGGTGTGTTTCTTTTAACTTTGATGAAGAGGGATAACTCAACTTGGTATCTAACACTAGTTCTGAACACTGTAACCACTTTAGCACTTTTAATTTATTTGTTCTGTCTTCCAAGCTTTAAATTCAGCTTATAAAATGAGTAAAACAGTGTGTGTTTTCTGAATTCACCAGTTAAATCACTCTGTTGGATGTTGTTTTTTGCTTCCCTCTTTCTGTTCTGAAGTTTTTGATCATCTGACTACCTTGCTTTTCTATTTGGAAGATAATATGCACTCTTTTCTGAAAAATGGGTAGGGGGTGGGGGTAGTAAAAGCATCACAGTTCAAGATTTTGCGCGACAAGAGGTGTGTTTCTTTCAACTGTGATGAAGAGGAATAACTCAACTTGGTATCTAACACTATTTCTGAACACTGTAACTACTGAAGCACTTTTAATTTTTTTTTCTGTCTTCCAAGCTTTAAATTCAGCGTATAAAATGAGTAAAAAATTGGGTTTTTTTTCTGAATTCACCAGTTAAATCACTCTGTTGGATGTTATTTTTTGCTTCCCTATTTCTGTTCTGAAGTTTTTGATCATCTGACTACCTTGCTTTTCTATTTGGAAGATAATATGCACTCTTTTCTGAAAAATGGGTAGGGGGTGGGGGTAGTAAAAGCATCACAGTTCAAGATTTTGCGCGACAAGAGGTGTGTTTCTTTTAACTGTGATGAAGAGGGATAACTCAACTTGGTACCAAACACTATTTCTGAACACTGTAACCACTTTAGCACTTTCATTTTTTTTCTCTCTGTCTTCCAAGCTTTAAAATTTAGCTAATAAAATGAGTAAAAAAGTGGGTTTTTTTCAGAATTCACCAGTTAAATCACTATGTTGGATGTTCTATTTTGCTTCCCTATTTCTGTTCTGAAGTTTTTGATCATCTGACTACCCTGCTTTTCTATTTGGTAGATAATATGCACTCTTTTCTGAAAAAATGGGTAGGGGGTGGGGGAAATAAAAGTATCACAGTTCAAGATTTTGGCCGACAAGAGGTGTATTTCTTTTAACAGTGGTAAAGAGAGATAACTCAACTTGGTATCTAACACTATTTCTGAACACTGTAATCACTTTAACACTTTTAATTTATGTTTGTTTGTGTTCCAAGTTTTAAATTAAGCTTCAAAAATGGGTAAAAAAATAGTTTTCTCATAATACACAAGTTAAATCATTATGTTGGATGTTCTATTTTGCTTCCCTCTTTCTCTTCTTAAGTTTTTGATCATCTGACTACCCAGCTTTTCTTTTTGGAAGATAATATGCACTCTTTTCTGAAAAATGGGAAGGGGGTGGGGGTAGTAAAAGCATCACAGTTCAAAATTTTGCCCGTTAAGAGGTGTATTTTTTTTTAAATTGGTAAAGAGGGATAACTCAACTTGGTATCTAACACTATTTCTGAACACTGTAATCACT
>NC_090245.1:111677907-111707907 GCF_037325665.1 Littorina saxatilis | reverse complement strand
AACACAACTGACTCATTGTCAGACAAGATAGGTGAACACAACTGACTCATTGTCAGACAAGATAGGTGAACACAACTGACTCATTGTTAGACACGATAGATGAACACAACTGACTCATTGTCAGACAAGATAGGTGAACACAACTGACTCATTGTCAGACAAGATAGGTGAACACAACTGACTCATTGTCAGACAAGATAGGTGAATACAACTGACTCACTGTTAGACAAGATAGGTGAATACAACTGACTCATTGTTAGACACGATAGGTGAATACAGCTGACTCATTGTTAGACAAGATAGGTGAACACAACTGACTCATTGTTAGACAAGATAGGTGAACACAACTGACTCATTGTTAGACAAGACAGGTGAACACAACTGACTGTTAGACAAGATAGGTGAATACAACTGACTCATTGTTAGACAAGACAGGTGAACACAACTGACTCATTGTTAGACAAGACAGGTGAACACAACTGACTGTTAGACAAGATAGGTGAATACAACTGACTCATTGTTAGACAAGACAGGTGAACACAACTGACTGTTAGACAAGATAGGTGAATACAACTGACTCATTGTTAGACAAGATAGGTGAATACAACTGACTCATTGTCAGACAAGATAGGTGAACACAACTGACTCATTGTTAGACACGATAGGTGAATACAACTGACTCATTGTTAGACAAGATAGGTGAATACAACTGACTCATTGTCAGACACGATAGGTGAATACAACTGACTCATTGTTAGACAAGACAGGTGAACACAACTGACTCATTGTTAGACAAGATAGGTGAACACAACTGACTCATTGTTAGACAAGATAGGTGAACACAACTGACTCATTGTTAGACAAGATAGGTGAACACAACTGACTCATTGTTAGACAAGACAGGTGAATACAACTGACTCATTGTTAGACAAGATAGGTGAACACAACTGACTCATTGTTAGACAAGATAGGTGAATACAACTGACTCATTGTTAGACAAGACAGGTGAATACAACTGACTCATTGTTAGACAAGACAGGTGAACACAACTGACTCATTGTTAGACAAGATAGGTGAACACAACTGACTCACTGTTAGACAAGATAGGTGAATACAACTGACTCATTGTTAGACAAGATAGGTGAATACAACTGACTCATTGTTAGACAAGATAGGTGAACACAACTGACTCATTGTTAGACAAGACAGGTGAACACAACTGACTCATTGTTAGACACGACAGGTGAACACAACTGACTCATTGTTAGACAAGACAGGTGAACACAATTGACTCATTGTTAGACACGACAGGTGAACACAACTGACTCATTGTTAGACACGACAGGTGAACACAACTGACTCATTGTTAGACACGACAGGTGAACACAACTGACTCATTGTTAGACAAGACAGGTGAACACAACTGACTCATTGTTAGACAAGATAGGTGAACACAACTGACTCATTGTTAGACACGACAGGTGAATACAACTGACTCATTGTTAGACAAGATAGGTGAACACAACTGACTCATTGTTAGACACGATAGGTGAATACAACTGACTCATTGTTAGACACGATAGGTGAACACAACTGACTCATTGTTAGACACGATAGGTGAATACAACTGACTCATTGTTAGACAAGACAGGTGAACACAACTGACTCATTGTTAGACAAGATAGGTGAACACAACTGACTCATTGTTAGACACGACAGGTGAATACAACTGACTCATTGTTAGACAAGATAGGTGAACACAACTGACTCATTGTTAGACACGATAGGTGAATACAACTGACTCATTGTTAGACACGATAGGTGAACACAACTGACTCATTGTTAGACACGATAGGTGAATACAACTGACTCATTGTTAGACACGATAGGTGAATACAACTGACTCATTGTTAGACACGATAGGTGAATACAACTGACTCATTGTTAGACAAGATCGGTGAATACAACTGACTGTTTAGGATAAGAAATTCATGTAAAATCAATCTGTTTGCTGAATATGGTAGCGGAATAATTGGCCTTTCAACTCATATAACAGGTTTTTATTTTCAGCATTCTTTTTGTTATACACATGCAGATATTTTTTGTGTTCTTTTAGAAGGTGCAATACACGTTTTGAAGGGAGCGGAGCTACACTGGATTGATGGCGATAGTGCGCATGTTTGTGATCTTACAACGCCATCCAATACAAAACAAGGTTTTAACATTATTTTTCTGCACTTTTGTAATTATGTTTTCATGAACTTATTTTCGTAAGTACTACACCAGGACAGTAACGTACGTGACATTTTTGTAAGTATGTATTTAAATCCGGGAACTTTATGTGCAGACTCAGAGACGGTATCCATGTCCCATCCCTGTGTCACAACCCTGTGTCACAACCCTGTGTCACAACCCTGTGTTACAACCCTGTGTTACAACCCTGTGTTACAACCCTGTGTCACAACCCTGTGTCACAACCCTGTGTTACAACCCTGTGTTACAACCCTGTGTTACAACCCTGTGTCACAACCCTGTGTCACAACTCTGTGTCACAACCCTGTGTCACAACCCTGTGTTACAACCCTGTGTCACAACCCTGTGTCACAACCCTGTGTTACAACCCTGTGTTACAACCCTGTGTTACAACCCTGTGTTACAACCCTGTGTCACAACCATGTGTCACAACCCTGTGTTACAACCCTGTGTTACAACCCTGTGTCACAACCCTGTGTTACAACCCTGTGTTACAACCCTGTGTTACAACCCTGTGTTACAACCCTGTGTCACAACCCTGTGTTACAACCCTGTGTTACAACCCTGTGTTACAACCCTATGTTACAACCCTGTGTCACAACCCGGTGTTACAACCCTGTGTTACAACCCTGTGTTACAACTGTGGCAATTAAAAGATCTCGGCCATTCTGCCATAAGTGCAGGTGGCTGATTACACGCACAAACATGGGTAGTGTCACTCTTGTTGCTGCTAGCTTCCCACTGGCAGGAAGCGACCCGAATTTCCCATCGGACAATAAAGTAATGAAAAATGTCTCTCGGGCCTGGGGGATACAAGTAATGAGTGTGCATCAATTGATGTGCCTAAGTTGATTACAACGTACTGATTTGTATTTACAACGAGCCCTACGAACAGCACGATAGTGTCTAACAGTCGACGGAAACTCCCCAGTGATTCCTACGCTCGGGAATATTGAATATCCAGCTTATTAGCTTGTGAGAAGACTCTCAATGAACCCTGCGTATAATTAGCGCCATTGCAGCTAACAAGGACAGATACTTCCTGTCTTGCATGCGTTATGGCTTCGTGTGGGATATATAAGAAAGTCTTATCTAATGAGGAACATACTTCCTGGCATGCAGGCTTTATGTGGTATATATATAGAACGTCTTACTGATCTAATGAAGAACATACTTCCTGGCATACAGGCTTTATGGCTTCGTGTGGTATATATAGAACGTCTTACTGATCTAATGAAGAACATACTTCCTGGCATGCAGGCTTTATGTGGTATATATATAGAACGTCTTACTGATCTAATGAAGAACATACTTCCTGGCATGCAGGCTTAATGGCTTCGTGTGGTATATATAGAAAGTATTATCTAATGAGGACACATACTTCCTGGCATGCAGTCTCTATGGCTTCGTGTGGTATAGATAGAAAGTATTATCTAATGAGGACACATACTTCATGGAATGCAGTCCATATGGCTTCGTGTGGTATATATAGAAATAATTATCTTATGAGGACACATACTTCCTGGCATGCAGTCTCTATGGCTTCGTGTGGTGTATATAGAAGTTATCATCTAATGAGGAACATACTTCCTGGCATGCAGTCTCTATGACTTCGTGTGGTATATATAGAAAGTATCCAATGAGGAACATACTTCCTGGCATGCAGTCTCTATGGCTTCGTGTGGTATACATAACACGTATCATCCAATGAGGAACATACTTCCTGTCTTGCAGTCTGTGTGGCTTTGTGTGGTATATATAGCACTAGATGAATACCCGCTTCGCCGGGTACGGCTGCGCCGGGAAGAAGTTGAGCCGAATACCCGTCTGCGCCGGCGACCCGGCCGGCGCACCGCACGGAGGAAGGGAGACAAACGCGGCTGAAAACACTAGAGAAGATAAGGCAGAGTTACTGGGAATGGATCGAGAGAAAAACCAAAATCGGTTCAGCGCTGCGCGCGAAAAACCAAAATCGGTTCAGCGCTGCGCGCTGAGAGCACGTGTTGAAATATATCATCGATGAGGTTGTGTCCGGGGTGTAGCTGAATACGGTCTTCAAATTTGAAAAAGATCCACCGAGAACTTTGGCTTGGCATCGCGGACACACACACACACAGACAGACAGACAGACAGACA
Source organism: Littorina saxatilis (assembly GCF_037325665.1). NCBI lineage: Eukaryota > Metazoa > Mollusca > Gastropoda > Littorinimorpha > Littorinidae > Littorina > Littorina saxatilis. Next base: position 111,703,518 of record NC_090245.1, on the reverse strand, counting down.
GACAGACAGACAGACAGACAGACAGACAGACAGACAGACAGACAGACAGACACAAGTCGTATATATATATAGATAGATAGAAGTATCATCTAATGACGACAGATACTTCCTGGCAGGCAGTCTCTATGGCTTCGTGTGGTATATATATATATAGAAAATATCATCTAATGACGACAGATACTTCCTGGCAGGCAGTCTCTATGGCTTCGTGTGGTATATATATATATATATAGAAAATATCATCTAATGAGGACACATACTTCCTGAGATGCAGTCTCTATATGGCTTCGTTTAGTATAAATAGAAAGTATCGCATGCAAATGTGTTTGCAAAATGTAAAAAAATCAAACCGGAGTAGATTAGTTTGCTTGGAGGCCCGTGTCCGTGGGCACGCATTCATAACAATAACAATAACAATAACAGCACTTTATTGTCCATTAAAATATTACATAAAAATGGAAATTTTTCTTCGGCACACCCTGCCTGCCTGTAAACGATTATAACAACAATTGTATAGGACGACACACATAAAACATAAAACATAAAAGGGATACAATCAAATATGATATTGCACTATGTAAATTTACCCTCTGTAACATTGTACTATTTGATTTGATATCCCACGAACTCGAGTACTGAACTTGGGTACTATTAATGTTTGAATAAACCATTTTTTGCATGGTTCCCTCCCCCTTATGTCCGTGTGGCAAGCGTCAGACAGCAGAGCACATCCTGCAGGCTTGTCCATACCACAGTGCTCTGAGGGACACCATCTGGCCAGAGGAGACAGCGCTACAAAAGAAGCTATACGGCCCCAGAGAGGACTTGGAGAGGACAGCACGTTTTGCCCTGCAGTCCGGACTGACGATCTAACAGCGAACGACAAGGAAAAGAATAAACCATGCACCGCGTTTTTGTGTGTGCTGTCAAATATCAGTGATATTGTGACTCCAAATGCAGCAGGAGACACGTTTCTTTCTGCGCTGGTGACTTTGCGATCTGAGTAAATGCGTATTTCTTTACGACACAACTTTCTATTCCTCAATATGATTCGTGAATCGTCAACAGGGTCATTGTAGTGGGCTTTCTGAAGTGTCGACATCAGAGTGTTGGATTTGCAAGAAAACAAGTGATGCTTTTGTGCTATTACTGACTTGTGTACCGTTGAATTATGATCTATTCATTTTTGGTTTATCTCTCTCTCTCTCTCTCTCTCTCTCTCTCTCTCTCTCTCTCTCTCTCTCTCTCTCTCTCTCTCTCTCTCTCTCTCTCTCTCTCTCTCTCTCTCTCTCTCTCTCTCTCTCTCTCTCTCTCTCTCTCTCTCTCTCTCTCTCTCTCTCTCTCTCTCTCAGTAAACAATTTCTGATTTCTTCTATCTCTCTCTCTCATGAACATCGCATTTTCTGAGCATAGAAACATTTTCTTTATTCACCTTAGTAGATCCTCATTGGCGCAGTATATGGCGTAATACATAGCCGTTATTTAACACTTTAAGTGAATGGACAACAAATTAACGCGTCCTTTGTGTCAGAAAAGTGTAGTTTGGTTTGAACAATACGTTATGAAGCCTACTGTTTACATATTCATGACATTGACATATATTTTAAATAGGTAAACAACAACAACAAGCCTACAGCTTATAGTGGTATCTTCACAAACAAACATACCATCAAAAATAAATAAACACATGGCAGACAAGAAGGTAACAACATCATATGCACAAATCACCACAAACACAGTCAATCAGTTTAACACAACAATATAATCCAAATTAAGAAGAATGACAGAGTGGACAAAAACTAAGGTATAGTTTTCAGACTGTACGGTTTACCCAACAGCAACACAGTAATTCCCTTTTCACATAAAGTTAGTACCCCTCTTCCTCCTTAGATGAACTGCTTTGCTCAGGGTCCAACAACAAGTCAATAATCAAAACACAAAAACACGTTAGCGATTGGAACGTTTCAATATAGACCGAGCACGAAACAGATACTGGCATTCCGTACTTTCTTCATACCATCCTGAAGAAGGCAGTTTGTCGCTGCCGAAATATTGTTGAAGAAAGAACTAATCTGGTTATGCTACTCTTACACTGTGCCGAATTACCCTTGCGAATAAAATTTTCCAATAATTCGCAATGATCGGGACATGGTCGCAAGACATTCGTAAATGTTCTTAACCATTCGCTACCATTCGTCTCTTGTTTCGAACATAGCAACATGTTCCTAATATTCACAAGGAAGTCACTTTTTCCCAACGTACTCGTAAGTATTCGCAAGACATTTGTAATCATCGCAATGTATTCGTAACGCTCGCAAGGCATTCGCAACCATTCGTTATGCCTGTCTTACGCTGTGCCGAATATTATTGCGAACATTCGTCAACATCGCAATGTATTCGTAACGCTCGCAAGGCATTCACAAACATTCGTTATGCCTGTCTTACACTGTGCCGAATATCCTTGCGAATATGGATTCGTATGCATTTGCAATGATCGGTAGACATTCGCAAGCACTCGCAACCATTCGTAAGACATTCGCAAGGATTCGTAAGGCTTCGAATGGCCAATATTGTTCCTGTCCATTCGTCTCTTTTTTGGGCCTAATAATTATAACCTTTCCATATACACATTTCTTGCGAATGTCTTACGAATGGTTGCGAGTGCTTGCGAATGTCTTACGAATGGTTGCGAGTGCTTGCGAATGTGTGCCGATCATTGCGAATGCCTTGCGAGCGCTACGAATACCTTTACGATGATTACGAATGGCTTACGAATATGCCTTCCTTGCGAATATTAGAAGCATGTTGCTAATATTCGCAACAAGAGACGAATGGGGGCGAATGGTTAGGAACACTTACGAATGTCTTGCGACCATGTCCCGATCATTACGAGTTATTGGCGAATTCTATTCGCAAGGGAAATTCGGCACAGTGTAAGAGCAGTATTACGAACAATGCGAATTGCATAATCGCTTTATTCGTAAAATGTTTACAAGCACTCGCAACACTCGCAAGGCCACTCGCAACGTTCGTAATACGTCCGCATTCGCAATGATCGAGAAGGCTTCGAATTTTCAATATTTGTTCCTGTCCATTCGTCTCTTTTTTTGCCGAATACAACATGTTCATACAGCCTCATTTACGGCACTTGCTTGGGGAAAAAACCGTGGCGGTAAGTAGTGTGGGCAGCGCACTTTTGTGACATCGCAAGAATTAGGTAGCTAATTGTTTGGGCTATGTGTACGATAAGTACCAAGGTGCTAGTAATCCTCATGATAACACACGCGGGCTAAACGTGGCAGAATTGCCTGATTATTTTTAACATTCTCTTGTTTTTTCTCGCTCTGTTATCAAATCTGACCCCTGATTTGCACATGATCACCAAAACCATTGCCTGTTATGAAATTTCGCTTGAACAGAAGTTTATAGAAACCCATGGCTGTTGTACAATCACTTGTCTTTTGAAAACATGCAGATTCTGTTCGTACGCCATGATTCAGTTCGTACACAAGTGCATGTTTCCGTTCGTACGAAAAGTTTTATACAAATTATACTATAAGAAAGGTTGCTGTATGAGAACTTCAAAATAAAACAAATTGTGTTTAAATTTTGCCAGGGATTTATATGTAATTTGCTTCTTACTGGAGGACAATGTTTTGTATTTCAACAATATAAAACGTACATGCGTTATTATGTCTATCTCCCCTATTCAGTTTTATTGATCTCTTGGTCAGGGACTTAGTGTGACTAAACGCAAGACAATGAAGCCCATGGGACTGATAGTATTCAACACTTAGAGGCTAACCGTATTCAACACTTAGAGGCTAACTGTATTCAACACTTAGAGGCTAACTGTATTCAACACTTAGAGGCTAACTGTATTCAACACTTAGAGGCTAACTGTATTCAACACTTAGAGGCTAACCGTATTCAACACTTAGAGGCTAACTGTATTCAACACTTAGAGGCTAACTGTATTCAACACTTAGAGGCTAACCCGTGAGACTGATAGTATTCAACACTTAGAGGCTAACTGTATTCAACACTTAGAGGTTAACTGTATTCAACACTTAGAGGCTAACTGTATTCAACACTTAGAGGCTAACTGTATTCAACACTTAGAGGTTAACAGTATTCTACACTTAGAGGCTAACTGTATTCAACACTTAGAGGTTAACAGTATTCTACACTTAGAGGCTAACTGTATTCTACCCAATATTGACGGACTGTGTGATGATATCTTCTGCTATGGTCTGTTGAGACAGTGATATCAAAATCGAGACCGGAGGTCGAGATTTTGATATCACTGTCGAAACAGACCAATAGCAGAAGATATCATCACACAGTCAGTCAATGTTAGATATATTGCTAATTCTCTGGACATTTTGTATTTACTGATTATCATTTCTTTTTGTTCACTCTTTTCTTGTACTTTTCAGTATTTCAAAATGTCTTTTCTTTCAAAAAGTCTTTAGTCACTTGCTCAACTAAATTCTGGGATCATTACATTTTCATATATATTTGTATGTTTTTAAATTTAGGTGTTTTTGTTTTTGAAGTGGGGAAGCAATAAAGAGGTCGTCGATATCAAAACTGATATCGACGGAAATGTCGTCGATATCATTTTTGCACTGAGCTCAGTTTTGCCCAATTGACCAATGGAAATCCACGTAACATATGAAATAGCAATATTTGTTTCTATTATGGAGAGCAGGGTTTCCCTACAGTTACGTAGACGCATTGTAGTCCAAGAATTATTCATGACGAATGTTCAGCGAACCTTTTAGCCTTCCATTCGTTTGTGGTCTGTTATCTGTGAACAAGATTATAGCTCAATCTTGACCCTCTGGACATTCGATATTTCCTTTTATCTTAGAAGAGTAGTGTTTGTGTGTGTGTGTGTGTGTGTGTGTGTGTGTGTGTGTGTGTGTGTGTGTGTGTGTGGGTGTGTGTGTGTATGTGTGAGTGTGTGTGTATGTGTGTGTGTGAGTGTGTGAGTGTGTGTGTGTGTGTGTGTGTGTGTGTGTGTGTGTGTGTGTGTGTGTGTGTGTGTGTTGTTGATCGGACCGATGTAATATTGGCAGTTAATGATAGGTCAACATTACGGCAAATCCAGTAATTCAGCTCCACAGCAAGGCCTCTCAGTTTCTCAGGTCGGCCACATTACCTCGTCTGTGATGGGCAAAAACAACAACAAGTCTGCCCAGTGAAACATTTTCCGGGAGTACAAGATCGGTTTGAGACTGGGGAGTCAGTCGATGGTGTTGAACTATTCGTCATTCCAATTCCACATGCACACCGCATGCACAACACACTTTGAAACTCTACTTTTGTACCAAACTTGAACTTTCTCACCAATAACTGCCCACTTAAGTCCTTCGCGAGATAGCCGTCGTCAAGGATTTGCACTTGACGTGATCTCGACACTACATAACGACGGCAAGAAACGCGCCGCGGAGAGGGCGCTGTGATGAGCTTTATCCGATACTCCACGGGCTGAAAGCTTTCTCGGGTAACCTTCAGATTGAGGGGGTCAGGCCACGGAGGAGACTCTGCTATCTGTCTCTCGTCCTCCGAGACTGAACCTGAGCCAACAATACAGTGGAACCTGCCAACCAACCACCCCCGAGTCCATGGTCTTGTTCTTGCTAAGTGTGGCTGACACGGCTGGAAGACAGCTCTGTCTGTAACAGCGCTGGCTTCAAAACTAGTTGTCGCTCAGTATCGGCGTGGAGTCGATCCCCACGTTCGGCGAATGAATTCTTTCCCAGAGTCAACTTTGTACATATCTCTCCTCGGTGTCCGAACACCCCCGTGTGCACGCATGCGCACGATAAAGAACCCAAGTTTACAGTAAAAGTCTCAGGGCTTGGAAACATGAAAACACGCAAGCATGCAGGAAACAAAGTGGATAGCGTCGTAGCGTACTGTATGCCAGCTCGCTTCCCCCAGTGATAAAGCAGCCCGAATTTCCATGAGGGTAACCTCACAGGACTGTATCAAAGCTCTGCGAAGTCCCTGTTTTGCCTTCCACACAATGGCACCTGTTTGTCCGGTTTGTGACATTTGGATTGCCCAACTTCTCTCAAAGTGAGGTCTTAAATGATCCGGATTCTGTAAGCGGTGATGAATTACACTCCAAACAAAAAGGTGATGAATTACACTCCAAACAAAAAGGTGATGAATTACACTCCAAACAAAAATAAACACAGTTTGAACACATTTCCGTGGCACGTTTTGAACATTTTGTGACATTGTACATAGTTCTCGTGACAAAGGTATCACACACAGTGTCCACTAGTGTTCACATAAAACACACACAGTGTCCGCCAGTGTTCACATAAAACACACACAGTGTCCACTAGTGTTCACATAAAAAACATACAGTGTCCACAAGTGTTCAAACACACACAGTGTCCACTAGTGTTCACATAAAACACATACAGTGTCCACTAGTGTTCACATAAAACACACATAGTGTTCACAAGTGTTCATTTGAACACTGTGTGTTTATAATGCGAGTCTCTTTTGCTAGTGGAACTATGTACTATGCCATTAAGTGTCCATTGTTACAGAAATGTGTTCAAAATGTGTTCAATTACAGGGGCTCACATCCATGAGAGATGGCATAGGACAAATGTCCTAAACAATTGTTACGGATGAAATTTCAGGTATGTGTGTGTGTATAGAAAATATGCGTGCTCTACTCTGTTTACTGTCTACTGTTACTCGCACACACACTCAAACAAAGCACAAAGACTAAACACTCTCAATGCCCTTTGCCCTCGTACCTGTAATGAATCATCAACACAACAATACAAAAATGTTATTTCTCATGCATTCTACAGATCACGCTCATTCATATATAAGAAGAATAATATCTTAACACACGTCGGAGACCAACTGTCTCACGTTAGATGAATGTTCCTGATCCACACAATTCTGCTAATGTTTACAGTTCCTGTTTACTACAGTGTCATGTTACGCACATCACGTGTCGCGTAATACTTAAATTGACGACGTCTACGTCTCACACAATCTTCTCGCCGATTATGGTTCTTTGGTGGCAGTTCACACTTTCAGTGACTCCACAATTATGTTTCTTCGGTGGCAGTTCACACTTTCAGTGACTCCACAATTATGTTTCTTCGGTGGCAGTTCACACATTCAGTGACTCCACAATTATGTTTCTTCGGTGACAGTTCACACATTCAGTGACTCCACAATTATTTTTCTTCGGTGGCAGTTCACACGTACAGTGACTCCACAAACTTAACGGGTACATACCCGGGATACATACCACCCACGCAATACCGCTCGTGGTGGCTATGGGGTGCGGCTCCACCCAGTTCCCAGTACTCCAGCGTTGCTACAACCCTGCGCTCTCAAACATCAATTCGTAGCGCCAAGGAGGGGATGCCCATCTCTTTCTCTCTCCCGCTGTCAAGTGGTTCCACCCATCACTCCGACCGGGGTGCTGCGTAAAAAGTGTAGACTACCATAAGTCTCAATTCTTAGCTAAACTTTTCTACGAAATAATACTGCTATTCTTTCTCAATACTGTTCAACTATCCGTCCACTAACTTATGCGGATATATTATTTACACCAGCTCATTTACAAGTAACTTCATTACCGAAAGAACATACGACCTTCCTTTTCAAAATGGCTGACACAGCGGCTCACGCTTTTCCAGCCCAATTTACAACATGACTCTCCCAGTCATTTCACCCGTCAATATTACTGAGCAAAATACAATTCAATAAATACCTGTATTTTTACAGCCTAGAACCACTCATGGTTCGTCCGCACACAAGTCTTTCGGTGTTCGACTTCAGTGTTCGCGGGAGAGCAGCGTTAACGCCCAACGCGGAGACATCAAAACACGTCTGTCTTCCTTGGATGTCAAGCACACTCTGCTCTTCCACACCCTACCAAGCTAACCTCATTTCCTCCTATTGGCCAAAGCAGCCAATGGAAATACGCCTTACAGAACTAGGCCACGCCGTGAAGTCGTGCTACTTCAAGTATGGCTAGCCAATCTGTACACATTTGTTTACACCATCCAATACTGAATTATGTACAATCCATTTGTCACACAATGCAAAAGCGATAGGACATTTGTCCCGAAAAAACAAAAACAAAATGAAATAGGACCTTTTTTCTGGCAACAAAACGTACACTAACAGCATGGTTTTGTCTGCTTGGAGAGACACATCGTAGCAAATCAAACTACTGTAAATTGGAAAGTACTGACATTTTCCCGATCAAATGAAAGCATAATCGGACAATGACCTCTTTGTGACAAAAACAATAGGACATATGTCCTCTTGCATGAAAAATGTATAGGACATTTGGAAAATATATCCGTGTATGTCCGATGTCCGACGTGGATGTGAGCCCCTGCAATTACACATTAACATGCTTCCATTTGAAACTTCGAGGTCTTCATCGGGGATTGACGCCCGACAAAAGCTAATTGAAGCCCGACGGAGCGAAGCGACGGAGGGCTTCAATTAGACTTTGGGAGGGCGTCAATCCACATTGAAAAACAATGGAAGATGAAAAAAAGAAAGAAGATATGATTACGAAGTGATCAAAGTTCACATTTCTTACTAAAAAACTGCTCGTGCATAGGGTGTAGTACCTAGTAAGCGCCCACCCCCTACTTTGGGTCGGAATTGGTGCACAGGGGGGGGGGGGGGGGGGGGGGGTGGGCGCTTACAAGGTACTTTACGGTAGTATCTTCGGCTCAAGTTGACCAGCATGGAAATTGCCATTTTCAAAGTTGGTGATACTGTTAGAATAAAAGGTGGCGAAGAAGGTCGGATCTTGGACATACAGAGACCACTAGGCTACATGCGTTGCCGCCAAGGAGTACTGTATGATAGAGAGCTCCTTGGTTGCCGCATAAAAACAACTCGACAGTGGTGCGCCGTTTTCCCCCAGACAGATACCTCGCCTAAGACAACGACAGACATCAAAGTTAGGCTCACCTAAATCAGTAAGTGACGATTGAAGAAGTAGGTAATACAAATTTGAACACTGAAGCACAAAGGCTCGAATAAGCACAAACTCAGCAATCATCTTCATCGCTTGTAAAATCACACACGCGGTCTTTCGAATCCCGCTGAACTCAGGTCAAAAATGAGTTACTTCCCTTCGGGTATCATTCTCTCCCGTCGCTTGCTGTGAAGCGAAGCTTATCAGAATGCGGTCTTCCGCAGTTTTGACGAATGCCAGCTCGGGTAACCGACTGAAACCGGCCGGTAACTGCACAGTATCAAATGCATTCAACGGCACAATCCTGGAAACAAAAAGACAAAAGGGGACTCGTTTTGCACATGAATATCATGACACGATTTTTGGTGGCAGAAGGTATGATGAGCAGTAAACAGGCACTCGCAGAGTTTGTGTCAACAAGTTCGGTTTTTTAATGAAAACGTCGGAGTAATGGGATAAACAGCTTACACACCTCGTCCTGAATATCGTGCATATTTTCCCTCGGGTCGATTTACAGGTATTACCTCGCCAGAGGCTCGGTAGGGGAGACCGGGGCTAGTCCGCCTACTTTTATGCTTTTGGTAGCATAACTGGCGAGTTTGATGAACTAGAAGACTGATTTTTTATTTTACATCAAGACAAACGTGTCGCTGATATCAATGTGCAGACAGTTTTTATGTGTGCATGAACATTTGTTGTACATACTGCTTTAAGTAGACCTACCCTAACGTAGGCGAACTTGCCCCAAGTCGGGGTAAGTCCGCCTACAGGGTGGGGCAAGTCCGCCGCTCTCATCCCATAGTAGGTACAAGAATAGTAGTGGGCAAGCTTTATACACACACGCACGCACGCACACACAGCCAGTCAAACAAGCACCCGATCAGTGGGAAAGCTTTTTTAATTCCCTTCAATATTTAGGTTCAAAAATGCCAATGACAAAACTACAAAAGAATGTCGAAAGAATGTAACACAAATCGGCGTCAGTCTTTTTTAGACATGAATCTGCAATCTTTACCATCGAGAATAGATGGAGTCACCATCAGAGTCACAGTTATGGCAGATGTAAACTGGACTGTTTCCCACACCTGCACATTCTTCATGGCGGACTTGCCCCATGACAAATAGGCGGACTTGCCCCCGCACGGGCAGGCAACTTTAGTGCCAGATAGCGAGCACAACATGGGAAGGAAGAAGCAAAACTTTCGTCAGAACTCGACCTTAATTAACGCACTTTCACTCGACACCAAGACTAAGTATTTGTTTTCAGAGGTAATGCATCAAAACCTAAGTCAACCGCTATGCATCCATGTTACAAAAATGAAGAAAAACACTTTTTGTGATCTGTACTCACGATATATGGGCGCGCAACCTCTGAACTTCTGCAGGATATGGCGGGAAGTAGGGACACCATTTTCACATGGTGTGAACGACTAAAAGGTGGCAAACGTAAGAATAAACAGACAAAGACGGATGTGCCCCGGGGGCGGACTAGCCCCGGTCTCCCCCTAATACCTGAAAATCGACCCTAGGGAAAATATGCACGATATTCAGAACTCGGAGTGTGTAACCTATATTTAATGACCGGTAATTTTTAATGAGTTGGGGCATTCTGACCAATCACAGGATCTGTTTCATTAAAACGCAAACTTGATTGAATTACAATTATGTTTAGAATGTATGAACAGAACATCTGAGAAAACGGGGTATTAAAAGAGAGGACATTGTACAGTGAGGAGTCGTCAGTGTAGGGTTTTACTGTATAGAAGCTGAACTAAGGTGGACTCGATACACTAAGAGAGGACATTGTACAGTGAGGAGTCGTCAGTGTAGGGTTTTACTGTATAGAAGCTCAACTAAGGTGGACTCGATACACTAAGTACACGTATTCTGTGAAGACCCTTCACGGCACTGGTGGGGGGGGGGTAACAGGATGATTGATGAATGGTGTAAAACGCAAGACACTGTGAGTTCGTGTGTCCGGACAGAACACGTAGACTAACGGTGGTCTCCAAGAGTGTCTTAAAGCCGAACATCCGTCTTGAGGAGACCAAGCCTTGTTATAGTACAAGGCCACAGAGCTAAATTGAGCGTTGCCAGCACGAGAAAGTAGAGCAACATCTACCGCGCGCCATTGTTGGCCTTTAACTTAACCGGAAGATAGTTTTCAGAATAAAGCTTTATTCAAAGTGGGACCTACGTCAAGACCTACACAATCTGAGAAAATCATGTTAGGAATGAGACTGATTCTTGAAGCCGGGATACATCCACACAAATTATAATTAGAACTTCCTTGAAAGCAAGGTCTCTAACGAAGAGTGTTTGGGTCTTAACTGGGATGCTACTGCAATCACGATGATTTTAAAGATAAGATTGATACATTACGTACACGTTTCAGGAGTGGATGTTTCATGTCACTTTCGGGGATGGGGGGGGGGGGGAATAACAGAAAGTCGAATGGTGCAGAGAATCGCCACACCGTGTACCATGTCGACCTGCGATGGTCTACAATAGTCTATACAACTTAATCGGAAGTGTTTAGAATATAAATTACCAATAGTTTTTTGACTTCACATTTGTTTTTTGTCAAAAAACCCCATATTTCGTACACGTACTTTTTTGTGAAGAGGGAAGACAAAAAGAAATATTGAATCAATGTGCGTAGTAACAATTATAACAATATTTCTGTTTGCAAAGTTAATGTCTGGGTTTAAAATTTGACGGGTGTGTAATAAAGCAAACTGGTATATAATACTGTCCATTTATATCAACACAAGTCTAAATCGGAGCTGCGGGTATTTGGGGTTGGGTATTGAGCCCTGATACGTCTCAACAAACCTGGAATCAAGTATGGAACACTTCCCAACACTGAATGTTTCTTTATAACAGACTAAGAAAAACACAACGTATTGAGAAGATTCAACATCTGGCATAGTTTATTGTGACACACAGGCTTTTGTCTTTGTCGATTACATCATCGGAAGGCTTGAAAACTATCTAGGTTCATCCGTATATAGGCCTACTGTCTTCATCCGCCGCCATTTTGAATTATCCCCCAGACACTGACGTCTTTCTAGAATCAGTTTACGAATCTGGCGACATGGAAGAGACCGACCAGGATCTATTTTCAAGCGTTAATCCGAGTAAATTTACGGCTGAAACTAGTTTCCAATGTCCATTTCATGGACGGATGTATTTGCAACCGAGCAAGTTAAACTTTATTCCACCGGGTAACTTTTACATCTTAAAACAGTTCCCAAGGTCCTGTTCATCAGGATTGAAACGACTCAGCCCCATCACGGCTGGCTGTTTTATCGCGTATTAAGTCCAAACATTGCCCACGTACACAGTATTCATCAGGGTCACATTGAGACACGACGTTATAGCTATTCTGATGAACACGTGGGGGAATTCGGGGGCTGTGATTGGATGGTCTCTTCCGATCATCAAAGCATAATGCTGCAGAAGTCGGCCATTTTTCTTAATATCCAAAAGCATATTGTCAATAACAAAGACGCATGGTTCCGGTTTCTTCCACGTGTATAAAGTACACGCATACTTCGCCAGGTGTGTTTCTGTGACTAGTCGACAGACGATGCCATTTGCTTTGTGTGTGTTTTTGTTGTTGCTTACTGTACATGACATACATTACGTGTAAAATTCAGTTCTTTAACAGGCAACAAACCTTGCAAATTTCCAGAAGCGACCTATCTCTGATTCTAGCAGACGATCTCTCCAATGTTTAACACAAAATCAGCAAACTCTCCTGTCACATAGAACGTCCATTGTATAGTGCAATGTTGAAATGAAGTTACCGGTCTGAAACATTTAGTCGTTTCTTCTGAGACAATCCTTGTTCTCTTATCATCTACAGATTTACCGCAGTCTTCACCACGCGAATTCCCAACAGAAGTCAGACTTTCGAACATACAATATATGTAGGCAAGCATGATACGTCATGACGTCATATGATTCCTAGCATATTGACGTAATGCTAAACATCCGGTTATCTCGAGTTTTCTCCGTAATACATGTCCGTGGGTTTTTCAATGTTCGGTTATTTCCGTGGCTTCATGCGGAAAGGGAACCGTCGTCTGCAATCAATGACATGGACCATTCTGGTACTTGTTGCTGACAAAAACATGATTTTAACACAGAATTTAATGTCAGAATAGCTATATAAACGCTATTGTGTTTTCATCGTAGTAATAGGGTCCAATATTTAGACTCGAACAAGTATAATGCGACTCGTCGGCATTATACTTGTCTCGTCTAAATATCGGGCCCTATTGCTACGATGAAAACACAATAGCTGGTAATATTATGATATCCAACACAGACATGCTAAACATTGAACACGCCTTGTTAATTCCCTTGATGGACGCATTGAACTTCGGATAAGGCGCTATATAAATAAAGAGAATAATAAAAAAAAACATAAAAATCGTCGTTTCGGTCTACAGAGAACTGCGATGTGTCCGAGTTAATTCCAGAAACTCGAAGTTTAACAATTGTGTTTCTTTCTTCTGTTTCATTCTTATTCTTCTGCGTTCGTGAGATACTGCTCCCACGTGCACTTGTCTTTGGTTTGTTTTTGATTTGTTCACTAATGGGCGTTTGCGTATATGTTCGTGTTTTCCCTCCGCCTAAACAAGCAGTCGTACTTCCTTTTCGGGGCTGAAGTCATCCTGAACTCAGGTCAAAATGAGTTCGGCTCATTCTCTCCCTGACAGGATGCCTTGAGTTTCCTTGTCTGGCAAGGAAACCGATTTATTTAATTTTTTTTTTTAATTTTTTTTTTTACATATTTAGAGCTTTTTGTAATGTGTTATTGATATAAGCAGATTCGCGATCGTCGATAATGATTTTTCATGGTGTTTTGTCATTTTTAAATTACAGAGGAATTTTTATTTTGGACAGTTTCAAGCGAGCTATTTTTCGCGGATGTATTTACTGTGTAAACAACTCTAAATATGGCAAAAGTGTCATGTGATAATCAACCGTTTGGTTCCGGGGTTCGCTAGAGCAGACGATTTTTTTCTGTAACGAGTTGACAGTGATACAACCATATATTACGGTCTCCTTCGGGCAGCAGTCCCAAAATGTCGACTTGTTTTGACCTTAGAACGATGTCTTTATCATAACTGTGAAGAACAGAACGGAGATCACTGTCGAAGTCGGCCAATCTGCAATCATTTTCCTCTCGCGAACACTGATCTCAAATTTAGATCAGCGCTCGCGAAAAACATATGGGAGATAACTCTGTAGTTCTTGTTTTGATAGATTCGCGTAGGACTAGAGCATCCGGTCAGAGGGACTTAAAGCGATAGCGTGGAGCGATGATGGTCAGAATGGGCTGAAGTATGCTGGGTATTTTTTATATTTTTTTACGACCCATCAAAATCTAAAATGGCCAATATAAAGGCTCTGTGGGGCGCGTAGATGGGCGAACACGCGGATGGGTATAAGACACTAACAGATCTACATATACATTGACCCGGGAGATCGTAAAGGATCAACCGTTGACCCTCCAGTTGGAGCCGAGATATGAACCCCGAACCTTCTAGGTTGAAGGCTTACGTCGTTACCACTGAGCTACCGCGCCCCTCCTTCTTTGTTTTATCAACGTCGGAAATATCATGTGTTATATCAGATTTACACGATTTGCTTTTTTAAATTATGAAATGCGAGCGAAAGCGAGCTTTTCAATCTTCGAAAAAAGCAACGAGCCATATAGTGTTCTGATTATCCTACATACTGTACGTGCATGCATTTTGTAACAAACGTTCCTCAGTCGAAGAGCCCAAATTGAAGACGCGTTTAATGGAACCTCGATCTCTTCCTAAGCCTCGCGTTATTGTTGACGTCAAAGCTAAAATATGTCACTGTAGAAAGTCTAGCGCTACGTGTGTATTCTCAACATTCTACCAGGGGAAACAGCAAGCGCACAACTGTTCCCAGAAAGACATTTGTCTCGGCGACTGTTTCATCATGAGCAGGGCAAAATGAGGTCCCTGCCAGACTAGTTTGACACGACGTCATTTACATGATAACCTCGCTAGTGAAGTGAACGATATTGTTATGTCATGGGTGGTCTCTTCCACGCATGTAGGATACGTTTGATTTCGCGATGTTTCCAGCGTTTTGGAAACGCTACTTTACATACGTCGTCCAAACTAAGTACAGGAAGGGCTTCTAATATGGACCGCCTCCTGTTCTGACAAACTAATGGCGCTAGAGCGCTGAAAACAATTTTATTCGCTGTATTCGCCCTCTCCGGATAACTTTCACATGTCAAAACAGTTGCAGAAACACAAACCTCAAAACCGTTAAGGCTTTTTCTTAATTTTTCCTCACTTTTGGCAGCGTTCATTCTAAATTTGCCGCCTAAAACGGACTCGTTTCTGTCCACAGCCAAAGCTGTTATCACACAAAAATGGCTATATATGACAGCTAAGACCAGATTTTTAGCAGTGTTGACCCCGAGTTTCTACTGCAACATTTAAAAAACATTTATTTCAAAGTACGTGTGTGTTGCCTAATATGGACCACCTTCAACAAATCGAAGAAAATAAAAGCTAAAGGCTATTTTCATTAATTCGTATTAATAACCTATTACTAGTTTTCGAGATTTCAAACAAATATATCAAAGTCTTCTTTTCGTGGTAGTTGATAATTTCACTTATTTTCAATCTGTTTTTGATAAGCTTCTTTAGTTTCCTGATGTGCTTTAAATAATCCTCTCATCAACCTGAAACAGATACATCTTAAGCATATTTGAATTAGTCTGACTTGCACACAAAGTTGTATTATGTTATTATGAAGTATAGGGTTTTTTTTACAGTGATTCATGAAGGCCTCTTTACTGGTCTATATTGGGCGACCATTTGTAAAACATTTCTGTATTTAATTATTGTTGAATGTCTATTAAAGCTAATTCACTCTAATTCGGCCTAACGGTTAACCTAGGCGAGAAAGACTACCACACACAAAATGAAACTTCTCCGCAAGAAAACAAGGTAGTTATCAGCATGACACAAAAAGTGGTCCATATTAGGAGCCCTTCCCCTACGTATATACACACAAGGCTTACACGCGAAGGAAACGTGCCAGAGCAGAGCGCTCCGAGGAGGACAATAATCTGTCTTCATTAGCCTAATATCCTTCTGCCCTCACAACCACAGTCCGACACTGTACACTGACCCCCCCCCCCACCCCCCACCCCCACCACCCCAATATATAAGGTATCCTCCTTTTTAATACCCACTTTTCTCAGATGGTCTGTTCATAGACTCACTAAATTTACCTCCATCTTAAGAACCCCTTCCCTATTAAGACCGGACTTTCTCAGATTTTGCAAGGGTTCCACTGTACATCGGGCATGCTCAGTGGCCATCGTATGGAAAGCCGTTTGGCTCATAACCTATACGCGCGTAATAAATAATTCATACGCCCGTAATAAATAATTCATACGCGCGTAAGAAATGATTAAATACACGTGTAAAACATTGTTCATACGCGTGTAAGAAATGATTAAATACGCGCGTAATAAATAATTCATACGCGCGTTATAAATAATTCATACGCGCGTAAGAAATGATTCATACGCGCGTACTAAATAATTAGTACGCGCGTAACGATTGATTCATACACGTGTAATAAATAATTCATACACGTGTAAGAAATGATTAAATACACGTGTAATAAATAATTACACGTGTATTTAAACATTTCTTACACGCGCATGAAATGTTAATTACACGTGTATTTAATCATTTCTTACACGAGTATGAAATATTTATTACACGTGTATTTAATCATTATGCTATTCCAAAGCATAAGAAAAGAGATAAATTACACGTGCAATAAGAAATAAATACACGTGTATTAATCATTTATTACGCGTGTATTTATGTTTTATTACACGTGTAATGGTTATGAGCCAAACGGCTTTCCATACCATCGGCACGGCCCCCGTGTAGTAAAGATGGATGATGGTTCTCTGATGACGTCCTCCCCTAATCTGACCACCGAGGGAAACGATCGATCCGGAGGGTCCGGAGGTACGAAACCCTTCACTCTGACCTTTCGGTCCTGTCCAATAATGATGCGTTATGACAAAAATGACGTCCTTTCTAAGTACGTCATTGGACATGGTTAAAGGCACAGTAAGCCTCCCGTAAACCATCACAGATACTGTCAGGCTCTTACACACAGTGCAAACACCCTTTCATTTAAACACTCACCGCTTGAGAACATCCCAGGTGCCCTCCGTAAAGAGCGAGCAATTTTCAAAGAATTTATGTTTGCGTGGTTTATCTTACCCCTGAGCCATCGTGAACCCGTGTGATCCAGTTTCCTTTCAAGTTATCACAATGTAGTCGTCAGTTGGTGATTTCAATGCGACTCGATGTAAGCTTATCTGCAATAGCACGTTAATATGTACCTCTGAATCTAAACGCAACAAACGGCTGCGATTCACACGAACTCTAGCGATGGCTTTTGGCTGTTCAGAGGAACTGGCGATAGGCTTAACCGTCGTCTGCTACGAGAACTACGACCTTGCGTGACCCTGCTTCCGGGCTTTTCTTTTTTCAAACTTTCAAAACTTCGAATTGTACTGATCTTGTCTTGATGAAAAAAAATTCTTTTATGATTTAAGAATGTTTGTGTAACAAGCTGTCAATTTATTATTTAGTTATTAAAAGTTAGGTCTCGCGCCAAAACGTACCGTCCGATTGTCTGATCAGACAATCCGCAAAATTAATTCTTTGAAATTGCTCGCTCTGTAGGGCACCTACATTTTTATGATGTTCTCCAGCGGTGAGTGTTTAAACGGAAGGGTGTTTGTACTGTGTGTAAAAACCTGACAGTATCTGTGATGGCTTACGGGAGGCGTACTGTGCCTTTAAGTGTTGTGAGTTACGGAAAATGATTAGATTGTTTCCGCCACTGCGATTGTGGGGTCGAGATATACGAGAGCCTTCGCGAGTTACGGAAAATATTCTGACTGTTTCTGTTACCAGCAATTTAAGAAACCTCCACTTTCGATGTAGGGCCTACTGTGACTAATTTCACGCCATTATTCACAATGCAGAAGTGTTCCACTGTTGGTCACATTTCAATAAATGGCTTTGAACACTGTGTGACATAGTACATAGTTGTACTTGCATTAGAGGCACACATACTAAACACATTGTGCTGACAAGTGTTCACTGCTATTTTTTTCCAGGAGAACTATGTCCAATGCCACACAGTGTTCACAATATGTAACATAATTCTTCTTCTTCTGCGTTCGTGGGCTGAAACTCCCTCGTACACTCGTGGAATTTTACGTGTCTGACTGTTTTACCCCGCCATTAAGGCAGCCATATGCCGCTTTCGGGTAAGAATGTTGGGTATTTTCTTTTCGTGTTTCTATAACCCACCGAACTCTGACATGGATTTTCGTGCGCACTTGGTCTTGTGCTTGCGTGTACACACCAAAGGGGATGAGGCACTAGCAGGTCTGCACATACGTTGAACTGGGAGATCGGAAACATCTCCACCTTAGCCCACCAGGCGCGGCCGGGATTCGAACCCACGACCTTCCGCTTTGGAGGCCGGCGTCTTACCACCAAGCCATTGCGCCCGTCGTAATATAAGTGGAAGACTTATGTTTAGAGTGAACTTGTGTTGCTACGTGATGGATACTCGCTCCGTCGGGTTTCAATGACGCTTTGCTCAGGCGTCAATCGACCATGAAGACCTCCAAGTTTAAAATGGAAGCATACAAAGGTGTAATTGTAAAGTGTTACAGAAAATGCTCAGACTCTTTCGGACACTGCGACAGTAGGATCTAGAGATTATAAGAACCTTCCCGTTGACGTGTTGGCGTTTTTATTCTTGCAAAGATGGTATGCCTGCAGTTCGATGATTAGCTAAGACATTCGGGTGACCAAAACTTCACAGACTTTCTAACAGCATATCCGCCTTTCAAAGTTTGAGGTGGGGCTGTGACGACCTTATTTTGCGATAATAATTGATTGTAATTTCGGTCAAATTATCTTTCATTCATTCTATACTGTGGGATTGCATCTTAGTTTAGAAGCTTAAAATGAATGAATTAATTTGTGCATTAACTTTGAATTTAAATTACAGCTACAAAAATGATTGCATTGTATTGTATTCTCATTTTCTGAATTTCTCATAATTTCTGAATACATCTAGATATGTCATGTTAACTCGGAAAAATTGCTCAAAATAAAAGTCGTGGTTTTTTGTTTGCAGTAGAAACTCGGGGTCAACACTGCTAAAATGTAACAAATAATACGGTTTTAGCTGTCATATATAGCCATTTTTGTGTGATAAAAGCTTTGGCTGTGGACAGAAACGAGTCCGTTTTAGGCGGCAAATTTGGAGTGAACGCTGCCAAAAGTGAGAAAAAGAGAAAAAGCCTAACGGTTTTTAGATTTATGTTTCTGCAACTGTTTTGACATGTGCAAGTTATCCAGAGAGGGTGAATACAGCGAATAAAACTTTTTTGAGCGCTCTAGCGCCGTTAGTTTGTCAGAACTGAAGGTGGTCCATATTAGGAGCCGGTCCATATTAGGAGCCCTTCCCCTATGTTTGCATACTTTGCGGAGACCAGCGCGACCCGTCACGCCCTTCGGGTTTGGGCTAGTCAAGCCTGACTAATCTAGGTGATGACTGACTGTTGTCCCGGTTGTCAGTGTTGATCTGTTAGTTTCAGGCCGACAGATTGACTCACTGTTTTGATCTGTTAGTTTCAGGCCGACAGATTGTCAGTGTTGATCTGTTAGTTTCAGGCCGACAGATTGTCAGTGTCGATCTGTCAGTTTCAGGCCGACAGATTGTCAGTGTTGATCTGTTAGTTTCAGGCCGACAGATTGTCAGTGTTGATCTGTTAGTTTCAGGCCGACAGATTGTCAGTGTCGATCTGTTAGTTTCAGGCCGACAGATTGTCAGTGTTGATCTGTTAGTTTCAGGCCGACAGATTGTCAGTGTTGATCTGTTAGTTTCAGGCCGACAGATTGTCAGTGTTGATCTGTTAGTTTCAGGCCGACAGATTGTCAGTGTTGATCTGTTAGTTTCAGGCCGACAGATTGTCAGTGTTGATCTGTTAGTTTCAGGCCGACAGATTGTCAGTGTTGATCTGTTAGTTTCAGGCCGACAGATTGTCAGTGTTGATCTGTTAGTTTTAGGCCGACAGATTGTCAGTGTTGATCTGTTAGTTTCAGGCCGACAGATTGTCAGTGTTGATCTGTTAGTTTCAGGCCGACAGATTGTCAGTGTTGATCTGTTAGTTTCAGGCCGACAGATTGTCAGTGTTGATCTGTTAGTTTCAGGCCGACAGATTGTCAGTGTTGATCTGTTAGTTTCAGGCCGACAGATTGTCAGTGTTGATCTGTTAGTTTCAGGCCGACAGATTGTCAGTGTTGATCTGTTAGTTTCAGGCCGACAGATTGTCAGTGTTGATCTGTTAGTTTCAGGCCGACAGATTGTCAGTGTTGATCTGTTAGTTTCAGGCCGACAGATTGTCAGTGTTGATCTGTCAGTTTCAGGCCGACAGATTGTCAGTGTCGATCTGTTAGTTTCAGGCCGACAGATTGTCAGTGTTGATCTGTTAGTTTCAGGCCGACAGATTGTCAGTGTTGATCTGTTAGTTTCAGGCCGACAGATTGACCAACTGTTTTGATCTGTTAGTTTCAGGCCGACAGATTGACTCACTGTTTTCATCTGTTAGTTTCAGGCCGACAGATTGACTCACTGTTTTGATCTCAATCAATGCGACTTGTTCGTTCTTGCTGATGTCTGTCTTAGAACCTCTTAGCTACGTTGAGTTGCATTTAGTTAACTTGTATGCTATGCCAGTGACAATGGCATCAAGTATCTGTCTGATCGTTCTCTCGCCCTCTGTCTCTTTTTCTATCTGTCGGTCTGTGTCTGTCTGTCTGTCTGCCTGTGTCTGTCTGTCTGTCTGTCTGTCTGTCTGTCTGTCTGTCTGATGTCTGTCTGTCTGTCTGTCTGTCTGTCTGTCTGTCTGTCTGTCTGATGTCTGTCTGTCTGTCTGTCTGTCTGTTTGTCTGTCTGTTTGTCTGTCTGATTTCTGTCTATCCGTCTATATGTCTGTCTGTCTGCCTGTGTCTGTCTGTCTGTCTGTCTGATTTCTGTCTGTCTGTCTGTCTGATGTCTGTCTGTCTGTCTGTTTGTCTGTCTGATTTCTGTCTATCCGTCTATATGTCTGTCTGTCTGTCTGTCTGCCTGTGTCTGTCTGTCTGTTTGTCTGTCTGTCTGTCTGTCTGATTTCTGTCTGATTTCTGTCTATCCGTCTATATCTCTGTCTGTCTGTCTGTCTGTCTGATTTCTGTCTGTCTGTCTGTCTGATTAGTTCAGCGTTGAACACGGGGTAGCAGCATCCTTCGACTTAAACACATAACAACAATCAACAACCTGACTGCTTGCCGTAATAAGTTGATTTGTTTCCAATTAATTCTTAACTTGCGAAATTAGGTTATGAGGAATGTCCCGATGTGCACAGAGAGCAGCCAGGCTGTTGGTGTTTGGTATGTGACCAAGTGGAGGGATGTTCCTATCACTCTGCACAGAGAGCAGCCAGGCTGTTCATGTTTGGTATGTGACCAAGTGGAGGGATGTTCCTATCACTCTGCACAGAGAGCAGCCAGGCTGTTCATCTTTGGTATGTGACCAAGTGGGGGGATGTTCCTATCACTCTGCACAGAGAGCAGCCAGGCTGTTCATGTTGGGCATGTGACCAAGTGGAGGGATGTTCCTATCACTCTGCACAGAGAGCAGCCAGGCTGTTGATGTTTGGTATGTGACCAAGTGGAGGGATGTTCCTATCACTCTGCACAGAGAGCACCAGGCTGTTCATCTTTGGTATGTGACCAAGTGGGGGGATGTTCCTATCACTCTGCACAGAGAGCACCAGGCTGTTCATCTTTGGTATGTGACCAAGTGGGGGGATGTTCCTATCACTCTGCACAGAGAGCAGCCAGGCTGTTCATGTTTGGTATGTGACCAAGTGGAGGGATGTTCCTATCACTCTGCTCAGAGAGCAGCCAGGCTGTTCATGTTTGGTATGTGACCAAGTGGAGGGATGTTCATGATTGGTATGTGACCAAGTGGAGGGATGTTCATGTTTGGTATGTGACCAAGTGGAGGGATGTTCATGTTTGGTATGTGACCAAGCGGAGGGATGGTCTAATCCCATGTCAAACCCTGACAAGATCGGAAACGGTGAAGCCGAACTGTTTACAAGGAAAGGTGTTTGCGTAAATGTTCAGGACAAAGTCACACGGTTTGTAGCCAAACCTAACATATGAGCTCGGTTCGGCTACAAAGGGCTACAAACTATACTGTTCAAAAAAAGAAACACATAGTTGCTACTTGCCAAATTTGTTTTATTTTTCGAAAAAATTAACAGAAAATCCAATATTTAGATTATTTGTTTGAAATTTGGTATGGACACAGTTGAATGCACACACAGTTCATTTGCATCTTCAAATCAATCAGTCAATCAATACGATTGGGTGCCGAGGCTGTTAAGTCAGTAGGGGGTGTGACTGCCTTGAGCAGCAACAACTGCCCGGCACCTTCTGGGCATGGACTGGATCAGATGCCGGATATCTTGCTGTGGGATGGTGTCCCACTCCTCCTGAAGTGCCTGCAATAGATCACGGTGATTTGCCGGCGCTTCTTCTCGCCTGCGCACACGTCTGTCCAATTCATCCCAGAGGTGTTCTATCGGGTTCATGTCTGGCGACATGGATGGCCAGGGAAGCACCTGGACATGGTGGTCGGTGAGGAACTGGGTGGTGAGTCGTGCTGTGTGCGGGCGAGCGTTGTCCTGCTGGAATATGGCATCCTGGTCAGCCAGAAGAGGAAGGGCGTGTGGGCGCAGAATTTCCTCCACGTATCGCTGGGCAGTTATGCGCCCTTGGACGTGCACCAGGGTGCTCCTTCCAGCGGTATTGATCGCCCCCCACACCCTGACCCCTCCACCACCATGAACGGGTGCCTCATCCACACAGTTGGGCGCGTAACGTTCGTTTACTCTCCGGTAGACCCTCCTCCGACCATCATGTCGCTGGAGCAGGAAGTAGGACTCGTCGCTGAACCACACGTGTCTCCAGTGATTCCGGACGGTCCAGCGAAGGTGCTGGTTGCCCCACTGCACTCGGTTCTGGCGATGGCGGCGGGTGAGGACAGCTCCTCTGTGAGGTCTGCGAGCTCTCAAACCAGCTTCATGCAGGCGGTTCCGCACGGTCTGGTCCGATAATCGGTGTGGCCCGGGGAGAGCCTGGACAGAAGATGAGGCCGACAGGAAACGATTCCGGAGGTGGCGGAGCCGTATGAAGCGGTCGTGAGCAGCAGTTGTCGCCCTTGGTCTTCCCGCTCGTGGCAAGTCAGCAACGGAGCCAGTGGCTTGAAACCTGACCCACAGTCTACTGATGGTGCTCTGGGACACGTGGAAGTGCCTGGCGATTGCACTTTGACTTTGGCCTGCTTGTAAACGACCCAATGCAATTTGGCGGTCTTCTCTGGTCAATCGGGCCATCTTTCGTCGCTGAATTGTCGTCTGATTTCTTTGTGGCGAACAATCCGCTTTTATGGGTTTTGGAAGACATGGTGAGAGCTCAATATTCCCCGAGTTTCACGAGATTACACTGAAGCATGACGAGTGGTCATGCCAAATGAGCAATTTTGACATTGTAGCCACTGATAACGCATGCGTCACGTGCAGAGCTCACTTGTGGCAATGGACGAAAGGTCGACGACCAGATAAACATTTTCTGCAGTTTGGTGGATATCCTTGTAGCCATATAACTAAATTAACCAAATATTACAAGCTATGCGTTTCTTTTTTTGAACAGTATATGTAAACAGGTGCGGAGAGAAATGATTTGATGTGGGACGCAGCGGTCGGCAATCTATCCCAAAGGGGGAACATCCAAGGAAAATATGCATGATCATTTTCCTTGCAGGGCTTATCTTAAAGCCGCGCACTTATTTCGTTTGCCTGCATTGCTCGAGATGAAAGAACACAAGTTCTCTGATAGAAATTAAGACATGCTGCCTGCGTGATCGCTTCGAACGCAGACGACCATGTGGCAATACATGCTGACGTGCTGTGTGTGTGTGTGTGTGTGTGTGTGTTGTAAGTGAGTGTGTGTGTGTGTGTGTGTGTGTGTTGTGTGTGTGTGTTGTGTGTGTGTGTTGTAAGTGAGTGTGTGTGTGTGTGTGTGTGTTGTAAGTGAGTGTGTGTGTGTGTGTGTGTGTGTGTGTGTGTGTGTGTGTGTGTGTGTGTGCGTGTGTGAGTGTGTGTGCGTGCATAAGTGCGTAAGTGCGTACATGTCTGTGTGTCTGTGGTCTGTGTCCTGTCTCCAGTGATTACTAAACATGTTCTGACGTGCCAGACATTAGCATTCGACTGAAGTAGATAATTACACTCACGTATATTCGGGGATGGATAAGTTCTACCCTGTTGTTATTAGCCCAAACCGATTCCAGACACTTGCATGGAAATGAAGCGCCAAAGAACGCTAATGAACTGAGCGTGACCGCACATCAAACCACACCCCACTGTGTGTTTGGCATGAGACACACAAATAATGGCAAGGCGTCCTGACACGCAAGTGTCCCAATTTGATGAAAAGATGTCAGTAGGTGTCGTCCTTTGCAGCCAGTAGGTGTCGTCCTTTGCAGCCAGTAGGTGTCGTCCTTTGCAGCCAGTAGGTGTCGTCCTTTGCAGCCAGTAGGTGTCGTCCTTTGCACGTGCACTGTCGTTTTAGCTATTGATTGGCTAGGTTTTATTTGTTGATTGGAAGCTTTTTTTTTCGTTTGCCTGCGGTCACAGTTGGTTGCGTTTTGGTTTTTGTTCAGACTTTACCTTCGTTCGTATTGGGGAATTTACTCGCACAGTGCGACACAGTGTGTACTGTCGTTGCCTGGGAAACGCCAATGAGAAGAGGCGAATTTACTCCAAGCGTTTCCATCTAGTTTGCTTTTGATTATGCATATGCATGTAACTGTTTGCCCGCAACCATGGGAACCGGCAATGACTATTATGTTTATGTTGTTGTCACCCAGCTCGTCGTGAAAACAATGACTATTATGTTTATGTTATTGTCACCCAGCTCGTCGTGAAAACAATGACTATTATGTTTATGTTGTTGTCACCCAGCTCGTCGTGAAAACAATGACTATTATGTTTATGTTATTGTCACCCAGCTCGTCGTGAAAACAATGACTATTATGTTTATGTTATTGTCACCCAGCTCGTCGTGAAAACAATGACTATTATGTTTATGTTGTTGTCACCCAGCTCGTCGTGAAAACAATGACTATTATGTTTATGTTGTTGTCACCCAGCTTGTCGTGAAAACAATGACTATTATGTTTATGTTGTCACCCAGCTCGTCGTGAAAACAATGACTATTATGTTTATGTTGTTGCGTGGAATAAGAGCACCCTTGCATCTCGACACATACCAACAATGAAGGGCGTGGCTGCAGTCTGGGCAGTGCAGAGTGGAAGGTTGTTGTTGCTGTTGTGTGTGTTTATGCAGGAGGATGCTCATCCCTTGTCAA
>NC_090245.1:111664571-111677707 GCF_037325665.1 Littorina saxatilis | reverse complement strand
ATAAAACGTGTATTTTTCGGCAGAACAAAACTATAAAAGAAATCCAAAAACAAAGAGACTGCCAACGTTCCAAAATTCAGAAAAAAAACCAAGAACAAAACTATGACAAATAAATGGACCCATTGCCTTTATAGTAGACAGACAAACGAGCAAATAATATGAGATGAACAAACCTTATCTGGAAGTGTTTTTCGATCTCCGGCTAGACGGTGCGGTCGCCGAAAGGATTGCCCTAACGTGGCCAACAGTTCATTTTCATTTTTCATTTTCATTTTCATTACTTTATTGTCCCATCGCTGGGAAATTCGGGTCGCTTCCTCCCAGTGGAAAGCTAGCAGCAACGGAGTCGCGCTACCCAGGTGTCTGCGTGTTTAGGTGTATTCAGCCACCTGCACTTATGGCAGATTGACCAAGGTCTTTTACGTGCCATTGTGATGACACGGGGGTGGGACATGGCTTCCGTCTCTGGGTCTGCACATAAAGTTGACCCGTGTCCGTCCCGGCCCGAATTCGAACCTGCGACCTTTCGATCACAAGTCCAGTGCTCTACCAACTGAGCTACCGGGCCCCCAGAGTTGACAGACGATCCAATGATTAGGTGTACCGATGACGTAGTTTCATGCCAGAGTAGAGGTTTGGAAGCAGAATGTGTATGGCCTTGACCTATGTCAGCGTGAGGTCAGCATTTTATCATCATTTCATATGGCTGGTGGCCGGCAATAAAAACAACAACAACAAAACAATAACAAGTCGCGTAAGGCGAAATTACTACATTTAGTCAAGCTGTGGAACTCACAGAATGAAACTGAACGCACTGCATTTTTTCACAATGACCGTAGTCCGCCGCTACATAGCACGCTTTACTGTACCTCTCTTCGTTTTAACTTTCTGAGCGTGTTTTTAATCCAAACATATCATATCTATATGTTTTTGGAATCAGGAACCGACCAGGAATAAGATGAAATTGTTTTTAAAACGATTTCGGAAATTTAATTTTAATCATAATTTGTATATTTTTATTTTTCAGAGCTTGTTTTTAATCCGAATATAACATATGTATATGTTTATGGAATCAGAACATGATAAAAAATAATATAAAAGTTTTTTTGGATCATTTTATAAAAAAAATAATTTTAATTACAATTTTCAGATTTTTAATGACCAAAGTCATTAATTAATTTTTAAGCCTCCATACTGAAATGTAAAACCAAAGTCCGGCCTTCGTCGAAGATTGCTTGGCCAAAATTTCAATCAATTTTATTGAAAAATGAGGTGTGACAGTGCCGCCTCAACTTTTACAACAAGCCGGATATGACGTCATAAAAGATATTTATCGAAAAAATGAAAAAAAATCTGGGGATATCATACCCAGGAACTCTCATGTAAAATGTCATAAAGATCGGTCCAGTAGTTTACTCTGAATCGCTCTACACACACAGACGCACAGACAGACAGACAGACACACACATACACCACGACCCTCGTCTCGATTCCCCCTCTATGTTAAAACATTTAGTCAAAACTTGACTAAATGTAAAAAGGATACACAGTGTCAGTCTCTGCACGTGTTCACTCACGTGCACAATAAATGTAAAACCGGGATAGTGTTTGCAATTATATTTTATGATTATACCAATTCCATAAAATAAATTAATCACTGATCTCATGTGTCCTGGCCGAATATACGACACATGTTAGTGTCATCAGCGGATATAATCCGTAAGAAAAACAAAAGAAAAACACTAGACGTTATTTAGTGTCACAAAATGAATGGTTCGTTTTAATCGTTACAGGCAGGCAGGGTGTGCCGAAGAAAATTTTCCATTTTTATGTAATATTTGAATGGACACTAAGTAGAGGTTACATGCCGAGTCTCAGTGATTATTAAAAATAATGGTCGAAGTTCGCGGATCATGAAAAATGCGACATTTAGCGAGCTTTTTCATGACCGCGAACTGAGACCATTATTTTTTATAATCACTGAGACGAGGTGTGTAACCTCTTTATTCCTCCTTTCTTCAGTTATTCAAAGAAAAGAGGAGTTTTTTTGCGAAAGTTTGATCGAATCCTATTCACTCAACCAGTCAACCTGCGCAGGCGATCGATTAATGCGCGGTTGTATAGTTCCGTGCAAATCATTCCATTCTGTTAACACTTCTTGTCAGTTTTCCTATTTTGGACTAAAATCAAGTACACAGATATGCTGTTATTCTGCTGTGGCGGCAAAGGCAGATATTGTGTGTTCTGTATATGTTTTGGTATCGCTTAGGATAATGTTCTTTCGTCAAATGGGACTAGCAGACGAACTTTTGCACCCGTGTTCCAACGTTAAAAACTGTATGAAGTTCAGTTTTCTGGGAAAAATAGTGTATGAAACCGCTTTATGTTGTTTAAATTGATGAGATGTGTGCATTTGGTTGCGTGTGATCTGTTTATTAAATGAAATATTGTTGAAAACTGACCGTCGGATTGCAGTCTGTTGTCGAAGAAACTGAGTGAAAAGAAGAGGAACTACTCTTGTCGCTAGACAAAGTATGAGTTACTTGCCTTGTGAAATTGCTTGTGATGAACGTTTGAGCACGGCAGATCTAGATTCAGAAAACAACCGAACTCATGGATTTTATATGAAGATTCATGTGTTCAGGCCTGTAGTTGTTAATTCAAATGCGGTATGTTTGTATTGTTTGCTCCAGAGATGTATACTTCGTACGTTAGAGCGTTCGGAACTTTTCAGTCGCAAAAAGTAGTACCGAAACAGAACAACTTCTCAACCCATTGCACTATCGAGGATTCAGGCTGTTGCTGGGTCGTTATTTGTTTGGTTGCTGGGTCATTATCGAAAAATAACTAGCTCTACAAGTTTACAGAGGTAAAGAAGCAGAGGGGGGAATAAGTGTTGTTATTGTTATCATTAAAGAGGAATTGCAAACATTGTTTTTGTTGTTACTCGTATAAAAACGGTAAACCCGATCTTTTCAATAATTACTCTTACTGCCATCACTCCCGTTTAGACGCTGCTGCATCAACACAAACAATGTCTATATAGCCTTGCGGCCATTTAGAAAATCTTCACGCGTCTAGCGGTGTCACGCGGTGCGCTGAAACAGAGAGTCTACTATCTCTTCCTCCCCTCTCTCAACCCAGTTTTGAAATGGTCCATAGACTAATATTAGCTGGCCTCGGTCACAGGGAGAGCAGGCAGACGATCACTTACCGTTATTATTTACAGCCAGACAGGTGTACTTGACTGACACAAAGCCCAGACCAGAAGGTAAGTTAAATTACTTGCGTACTCTTGTTTCATTTTATTACCATTTCAGTGGACCTTATGGCTATGTGACCAATCAGGACTGACCCGCTGTTATAACGGTCAGGTCGGGACAAAAGAACAAAACAAAACAAGACAGTCGCGTAAGGCGAAATTACTGCATTTAGTCAAGCTGTCAAACTCACGGACTGAAATTGAACGCACTGCATTTTTTCACCAAGACAATACAGCTTCGTCAATCCCCGCGAGAAGAAAATCGCTCACTTTTCACGTGGAAAACGAAGTGAAGTTGACAAGCCAAGAATAGCGCGGTAGAGTACTAGTATTGCTCTAAGCAGGAAAGCGCGCTTTTCTGTATTCTTTTTAAATATCTGAGCTTGTTTTGAATACGACATATTATATCTATATGTTTTTGGAATCAGGAAATGATAAAGAATAAGATCAAAATCCTTTTTGGATCGATTTCATAAGTTATAATCGTAGTACTAATTAACCTATTTTCGTTAATTGTGATCACATTTTAAGAGTAAACATGACATATGTAATATTTTTAGATTTAGAATTTGATGAAGAATACGATGCAATCAATTTTAAATCGGTTTACGAAAGCTCCCATGGGGTCGCTTTCACGCGGCGGGAGCGTTTAAACAGAGCTACCCCACCCCTTTACTTCTCTTCTTTTGTCTTATTTCTGCCTTACCAGTCCTTTCACCTATATTTCCTTCCAAGAAAACTCTCCCTACTATTCCCTGCAGTTTTCCAATTCTTTTCTTGTTGTCTTATTTCTACCTGACTGGATCCATCACCTTTATTTCACTTACCAAAAGTCTTCTTTTCCACATCCTTATTTCTCTGCACCCCGCATGTCGTAAGAGGCGACTAACGGATTCTGTTTCTCCTTTTACCCTTGTTAAGTGGTTCTTGTATAGAATATAGTCAATGTTTGTAAAGATTTTAGTCAAGCAGTATGTAAGAAATATTTAGTCCTTTGTACTGGAAACTTGCATTCTCCCAGTAAGGTCATATATTGTACTACGTTGCAAGCCCCAGGAGCAATTTTTTGATTAGTGCTTTTGTGAACAAGAAACACTTAACAAGTGGCTCTATCCCATCTCCCCCTTTCCCCTATCCCATCTCCCCCCTTTCCCTCGTCGCGATATAACCTTCGTGGTTGAAAACGACGTTAAACACCAAATAAAGAAAGAAAGGTTTACGAAAACTTGAATTTAATAACAACTTTAATGAGCAAACTCATTTATTATTTTTTAAGTCTCCAAGCTGAATTGCAATACCAAAGTTCGGGCTTCGTCGAAGATTACTTGACAACAATTTAAACCAATTTGGTTACAAAATGAGAGGGTGACAGTGCCGCCTCAACTTTCACGAAAAGCCGGATATAACGTCATCAAAGACATTTATAAAAACAAAAATGAAAAAACTATCTGGGGATGCGATACTCAGGATCTCTCATGTCAAGTTTCATGAAGATCGGTCCAGTAGTTTTCTCTGAATCTCTCTACACACACACACACACACACACACACACACACACACACACACACACACACACACACACACACACAAATACACCACGACCCTCATCTATAATTTGGAACTCCTCTACCCAACGACTTAATAAATACTATGTGCGTTTATTCGATGTAGAATGCGATTATACTAACTCCAAAAAATGTGATTCATTATTCATTAATTAACAAATCTCAACAACACATCACAACTGCCAACATGTTTTATTATGTGTTAAATAACAACAGTTGAGAAAAACATTGACTCGACAAAAGTTGTTTAAAATCACTAATATGGAAGGAAGGAAACCCAGTTCTCCCGGCAATCGCTTTCACTGCCACCATTCCTGGATCTTTATCCATGCATCAAAGTAAACAGTGTGTGTGCATTAGCTGGGATCGGTTGCAGCAAAGTTCAAAAGTTGGACAGACGATCACTCACCGGCATGACTCACCCATTGGCAAGTGCACGAGACTGAAACACAGCCCAGCCCACAAACTGTTGCGGACCAGCCACTTTATTGGCATTCCCGCTGGGAAGCACGTTTTTGCATGCTCTTTCGGCAAAACATTCATTAACTCGCATATTACCCTCGCCTGACCCCTAAGCCCTACCCCCTACCCCCCCTCCCCGGCCCCCTACCTTTCCCTCCTTCCGTGCAGTTTCTTTGGAATTTCCATTCCAAAAATATTTCCCATTGAAAAGTCATTATTAACTCACATAATACCCTGCCTCCCCGTTCCTTCCTCGCTTTTAACCGCTTCTTCCTTCCTTTCGCTTTTTGTCAGTTTTCTTTTTTTTCTTTTCTTTTCTCGTCTTCTTCTTGCGGAATTCAATCAATCAATATGAGACTTATATTATAGGCTTATATTATGTGAGGCGCGTATTCCGTGGGTACAGTTCTAAGCGCAGGGATTTATTTATTTATTTTATTTTTACTTTTTTTTTAATTTTATACGATTTATTTATGCCGTGTGAGATGGAATTTTTTTTACACAATACATCACGCATTCACATCGGCCAGCAGATTGCAGCCATTTCGGCGCATATCCTAGTTTTCACGGCCTATTATTCCAAGTCACACGGGTATTTTGGTGGACATTTTTATCTATGCCAATACAATTTTGCCAGGAAAGAGCCTTTTGTCAATCGAGGGATCTTTAACGTGCACACCCCAATGTAGTGTACACGAAGGGACCTCGGTTTTTCGTCTCATCCGAAAGACTAGCACTTGAACCCACCACCTAGGTTAGGAAAGGGGGGAGAAAATTGCTAACGCCCTGACCCAGGGTCGAACTCGCAACCTCTCGCTTCCGAGCGCAAGTGCGTTACCACTCGGCCACCCAGTCCAAATTGTGTTTGGAGAGAGAGAGAGAGAGAGAGAGAGAGAGAGAGAGAGAGAGAGAGAGAGAGAGAGAGAGAGAGAGACAGAGACAGAGACAGGGACAGACAGAGACAGACAGAGACAGACAGAGACAGACAGAGACAGAGACAGACACAGAGACAGACAGGCAGACAGACAGACAGACAGAGAGAGAGAAAGAGAGAGATATCAAGAGCTCGAGTGATGAACCATTCATGCAATGGAGCCGTGGTTTTTTTACTTGGTTATTAAAGAGTGCACAAAGGCCGTGCGCGTGCAAACGTGAAACGCCAAGCATAAACTTGGCATCCATGAGACCTTTGACAGTCAGCTGACGACATTTCAATTTAAAGAAAATGGCGTCATTTCGTCTAACGCGATTGCTTTTCGATCGGGCCATCAAATGTTAAAAAAAAAACGGTCAGAGAGAGAGAATTTTGAACTTTGAACTTTATTTATTTATTGAGGGTTACAGAATAAGCAAAGTATGCTTTTTTTCATCCGGCCCTCGCCCATTGAGGGTAACTCGATTAATAACAAGAAAAAATAAAAGTTAAGTTAATTACAATTCAATTTATATAATTAACATGTCAACAAATTAAAAAGACATTTCAAAATGCATTATGAATATCAAGCAATGATGTAATATTATCACATAATTATTTATTTGTTTCCAAGAGAAACAGCATGTAGAGTTCCTTGAAGGAAGTTTCACTGAATTGCATTTTAATTAAATCAGGAATGGAGTTCCACAATAAGGCGCCAGAATAAGAAAGACTTGATTTGTAAAGGTCAATTCTAGGGGTTGGGGTAATTAATTTGTTTAGTTTTCTTGAATTATTCAGTTGGAAATTTGAGGCAATGAATGTAGGTGCATTCCCTGACATAATTCTATGCACCATTGCCCCTTTGTTATTGGTAAATCTTAATTAGATAGGAAGAATCCTTATTTTTTTATAATCAGACGTAGAGAGAGATGTATTTGTTAAAAGAACTAATTTAACAGCTCGTCACAGTCTATGTAAAGAGCATAAGTGTTTCAAAGTGTTTGCACGTGCAGAGTCCCACACTGTGGACGCATAATCAATAGTTGATTGAATATATGCCTGAAAAAAACCAGTTTCCGTGTGCGAAGGTCTAGAAAGTGTTTACTTTTTGATAACTGATATATTTTTTTTAGAAGTATTTTTACAAAGTGTATTTAAATGTTTTGACCAAGACAGATTATTATCAATGGTTATGCCCAAGACTTTATGGTTATCAACTTCAGTTACACCTTGATTTTGTATTTGTAGTTTAGGAAATGTTGATGATAGATTTTGTCGTTTTTGTCTAGTCGTTAGAAGCATGCATTTAGTTTTATTTGGGTTCACTGACATATGGTTTAGTTCTGACCATTCCAGCAATCGATCAATGTTTTCTTGGAGGACTCTTGCTAGCTCACTTAGATCTTTGTGACTAGAATGAATTGTAGTATCATCTGCAAACTATAGTTCACACATACATTTAACAAATAATGGTAGGTCATTAATTAATATAGATAGAAAATAGTAGAGGACCAAGAATAGAACCTTGTGGAACTCCAAACCTTACTGTTTGTTTACAAGAGTATGATTGATTCAGATAAGTACTTTGCTGTCTATCTGACAGGAAAGATTTAAAAATTTTAAATTTTAGAGAGAGAGAGAGAGAGAGAGAGAAACAGAGAGACAGAGAGACAGATAGAGAGAAAGTGACAGACAGACAGAGAGACAGACAGACAGAGAGACAGACAGACAGACAGAGAGAGAGAGAGAGAGAGAGTGAGAGAGAGAGAGAGAGAGAGTGAGAGAGAGAGAGAGAGAGAGAGAGAGAGAGAGAGAGAGAGAGAGAGAGAGAGAGAGAGAGAGAGAGAGAGAGAGAGAGAGAGAGAGAGAGAGAGAGAGAGAGAGAGTTAAGTTGAATGCAGCCAGGGAAGTGAATGGACACGCAGAAAAGAAGTTGACTGAATCCAGATGCGGGAACAAACTCATGTTTTCATCAATGTAATAAAGCTGATGGAAACCATTAACAATCAAATCACCCTCGTTCATTATGGATCACTTCGCGCATAAAACGGCAATGTGAGAGTTGAAGCCAAAGCACTCCGCAGTAGCAATCACTTTCTGGAGAATTAACTCATACCTGCGTCTATGTAATTAGACGAATAGCACCATGATACAGTGAAACAGTGTAGCAGAAGGATGCAGAAGTGAAGAACCAACAGCAGAGCACATTCTTCAGCATGCCAAGAACAGCGACCAGATGTACCCCGTGGAGTTTATTAGTGGTTGAGTTATTGCCCTTTTTTATTTTTTTTTAATATATTTTTTTAAAGGAGATCAGACTTTTTTGTTGTTGGTCCCATCAGCGGGTACTATTTCGAAGGGTTTTTATTTTTATTGTGATGTCGCCTACTGTAAACTTATAACCCTTTCACTCGCTCTCTCTCTGTAAACTTATAACCCTTTCACTCGCTCTCTCTCTAACTCACTCAAGAGAGTGAGTTATTGCCCTTGACTTATTATATGATGACATGTTCTTGCATGAACATCTGCCGCCATGTTTTAATTGCCACATGCAGCTGGGAAACAACACCGAGGGCCCCAAAGGGTTTAAAATCGTGATCGTGATTGGCGTTTTTTGACCTTTCTGTGACCGTGATTGCCGAAATTTCCATTTCTGTGATCGTGATGGGACTTTGCCCGTGATCCGTGATGACAAAAAAATCAAGTCTCGTGATCGTGATCGTCATTTGTTTTCGTGATCGTGATGGGCATTATTGCAAAGCATTTTATTTTCAACGTACATTTTTCACAGTTGTATCACTCTATGATCCTCTATTCGTCAAGGTGTTTGTGATCGTGAAAACAAAAATCAAGGTAACTGTGATCGTGAAAGCTAAAATGTCCCTTCCCGTGATCGTGAAGATACCCCCCCTTTGGGGCCCTCAACACCTGAATATTGAAATCAATAGACAAAATTCCGCGCATAACTCTGTCGGGTTTGTACGGGTTGTGAAAGAGTTATTGCCCTTGCTTTTTCGGGGACAATTTATCGACACGTGGTTCCTGTACACCATGGGTGAAACTGATCAGAATTGAAAATAAGGAAAATGAGGCCGGGGTCCAAGGGCCGCCCAGACCCCGGGGGGGTGCAGGGGCAACGCCCCGCAAGGGGGCCCAGGAGGGAAAGCCCACCGGAAGAAAACGAAAAATCAGGCTTTTAAGGGTAAAAGTAGACCTATCCTTTTATATCAAACACACACATTTGTACATTAAACAATGTAACAAATGCCAAGCTGTAGTCCGATAATTCGCGCGCCCAGTGAAACAAAGACTCAGCGATGTCTGGTCACTCTGTTAGGAGAAATACGGATCGGATCGCCGGCGAAAATTGTTTTTTTAAATTTTTTATTTTTTTTTAAAGATTTTCAAAATAAGGAATTCCCTAATTAACCAATTTCATTTGGCGGATTTCCGCCCTGAGGCGGAAGAGTTTCACCCATGGTACACGTGTTTGAGACACATCCCCTCGCTAGTGATCGGCGTGTAATGTCACGTGCGAAAGTTAAGAATTGTCAAAGTTGTTGTCATTGCACACCCGTATATACGGGTTGTGTATAGGAATTGGTCTGTCCGTCTATCACTTAACTGTTTTACATCCCTGTGTGATTGGGTGGCCGAGTGGTAACGCACTTGCGCTCGGAAGCGAGAGGTTGCGTGTTCAGGCCTGGGTCAGGCCGCAATTTTCTCCCCCCTTTCCTAACCTGGGTGGTGGGTTCAAGTGCTAGTCTTTCGGATGAGACGAAAAACCGAGGTCCCTTCGTGTACACTACATTGGGGTGTGCACGTTAAAGATCCCACGATTGACAAAAGGGTCTTTCCTGGCAAAATTGTA
This sequence comes from Littorina saxatilis, assembly GCF_037325665.1. Classification (NCBI taxonomy): domain Eukaryota; kingdom Metazoa; phylum Mollusca; class Gastropoda; order Littorinimorpha; family Littorinidae; genus Littorina; species Littorina saxatilis. The sequence continues at coordinate 111,667,631 of NC_090245.1, read as the reverse complement.
TAGGCATAGATAAAAATGTCCATCAAATACCCGTGGGACTTGGAATAAAGTAAAAAAAATTCCATCTCACACGGCATTAAGTCTCAGGAAACATGAATACACGCATGCAGGATGGGTAGCGCCGTATGTATGGCAGCTCGCTTTCCCCGGGGAGAAAGCAGCCCGAATTTCCATGAGGGTAACCTCACTGGACTGTAAATCTTATCCAATCCAATTATCGTGTTATTATATGTTATATTGTATTTCGTCCTGGTGCTGGAGTATCCAGAATATGTATGTCATTTTAGTATTAAGTTAACGCTTTAGTACCATTCTCCTGTTAGTCTGTAATAACTTTGCTGGCGCATTTGTAGTCATGTTTCTGGCTGTCAGTGTAGGTGTAGAGATTCGTGTTCACAATAATTTTGTCTGCATTTTAATTGCGCCATTTTATTGTATATACATTCAGTACCCAATATTGACGGACTGTGTGATGATATCTTCTGCTATGGTCTGTTGAGACAGTAATATCAAAATCGAGACCGGAGGTCGAGATTTTGATATCACTGTTGAAACAGACAAATAGCAGAAGATATCATCACACAGTCCGTCAATGTTAGATATATTGCTAATTCTCTGGACATTTTGTATTCACTGTAAAGAAATTACAAAAGTATTTGTATCAGTTCTGGCTGTTCCATATCCCTCCCTCTGATCCAAGCGGAGCGCGGGCGAAGCCCGCGCGTAGCGAGGTAGTTTTTTTTTTCATCTCCCAGCACTGAAAATTTTTTTGCCAAGTGGTGTCTGTCTGTGAACATTGTTCTAGAATTCATCTTTTAGCACAATATTAGCGACACTGTTTGGACAATTCTATTAAAATTAGGCGTACAAACTGATTTTGTTTCGGGGAATCCTCTCAGAGGATCAGAATTTTCATATAATATCATCGGAAGCTGTTACAACGGGAAAATGTGAAACTTTTGTCACTTTTTAACATGGAATTTCATCTTTGAGCGTTTCAAGCGGACTTTAATAAAATAGTTATTTGCGAATTAAGCAGCGGAAGACACTCACCGGTATGGTCATTAAACCTCAAAACATTTCAGTAAGTGGTTTAGACAAACACCTCCGACATGTGAGGGTGACTGGTTTGTAGCTGAAGAGTTTTTTTCTAAAGTGTGTTCTAAATACAAATGACGTACTGGTAATGATGTAATGAGTTGTTCTAATCTTGTTCTTGGAACTCTTGCTGTTCCAAGCTTGTTCTTAGCAAGTCTTGGTGACGAGAACAAAGACTATCAATGAAATCTTTAGAAATAACCTCTGACAACGACGACGATGACGACGACGACGACGATAACAACAACAACAACAAATGACATCGACGACGACGACGACAACAACAACAACAACAACAACAACAACAACAAAAACAACAACACGAGAACAACAACAATCACGACAACGAACATGACAACAACAACACCAACAACTACGACGACAACTACAACGACTGGGTTATGATGACATCACCAATGATTTAAAGGCCGTTAAAAAATCGTTAAATCCTATTTCTTCACTGATTCTTATGAAATTTTAAAGGTAGGTTTGTTGTCCCCAACTTATTTTCACTCCATACTTTTCCAGAAGAAAAACATAATTTTGGCAGTTAAAAACCGTTAAATTTCAATTCTTCACCGATATTTATGAAATTTTGTGGGTAGGTTCGTTGTCCCCAACTGATTTTCACTCTATACTTTTCCAGAAGAAAGACATAATTTTGGCAGTTAAAAAACGTTAAATTTCAATTCTTCACCTATCTTTATGAAATTTAGTGGGTGGGTCCGTTGTCCCAAACTGAATTTTAAGACATACTTTTCCAGACAAAAAACCTTATTTTTGGCAGTTAAAAATCGTTAAATCTCAATTCTTCATCGATATTTATGAAATTTTGTGGGTAGGTTCGTTGTCCCCAACTGATTTTCACTCCATACTTTTCCAGAAGAAAAACATAATTTTGGCAGTTAAAAACCGTTACATTTAAATTTTCACCTATCTTTATGAAATTTAGTGGGTGGGTCCGTTGTCCCAAACTGAATTTCAAGACAAACTATTCCAGTCAAAAAAACTTATTTTTGGCAGTTAAAAACCGTTAAGTCTCAATTCTACACCGATATTTATGACATTTTGTGGGTAGGTTTGTTGTCAGATTTGACATGATGGCAGAATTGAAAGTGTGAGATATCCTGATGTTTCACAATTTATGCTGCATAATTCAGCCCCATAGGCGCTTGAATTTTAGGTGGAGTTGGGGTTTTTTTCAGCCCAAACCAGTAACCCCCACATGGTTTTCATGTCCCTTTCTGAGAGACTTCAAGAAGTTTCAATTTGACGTCATGATTAGCCTGCCGCATTAGCAAGTATGAAAACACGTCATCGATGACACATTTTAAGACAGAGAGAGAGAGAGAGAGAGAGAAGAGAGAGAGAGAGAGAGAGAGAGAGAGAGAGAGAGAGAGAGAGAGAGAGAGAGAGAGAGAGAGAGAGAGAGAGAGAGAGAGAGAGAGAGAGAGAGAGAATCATGTACACACAGATGGACGACTTCGCTTGGGGTATGTACTGCCCGGCAGTACACATCTACTTTATTATTATTTTGTTCACTCTTTTCTTGTACTTTCCAGTATTTCCAAATGTCTTTTCTTTCAAAAAGTAATTAGTCACTTGCTCAACTAAATTCTGGGATAATTACATTTTCATATACATATTATCCAAGCGGAGCGCGGGCGAAGCCCGCGCGTAGCGAGGTAGTTTTTTTTTCCATCTCCCAGCACTGAAAATTTTTTCGCCAAGTGGTGTCTGTCTGTGAACATTGTTCTAGAATTCATCTTTTAGCACAATATTAGCGACACTATTTGGACAATTCTATTAAAATTAGGCGTACAAACTGATTTTGTTTCGGGGAATCCTCTCAGAGGATCAGAATTTTCATATAATATCATCGGAAGCTGTTACAACGGGAAAATGTGAAACTTTTGTCACTTTTTAACATGGAATTTCATCTTTGAGCGTTTCAAGCGGACT
>NC_090245.1:111632071-111659571 GCF_037325665.1 Littorina saxatilis | reverse complement strand
TTTGTGGTAAGACAACTCTTCTTTGTGGTAGACAGCTCTTCTTTGTGGTAGACAACTCTTCTTTGTGGTAGACAACTCTTCTTTGTGGTAGACAGCTCTTCTTTGTGGCAGACAACTCTTGTTTGTGGTAGACAGCTCTTCTTTGTGGTAGACAACTCTTCTTTGTGGTAGACAACTCTTCTTTGTGGTAGACAGCTCTTCTTTGTGGCAGACAACTCTTCTTTCTGGTAGACAACTCTTCTTTGTGGTAGACAACTCTTCTTTGTAGTAGACAGCTCTTCTTTGTGGTAGACAACTCTTCTTTGTGGTAGACAACTCTTCTTTGTGGTAGACAGCTCTTCTTTGTAGTAGACAGCTCTTCTTTGTGGTAGACAACTCTTCTTTGTGGTAGACAACTCTTCTTTGTGGTAGACAGCTCTTCTTTGTGGAAGACAGCTCTTCTTTGTGGTAGACAACTCTTCTTTGTAGTAGACAGCTGTTCTTTGTGGTAGACAACTCTTCTTTGTGGTAGACAACTCTTCTTTGTGGTAGACAGCTCTTCTTTGTGGTAGACAACTCTTCTTTGTGGTAGACAACTCTTCTTTGTGGTAGACAGCTCTTCTTTGTGGCAGACAACTCTTCTTTCTGGTAGACAGCTCCTCTTTAACGTCAACAGTATAGGATTGTGCTAGTGCAAACACTCGTGCACCTTTATTCAATTTACGTAAAAGAGCACTTCAAATAATATTATTACAATTCTCGTTGTCAGATGTGGATTATCAACTTTTAAACATCCTTCCACTTACCTCCGGATTTATGTGTAAAAAAACCCCGTTATGATGCAGACACTGATTGTGGCAAGAACACCAGCACTTCTTTCTTCTCAATTGACTTCACACAATTTGAGAGACCACACACATGATTGCTCGCCTGCCTCGTTTCGATCTGTGTTAGTCTAGCCTGCTCTTTTCTGGAAGTATTTTGTTAAATTCACTCCCAAACTTCTTCTTCTTCTTCTGCGTTCCCAGACTCCCAAAAGTTCTCCGACAGTGTGCCAATGTCAAGACACTTAAAGGCTGACATTGTCCTATTTAATTACTTCCAGGGCTTTTCCCATCGTTGCGGGGATGTATAAATTAAGCTTCCTGCAAAGTGTTAGCTTTGAAGTCCTTACCAATTACGAGAAATAATTAATTCTGTATTGCTATGTTCGCAAGGTCTTGGGCTATTTTTAGACCGTCAACACAGACAGTACAGCGTCGCCAATCCCCGCGTGAAGGAAATCGCTCACCTTCCACGTGCAAAACGTAGTGATATTGACACGCCAGATTAGCGCGGTAGCGTATTGTGCTAAGCAGGAAAGCGCGCTTTTCTGTATTCTTGTTAACTTCGCAATTTCCGGGAAACATCCACTTTCACTTTGAGACTGTTTTGTTTACATTCGACACTATCAACACCACTTTGCAATACTGAAATATTTTTTTCCGTGTTCGAAAGCTACAGCTAATCGTTATTATGTCCCCTTAGGTACAGTTTTATAACATTATTGGCGCATGTAAACAATAGGAATTAATTAATGAACGCTACGAAAAGGGCAGCCTTTAAAGACAGCTATCTTGTCATTTCTTATTAATGGCACATTTCGTTCTCACATAGCCTGAACGTGCATTTGTGATGGCTCGTTGTATTATACCTTTCACATGAATCAGCAGATACATTTCGTAGTTATTGATTTCTTACCATGCTCATGAATGCGCTGAACGGTTATTAACTGCAACATTGTTGTTTCTTTTAATCTATCACTCAATTCACAGAGGACTTACCCCCCCCCCCCCCTCCCTCCGGACATTTACAGTGGTTTCGCTTGTTCAAGATCATAATGGTTTTTAAAGTGTTTTCTTTATAGTTTATTTCGGTGTTGTTGATTTTGTTTTTGTTTTTTGGTTAAACATGTATATAACATAATTATAACCATTAACCACAAGCACATGATACCTACCTGTGCTCAACCACCATAGCTATCAGTTGACACTCGGTGATACATGCCCTTTGACCTTTTCTTGCGGGGTACCCCGTACTAAAAATAAAATTCGGGATTCTGGGAAAGCTGTTCAAGGGCACTTACGCACTATATTCGATTTTTAGTACACGACTCTAAACCTTTGGAAATAATTTAAATGAATAAAATACAAGAATTACGAGTTCAGGAAATACCAAAAAAGTTGAAATATTAAAAAACAATATTTAAACAATATTATTGCCAACTATGCGTATCGAACCCGTGACCGCCGGGTTCGTGGGCGAGCACACTACCACTATGCCAATCTGGCACACAATTCCTTGGGGTGAAAATACAAATTTTAAACTTCGAACGTTACACGTGAGTTCTCGAGCATTTGTCGACTCCTCGGTTTCCGAGTTTCTCCGTTCGTATTTGTGCACTGTACGTTCTGTCGATCTCACTCGAGGTAAGTTCAGATGACAACTGACCCTATGCTCCCGTTTACTTCGAAGCAATTGTAAGTAGCGTTAATTTCAAGTGCGACCAACATTATGTTGTTGTCCGGCTTCGAAATGCATTGACCAATCGCCGAAAGGCTCTGACGTCATTTCTCAAAAGGATTTCCCTACCCAGAACTCAATATTTTTGATGACATAAAAAAGATTTAGTTCGGGACACCGCCGCCCTATGGACGGTTTATTATATAAAGGGAAGCCAGCGGTTAAAAAACGGGCGTCGACAGAGCCAATGAGGGGGGATACTAACTTGTGGATAATATACCTGTGCATTAACTTAGTTCCGAGGGCTGAGTGTAAAGAAAAGCACATTACCATCGTTAAATAAACAATTTAACTTTGTCTTGTCTTTGTCTCAGTCTCACTCTCTCTCACTTTCTCTCTCTTTCCCTCCCTCACTCTCTCTCTCTCTTTCTCTCTATCTCTTGCTCTCTCTCTTCCTCTGTGGGCGAGGACTGGTTGAAAAGAAGCTAATTTGTATTGCTTATGCCACAACCTTCGTAAAATAAAATTTGATTTGATCTCTCTCTTTTTCTCTCTCTCTCTCTCTCTCTCTCTCTCTCTCTCTCTCTCTCTCTCTCTCTCTCTCTCTTTCTCTGTCTCTCTCTCTCTCTTTGTCTGTCTGTCTCTGTCTGTCTGTCTCTCTCTCTCTGTCTGTCTGTCTCTCTCTCTCTTTCTCTGTCTCTCTCTCTGTCTGTCTGTCTCTCTCTCTCTCAGTCTGTCTGTCTGTCTGTCTGTCTCTCTCTCTGTCTGTCTCTCTCTGTGTCTGTCTGTCTGTCTGTTTCTCTCTCTCTGTCTGTCTGTCTGTCTCTCTCTCTGTCTCTCTCTCTGTCTGTCTCTCTCTCTGTCTCTCTCTCTGTCTCTGTCTCTCTCTCTGTCTCTGTCTCTCTCTCTCTGTCTCTCTCTCTTTCTCTCTCTGTCTCTGTCTCTGTCTCTCCCTCTCTCTCTGTGTGTCTCTCTCTGTCTCTCTCTCTCTTTCTCTCTCTCTCTCTCTCTCTCTCTCTCTCTCTCTCTCTCTCTCTCTCTCTCTCTCTCTCTCTCTCTGTCTCTCTCTTTCTCTCAGCGTGAAGACGTAATTAGCTACATTAACAGCTGAAGAGTGTCAGTGACTGAGATCCAAATGTCGTTTGCAATATAATAATAATAATAATTGTCAGTAAGTACTGGTGTAACATGACTGATGTGAACCAGTTGATTGGCTAATGGCGATGCGCTTGAGTGCGCTAACTTTTCCACAGAGCGTATTCTTACGCCCTTTGGCAAAGCGAGACTGTACTCTCATGCTCAGAATTAATTAATGACATGTAGCTTATATTCTCCACTTTACCAAAAAATAACCATACATTTCCTGCGGCTCAAAGCAGAAGTGTTTTTCTTCTGACAAATCGCAGGCGCCTGTGCCACAGTGAATCCCACTGATCTAAAAATAGAAGCGGCTGTGTCTCTTCCACAATGGTCTCTTCTCGTTTTGACTTGCAAAGATTCTTCTCATATGCCGTGTTAGTGGCATGTAGCTTATTAACCACATTACCAAATGATGAGTTTTATAAAATTCCCAGCGGCAAACAGAAAACACAAGTGTTGTTCCGATAACGAACCAGCAAGACCAGCATTTGAAAGTCGACTCTGTTATAGTAGACTACACTGAAATACGACTGCATCAGTTCAGTAAATGAATGGTTTCCGAATGATTACTTCAAGGCAACAACAATCGGAATCGAAAACGTGTACGGTTAAGAACGTTCTTACCATGTATAAAACTTATTACCAGCCTGCCTCATACGTGCAGACGAGCATATTTTGTTTTTGAAATGAGACTGCAGTTCAGTGGTTCGATTGCCCTAGATACCTAGCAGACGAAATAAACCCCGCAGCAAATTAACATGTTGGGCAAATGTGAACAAACAAACGATGGGGATATAATACGTGTAAAGCACAGAGCATTCTTTGAAAATGTGCTAACCGTGGTCTTGGAGTCAATTCAAGGGGCAACACTCTGCACAGTCAATCTGTCGAAGCTCGATGAAGGTTTCGAATCGCAAATAACTAAGAGCACAGTCCTTTCTCGAGTTTAAATGAGGTCTGTATGAAAGATCATCACTTTTTAGCTTAACGCTACTCTGGAAATTAAAACAAGAGTTTGCTTGTGACGAAAGCACGACACACTTGAGACAGCCCACACAAAAGTAGATCTGACAGAAACCTGACCACTCAGTTACGCCTATCCAAATGCGCGTAGCAAAATGTGCGTTTTGAATCTTCTTTTTTCTCTGGCGTTACTGACAATATCGTTATTGAAACAATCCCGGCCAGTGCACTAAGGGATTTATAGAGCAAATCTCGAAAATAATGATTGAACTCAGCGCTATGCGCTTCGTTCAATAATGAATTTTCTCGATTTGCTCTATAAATCCCTTAGTGCACTGGGATGTCTCAATAACTTAAATAATAATAAAACATTCTTTTATAGCGCTGTTCACCGCCGAATGGCAGTCTCATGGCGCCTTACATTAGACATTAAAATTTAACATTTTACATAAAAAGTTTTTTCGTAAGAAATAACATACAAGCATTAAAAACAATTCATAGACAACGACCACTTATACTTATAGTTATATAAAATAATATAGAAAAATTGTTTTTAAAAACATGAAGAAAAAAACAACAACAAAAAACACGTAAGATAAGTAATAGACACATAGTTACACATAAAAAGTCTGACAATAAAACAGAACTCACATAAAAGCGTACAGATCTGAAACAGAACGAAGAATTAGATGTAACATAGACTGTGGGGCAACAAATTAAACAACTAACAACTAGTCAACAAGCAAACTTATCATTCAGCACATTCACTCACAAGTCACATGCACACATTACACCACAGCTTCAGACTGAGTGTCCTAATTACTTTGTTCATTTTAGTAAAAGGCAGATTTGTACAGGTGAGTCTTCAGTTTGATCTTAAATGATGGTAGTGAAAGAGACTGGCGGACCCATGCCCCGAGCTGTCGATCAGGTTTTTGAGAGAGAGAGAGAGGCCAACCACGCAGTGGTCGACTTCGTCTAGCCCTTTCCGCTGTTTCTGCTCGATTCGTCGCATGGATTTTTGGCGATGGTAGCTAACTTCGCTCAAGAACACAGAGTTAGAGGGGACAATGAATAATAGCAACAGCCAGTGTTGTTGCAACTTTCTCCCCGCTGTTCCCCGTGGTTTTGTGCGGGAAGCTGTTGCTGTTTTCTCAACATCTTTCCCGCGCGCGCTATGTGTGGTTGTGTGTGTGTGGGGTGTCATAACTGAACAGCAAGCACGCAAAGCGTTAGCAAGCTGGCTGTCTCCACGCTGAGCGCTAACAGGTGGCTTCCAGTGTGACTCCACGCAGAGCGGTGCCAACTTGTTCTGGGACTGTAGTACTGTTTTGTATTCACAGAAAAGGAGATACTCAGGCACGCAGGTTAGTTTTAGAGACATTTAAAAAAAAACTTTTATTCTACTCTTTTGTTCTGGCTTATTTTGTATTTGTTTTACCATTTCGTTTTAATTATTTCTGAGGTTCGTAAAATATATTTGGAAGTATTTTGTTAGTTAAGTAAAAGAAACATGACACGGTACTCATTGTTTGATGAGATAATAATAGCGTTCTCAAATGTTAAAGGTTGTTGTGGTGTAACGAACAGACAGGCGGACAGAAAGACAGACAGGCAATCAAACAAACACAAACAAACGAACACACTGATAAAACAAGACAGTAAAACAGACAAAGACAAGCACGTGAACAGACTGGGAAGGAAACACGTAAAGAAAGAAAGAATGAAAGAATGAAAGAAAGAAAGAATGAAAGAAAGAAATAACGAATAAAGGAAAGAAAGAAAGAACAAGTCGCGTAAGGCGAAAATACAATATTTAGTCAAGTAGCTGTCGAACTCACAGAATGAAACTGAACGCAATGCCATTTTTCAGCAAGACCGTATACTCGTAGCATCGTCAGTCCACCGCTCATGGCAAAGGCAGTGAAATTGACAAGAAGAGCGGGGTAGTAGTTGCGCTAAGAAGGATAGCACACTTTTCTGTACCTCTCTTTGTTTTAACTTTCTGAGCGTGTTTTTAATCCAAACATATCATATCTATATGTTTTTGGAATCAGGAACCGACAAGGAATAAGATGAAAGTGTTTTTAAATTGATTTGGACAATTTAATTTTGATAATAATTTTTATATATATATTTAATTTTCAGAGCTTGTTTTTAATCCGAATATAACATATTTATATGTTTTTGGAATCAGCAAATGATGGAAAAATAAGATAAACGTAAATTTGGATCGTTTTATAAATTTTTTTTTTTTTTACAATTTTCCGATTTTTAATGACCAAAGTCATTAATTAATTTTTAAACCACCAAGCTGAAATGCAATACCGAAGTCCGGGCTTCGTCGAAGATTACTTGACCAAAATTTCAACCAATTTGGTTGAAAAATGAGGGCGTGACAGTGCCGCCTCAACTTTCACGAAAAGCCGGATATGACGTCATCAAAGACATTTATCAAAAAAATGAAAAAAAAGTTCGGGGATTTCATACCCAGGAACTCTCATGTCAAATTTCATAAAGATCGGTCCAGTAGTTTAGTCTGAATCGCTCTACACACACACACACACACACACACACACAGACAGATAGACAGACACACACACACACACACACGCGCACATACACCACGACCCTCGTTTCGATTCCCCCTCTACGATGTTAAAATATTTAGTCAAAACTTGACTAAATATAAAAAGAAAGAACGACGGAAAGAAAGAAATTAAGAAAGAAAAAAAAGAAAAACAAGTCGCGTAAGGCGAAAATACAATATTTAGTCAAGTAGCTGTCGAACTCACAGAATGAAACTGAACGCAATGCCATTTTACTCGTAACATCGTCAGGCCACCGCTCATGGCAAAGGCAGTGAAATTGACAAGAAGAGCGGGGTAGTAGTTGCGCTAAGAAGGATAGCACGCTTTTCTGTATCTCTCTTTGTTTTAACTTTCTGAGCGTGTTTTTAATCCAAACATATCATATCTATATGTTTTTGGAATCAGGAACCGACAAGGAATAAGATGAAAGTGTTTTTAAAAATGATTTGGACAATTTGATTTTGATAATAATTTTTATATATTTAATTTTCAGAGCTTTTTTTTAATCCGAATATAACATATTTATATGTTTTTGGAATCAGCAAATGATGGAGAATAAGATAAACGTAAATTTGGATCGTTTTATAAATTTTTATTTTTTTTTACAATTTTCCGATTTTTAAAGACCAAAGTCATTAATTAATTTTTAAGCCACCAAGCTGAAATGCAATACCGAACCCCGGGCTTCGTCGAAGATTACTTGACCAAAATTTGAACCAATTTGGTTGAAAAATGAGGGCGTGACAGTGCCGCCTCAACTTTCACGAAATGCCGGATATGACGTCATGAAAGACATTTATCAAAAAAATGAAAAAAACGTTTGGGGATTTCATACCCAGGAACTCTCATGTCAAATTTCATAAAGATCGGTCCAGTAGTTTAGTCTGAATCGCTCTACACACACACACACACACACACACACACACACGCACGCACGCACGCACATACACCACGACCCTCGTTTCGATTCCCCCTCGATGTTAAAATATTTAGTCAAAACTTGACTAAATATAAAAAGGAAAGAAAGACACACTCTCCGAGAACTTTGTTTTAACATAAAAACAAGTCGCGTAAGGCGAAAATACAACATTTAGTCAAGCTCAGTCGAACTCACAGAATGAAACTGAACGCATTGCATTTTTTCTGCAAGACCGTACACTCGTAGCATCGTCTGTTCACCGCTCGTAGCAAAGGCAGTGAAATTAACAATCCAGAAAAGAGGATAGCACGCTTTTCTATATCTCTATTCTTTTTAACTCTCTGAACGTGTTTTTAATCCAAACATATAATATCCATATGTGTTTGTAATCAGGAACCGATAAGGAATAAGATGAAATTGTTTTTAAATCGATTTCGGAAATTTAATTTTAATCATAATTTTTATATTTTTAAATTTCAGAGCTTGTTTTTAATCCGAATATAACATATTTATATGTTTTTGGAATCAAAAAATGATGAAGAATACGATAAACGTAATTTTGGATCGTTTTATTAAAAAGTAATTTTAATTACAACTTTCAGATTTTGAATGACCAAAGTCATTATTTAATTTTTAAGCCTCCAAGCTGAAATGCAATACCAAAGTCCGGCCTTTGTCGAAGATTGCTTGGCCAAAATTTCAATCAATTTGATTGAAAAATGAGGGCGTGACAGTGCCACCTCAACTTTTACAAAATGCCGGATATGACGTCATCAAAGACATTTATCGAAAAAATGAAAAAAAACATCTGGGGATATCATACCCAGGAACTCTCATGAAAAATTTCATAAAGATCGGTCCAGTAACTTGACTAAATGTAAAAAGGGAAGCACGTAAACTCCAAACCAAATAATGTTTATGATATAGCGTGTTTCTCATCATTTGTGTAACGACAACTCAAAGATAAAACACAGTGGCACTAACTCGCACCAGCATCTTGTATCTCTTGTGTGTCTTGTTCCTTCACTCAAAACGTCTTTCGTTCGTCTTTAATTCCTAGGTGTCATTCATTCATTTATTCATTGATTCATTCATTCACACACACACACACACATACACACACACACGCACACACACACACACACCACACACACACACACACAAACACACACACACACAAACACACACACGCACACACACACATACGCACACACACACACACACACATACACACACGCACACACACACACACACGCACACACACACACACACACACACACATACACACACACACACACACATACACACACACACACAAACACACGCACACACACACACACACACACGCACACACACACACTCACACACACATACACACAAACACACACACACACACACACACGCACGCACGCACACACAACGCTATGCTATACCAAGCCTTCACTAATAACTTGAGGTGTTTTGTTTTTTTGTAATCCGTCTCTGGAAATGAAACATCGTGCTGGTAATGAGTTCCATAGCGTGATACGTGAAATGAGCTACGTGCAACATGCGTTAACATTGAAGTTGAAAAACATAATCAGAAGATGATTGAGTATGATGGTATTATCAACACTGCGTATCGAGGCGAAGCGGGTTCTATTTGCTTGTTTATTTGTGCTTTGTGTTTGTTTGTCTGCTTTTTTGTTTGTCTGTTTGTTTGTTTGTCAGGTAATTTCGTTCCTTCTTTGTTTCTTTGTTTCTTTCTATCTTTCTTTCTTTCTTTCTTTCTATCTCTCTTTCTTACTTTCCTTTCTTTGTTCTTTGGTCCTTTCTTTCTTTTGTTATTCCAGTTTTTTGTGTGTGGTTATTTTGTTTTTATTGGATTGTTTTTGTGTGTGTTTCAGTAGCAATTTTTGATAATCTAATGAGAGAGAAAAGGTAGAGATAGAAATAGAGAGAGAGAGAGAGAGAGAGAGAGAGAGAGAGAGAGAGAGAGAGAGAGAGAGAGAGAGAGAGAGAGAGAGAGAAACGCATTTGGAATAAAATGAAACGTTCAGAAAAAGAAAGAGAGAGACAGATAAACAAAGGCCAGCGAGAAAAGGAAAGGGAGGGGGAGGCAGAGATACAAGGAGTAACAGTTTATATAAAGCACTGTAAAGCACACAGACACACACACACACACACACACACACACACACACACACACACACACACACACACACACACTCCCCCCTATTATCACAAAACAGATGTAAACACTTAGAGCGCGCATTTCTAAGTCTTCATCGCTTCAGCTCATCCAAAGGATTTTTCCGCAGTTGCCACAATCATGTTCATTTTGCGGATTGCTAATGAAGAACGACGTGATCTTTTGGTGCACAGGCTGAATACTTCCCCGTCACTGAGTTTTCAGAGGTACAATTATAATCATAGAGGGAGAAAGGCCTAATTCTCAAGTTCTTGCAAGTAAAGTAGATTTGGTAAGGAATTCGACAGTATACGGCGTTTATGTGAGATAAACATTGCCGCATGTCCAAGGGCTTTTAATTTACTTTGTCTCGTTTTTGCCAAGGGACGTAACTATTTTGAAGCCCCTGAAAACCCCGACAATTCTATTTCTGGACATAACCTGTCAGAAGACATTTAAGCGTGGACTTGTTGTCGTTATGCTGTAGTTAGGTATTCTGTACGGTATTCTGAAGTTATGTATTCTTTACGGTATGCTGTAGTTAGGTATTCTTTACGGCATGCCGTAGTTAGGTATTCTTTACGGTATGCTGTAGTTAGGTATTCTTTACGGTATGCTGTAGTTAGGTATTCTTTACGGCATTCTGTAGTTAGGTATTCTTTACGGTATTCTGTAGTTAGGTACTCTTTACGGTATGCTGTAGTTAGGTATTCTTTACGGTATGCTGTAGTTAGGTATTCCTTACGGTATTCTGAAGTTAGGTATTCTTTACGGTATGCTGTAGTTAGGTATTCCTTACGGTATTCTGAAGTTAGGTATTCTTTACGGTATGCTGTAGTTAGGTATTCTTTACGGTATTCTCCTCCGGTGTACGATTTTATTTGGTGCACATGACCCAATGACATATTATTTGAAAACCAATGCCATTCAGAATCAAATAATAAAAAGTTATTATTTGTTTGTCACAAAGAGTAATTAGTATTGATGTCAAATCAAGTCAGTGACATAAACAGATATATGTTTCATCAATGGAAACCACCTGCTGCAAGAGGGTTTTACTTTCTCTAATGACATGAAACAGAAAGAAAAAGGAGGCAATCGTTTTGTGAGAGAGTTTTTTTTTTATTTGTATGGAAAGTTTGAGTTACTGTAAACCCAGTAAAGAGAAATAATGAAATGAGCTAGTTAATGGGTTAGCAAGAACACACACAATAAACACGAAATGCCAACACCAGAGATGATAAAAGACATATTTTGACACATATAGTGTGAACGTTGAACTTGGAAAACGTATACTTGTTCATGATAGTGTTTTAATTTAGTTATAGTCATTCTCCCTTGCAGTTTTCTCTTAATTGAAATAACATTTGAGATCGAGAAAAAAGTATATATTTTTTATCTTATGCTGTGTTCACACCTCTGGAACAAGCTTGTGATCTGGATATCATTTGCCACCTGCTTGGCACTTTCCAGATGGTAAACATCCCGTTCCGAACAAACATGGATGTTCACACTGTCCTCACAAAACTTTCTCGCCTTCCTCACCGTCTTTCTCAGACAAGCAAAACTAGTGGAAAATGCGTGCAGATCAGGAATTATTGATACATATATATATATTATAATCTGTATTGATACCGCCTATATGACGAAAGTACTGTGAATTGTAAAATAAATGCATTCACTTTGGCGAGGTAAAAACACCGTTTTTCTCTTACAGTTTTCTTTCTATAAAAAAAACACCAACCTCGAGATCTAGATATTTAAGACGCAGACAGACACACAGACAGACAAATGCAAACACATTCACGTATTATTACCATCACCGCCCTTCACCCAACGCATACAAACACACCAACGCAGACACACACGCTTGCGTCACAGACAAATAAGACCAAAAAACACCGCGGCAGGTCGTGTGTTCCACAAAACGCATTCAGATGAATATATACCTCTCTTGCGCAAACGGCACAGAATAGTTCAGTCTCGTTTAAATTATATTGCTAATGTTGCTACACCCCGGGGGTGTATATGTTTGACTCTGTTTGTCTGTCTGTGTTTCAAAAATCAACAGCTAGGTGCTCTCTGTATTCATGAATTAACTTTGAAAAATCCGCTAGTGGCTTAATTCATAAAAATAAAAATAACAGAACGACAAGAAGCAGTCAGCATGTGGATTCTTGACATGTGTCCAAGTGACGGGATGGTGTTACCACACGTAAAAGCCTTGCCATGTCCATGGTTGTTTGAATGATTTTCTACATGAAGTAGAAACATTTATTTTAAAGGATACAACGAAAAAAAAATACAAAAATCGTAATCAAACATTTCAACTTATTTAGTAATTTTATTCGATTTTTGTCTATGCTAGACCTTACTGCAAATCATTAAGTCAGAGAACACGTCTATATGTTTTGACTAGGGTTATTGATAGATGACTATTTCAATTGTTTTTTGTTAATATTCCCTGCAGAAAAAGGACAAAGAACAACTGTACACTACCAGTGTTCTAGATTTGCAAACTAGTAGCAAAGACCAGGGCCCATATTCAGGAAGCCTCCGATAGGGGTTTTGTGGGTACGAGAAACAGAAAACTTCCCATAACCCCCCTATCGTGGAATTCATGAACCACCGATAGTGCCTATCGTAGGCACGATAAAGTTAGAGGTGCCTAACCCTACCGATAAGCACTGTTGTCGGTATGATAACTTTGATTTGAAGATGGCGGCCATCAGTTTGCAGCGTTACCGGGAAAGACGAAACATTCTTAGACATACGATTTAAAGAGACGGGATACATGCACACATTCATATTTCGCATGCACGATATTTTGCTGTTGACGGATGTGATAACTAACAACATTCTGTTTGGGAACAGAATGGGTACCCAGCCTCTTGTTTCGCAAGTGATACTCGCGTTGCGGTTTCACGCGTCTCGTGCATATCAAGATGTTTGCGTGGCGCCGATTTGGGGTGAGCCAGCCACGGTCAGCCAGCCATAGTAAGCGGAGCCTTGACAGGGCTCAGCCACTTCTAGATCTGTCTATTGCTTTAAAGATGACCTCATGATTTTTTTTTTAAGGAAGCCACACCTTACCACACGGACTTCTGAGCCAATGACGTCATTTCCTGTGCATCTATCAACATTGACGTGGTGCGACTGGAGGATTTTATTTGATGCAAAAGGTGTGACTGGATCATTCCATTCGCAAATTCGCATGGGTCCTTCATTTCCTGCCGGATAATCAAGCACAAAGCGGACTACTTTTGTTGAATAAACCCATCACGAGAGACTTGTCTTGGGTTCAGCTTGTAGTTTGGTGTATGTGGTTCCGTTCTAGAGACGAAGATAGCAACAGGGCATTTTCTTCCTTGGACTGTCCTTATACATGCTATGTGCACTGAGTGTGACCGCAGTTTGCAGTAAGAGTGTCGGCTTCAGTTGACAGGGGATATCATTCGCTCTATGACAGTGCTGTACAATTGCGTAGCAAACTTCAGTGAAAGCAATACAGTTATATATATATATATATTTGAAAGCAGTACTGAACAAGAAGCTTCACACACTCTGTTGACGCACGGTGCCACCGGAAACAAAGTTCAAGAGACTTGAAACGATCTTCTGACACAAACAGCATCCGGTGTTTTTCAATGGTAATTTTTGAAAGAAGTCAATATGTTTGCCTGATAGATTGTGTGTTCGCTACCCTGGATCGGTAGAGTCATACGCAAAACTTGTGTCAGGATTAGTGGCGTTCGAACTTTGTTCACCCCGATTAATATCAGAGAAGAATATGCAAAACGCATTGACAGGGACGGGCGCCATCTGTTGAGCACATACCTCTCTACGCCTTTGAAGTCGGTGTGACTGTGTCGCTCTGTTACAACACATGTTGAGAATCTGTCACATTGACTGATGTTTCTGCAAAAGAAAGAAGGACTAGCCTTTAATCATTGCTGATATCTTGTTATAACTTGACACTCTGTCGGCATACCTGTTCAAGGTGTGACTTATTAACATTTCAACGCTTTTTCTCTCATTAAGATTACGAATATATATAAATGAAACGCAAGTAAACATTGCAGTGGTCGCCTGTGCTTGTGTTGTAGTTTTAGAATGTATTGAACATAGCGAACGATCTAGGCGTTACTCTCTGTAACGTTTTCTCCTCTTTCAAATCCGGCTGAATGGAAACCTGCAACTGTTTAGAAAAGTGCTGAATGTGCTACACAACCCCGTTTTAACTGCGTACACTCACAACTGAGAGAGGGCACCAGTCCTTCACGCACTTCAACACATCAAGAGAAAAACGTGTTTGCGTGTGCGCATGAAGCAGAGTTGCAAATGATCCTGTAAGTAGCTGAAAACGGTGAAATAATGGCACGGGCAAATACATTATTTTTGCCGATGCAGAACCAAAGAAGATTTCCGATTGGAGTGAAAATAACAAAATGTGTTTACAACAACTAGGTTGGTTTTTGTTATTTTCCCCCAAGAATAGCCATGTATTGGCTTCGAGTTTCTAACAGTGTTAGTGTCTGTGAAACAAGTCAATAGTACTCATGAGGGATTTGTGTTGATCCTAGACGTGTATAGGCACGGACCGTAGAAAGAAGAACTCGATTCCGGTGCACTGTGCTTCTGTATAAAAATACACTGCTTCAGTCTGTAATGTGTGGATATATGTACCTTCTCCGAGAAGAGAGCTCAGCACAACATACTCAAGAAAACAGTCAGTTTTGTGTAGTTTAAGACGACTTATGCAGTTTTCTGCTGCAAAAAGTGTGTGAGAAAAAAAAGAATTCAGTTTGATCTGAGCTGTGGAAGGTTGTTTTATGAACACTCTCTTGTCATGTTTTCGCATGTTCACCATCACGTGTGGGAACGATCAGTCCACGATTCAGAGCCTGGCTCCTCTGAAACCACATCTCCTTCACAATCCCGCGTCGCCATGGCAACGCCGCCGTCATTGACCGTGCATAACGACACGGATCTCGCACACCAACAGAGCAGCTACGACAACCTCAGCGCCGCCTACGACTACGCGCAGCAACAGCTCCCCATGCAGCAACAGCAGCAACACATGGACTTCATGAAGGTGGACACGCTGGAGCAGCTGCTGGGCTACCCGGTGGATTTCTACAACCAGACGCACGTGCTGTGTCACCACAACACCTCCCTGCCCCCTGACCTCAACGTGTCGGCTAGGCCCCAGTGTATCTACGAGCTTCCCCCGCTGCCCAAGGAGCTCTACTTCACGGACGACAGCGCGGTGTCGGTCATCGCCTACGGCTTCCTCTTCCTCGTGGCGGCGTGCGGCAACCTCACCGTCTTCATCACGCTGTTCAGGAACAGGGGCGTGAGGTCTCGCGTCAACCTGTTCATCATGCACCTCGCAATCGCGGACCTGCTCGTCACCTTCATGATGCTGCCCCTAGAGATCGCGTGGCACGCGACGGTGGCGTGGCTGGCGGGGGACGCCATGTGTCGCCTGATGATGTTCTTCAGGGCCTTCGGCTTCTACCTGTCGTCGTGCATCCTCGTCACCATCTCCATGGACAGGTATTTCGCCATCATGCACCCGCTCAGCATCCAGGACGCCACCCGGCGCGGCAAGGTCATGCTGGTCTGTTCCTGGGTCTTCAGCGTCATCTCCAGCATTCCACAGGTAAGGCTACGTTTCCTTTTCCAACGTTTTGTTCTTTCTGTTTCGATGTCTATTCGTCTGTCTGCCGCATGTCCGTCCATCGCACTATCTGCCTGTCTATGTTCCGCTGTTCATTCGTCTGTCTGCCGCATGTCCGTCCATCGCACTATCTGCGTGTCTATGTTCCGCTGTTCATTCGTCTGTCTGCCGCATGTCCGTCCATCGCACTATCTGCGTGTCTATGTTCCGCTGTTCATTCGTCTGTCTGCCGCATGTCCGTCCATCGCACTATCTGCGTGTCTATGTTCCGCTGTTCATTCGTCTGTCTGCCGCATGTCCGTCCATCGCACTATCTGCGTGTCTATGTTCCGCTGTTCATTCGTCTCTCAGCTCTCTGTTCATGTGGTTACTTGCCTACCTGTCTGTCGGTCTTTCTAAAATGTCTATGTGTTTAAATAACCGTCTCTTCCTGTGCCGTACAGGGCTGGACTTAGTGTATGAGAGGGAGGGGCTTCCACCTTGAGGCAGGGGTACAGGGTCTGGCCTGGCGGGGGTTGTGGTTGCCTTAACCCCAAGATGCGTTTGAATTTTAGCATTTGGAAGGAGTACTTTATGTCTTTCCTTCAAACAAAGTTATATTTGCCGGGTATGGGGTGGGTGGGAGGGCTTCCTGAAGCCAGGACCCCCCTCCCCCAGATCTTGACTTGTTTAAATGGCAATATCAGCGTTCAGCGAGCAACACTTCACTCGTTATTGTGTTTGTTTGTTTGTTTGTTTGTTTGTTTATCTGATTGTCTGTCTTTCTGTTTCGATGTCTGTTCATCTGTACACATGTATCTGCGTGTCTATCTGTTCCACTGTTCATGACTTCTATCAGCTTTCTGTACATGTGATGACTTGCCCACCTGTCCAGCGGTCTTTCTAGAGTGCGTCTATTTGTCCATCTGCCTGTCTGTTATTTTGTGTGCTTGTTTTTTCCCCACGTGTGGCTTTTTGAGCTGAAGTGACGTCATTGTGTAACATTCGTCTCGCAATGTTACGTAGGCATTCGCTCCTTTGTTTTATGTGTTTTTGTCCAAGAGTGCGTCGTATGTTTGTGTGTATGTCTTTTTTCTGTCTTTTTTGCTGCTCCTTCTACCCCTTATTGTATTTCAGGTGATGTACAGGTAAGAAATATCGTTTGCATTCCTTCCTTCCTTCCTCCCTTCCGTCCGTCTGGTTTGCTACCTTACTCTTCAGCTGTACCGTTTTACGATATATTTGTGTTTTGTTTGTCTGTGACAACTGACACGAACTCGGTTTCCCCTGTCTGTCCTGTATCCTGTGTTATTTGTCCGTTTCCCCTGTCTGTCCTGTATCCTGTGTTATTTGTCTGTTTCCCCTGTCTGTCCTGTATCCTGTGTTATTTGTCTGTTTCCCCTGTCTGTCCTGTATCCTGTGTTATTTGTCTGTTTCCCCTGTCTGTCCTGTATCCTGTGCTATTTGTCTGTTTCCCCTGTCTGTCCTGTATCCTGTGTTATTTGTCTGTTTCCCCTGTCTGTCCTGTATCCTGTGTTATTTGTCTGTTTCCCCTGTCTGTCCTGTACCCTGTGTTATTTGTCCGTTTTCCCTGTCTGTCCTGTACCCTGTGTTATTTGTCTGTTTCCCCTGTCTGTCCTGTACCCTGTGTTATTTGTCTGTTTCCCCTGTCTGTCCTGTACCCTGTGTTATTTGTCTGTTTCCCCTGTCTGTCCTGTATCCTGTGTTATTTGTCTGTTTCCCCTGTCTGTCCTGTATCCTGTGTTATTTGTCCGTTTCCCCTGTCTGTCCTGTACCCTGTGTTATTTGTCTGTTTCCCCTGTCTGTCCTGTATCCTGTGTTATTTGTCTGTTTCCCCTGTCTGTCCTGTATCCTGTGTTATTTGTCTGTTTCCCCTGTCTGTCCTGTATCCTGTGTTATTTGTCTGTTTCCCCTGTCTGTCCTGTACCCTGTGTTATTTGTCTGTTTCCCCTGTCTGTCCTGTATCCTGTGTTATTTGTCTGTTTCCCCTGTCTGTCCTGTATCCTGTGTTATTTGTCTGTTTCCCCTGTCTGTCCTGTATCCTGTGTTATTTGTCTGTTTCCCCTGTCTGTCCTGTACCCTGTGTTATTTGTCTGTTTCCCCTGTCTGTCCTGTATCCTGTGTTATTTGTCTGTTTCCCCTGTCTGTCCTGTACCCTGTGTTATTTGTCTGTTTCCCCTGTCTGTCCTGTATCCTGTGTTATTTGTCTGTTTCCTTATCCGTTTTATCTCGTGTTTAATATTTGTGCTATACCAAGCGTTTTCGGATAGTGTAAATGTGTACAAGTCAAAACGTTTGTCTTTATGTATTTGTGACACCGTGAGATTATTTCCTCCCCGAATACCTTTTGTATTAAAAATAACTCGGCATGTTTCTGTTTAACATTTTTTTGCATTTTTGTGGTTTTTACATTTAGTCAAGTTTTGACTACGTAGAGGGGGAATCGAGACGAGGGTCGTGGTGTATGTGCGTGCGTGCGTGTGTGTGTGTACGTGTGCGTGTGTGTGTGAGTGTATGTGTGTCTGTGTGTCTGTGTGTGTGTGTAGAGCGATTCAGACTAAACTACTTGACCGATCTTTATGAAATTTGACATGAGAGTTCCTGGGTATGAAATCCCCAGACATATTTTTTTTTTTTTTTATAAATGTCTTTTATGACGTCATATCCGGCTTTTCGTGAAAGTTGAGGCGGCACTGTCACGCTCTCATTTTTCAACCAAATTGGTTGAAATTTTGGTCAAGTAATTTTCGACGAGGCCCGGACTTTGGTATTGCATTTCAGCTTGGTGGCTTAAAAATTAATTAATGACTTTGGTCATTAAAAATCTGAAAATTGTAAAAAAATAAAAAAAAATTATAAAACGATCCAAATTTACGTTCATCTTATTTTCCATCATTTTCTGATTCCAAAAACATATAAATATGTTATATTTGGATTAAAAACAAGCTCTGAAAATTAAATATATAAAAATTATGATCAAAATTAAATTGTCGAAATCAATTTAAAAACACTTTCATCTTATTCCTTGTCGGTTCCTGATTCCAAAAACATATAGATATGATATGTTTGGATTAAAAACACGCTCAGAAAGTTAAAACAAAGAGAGGTACAGAAAAGCGTGCTATCCTTCTTAGCGCAACTAGCCTACTACCCCGCTCTTCTTGTCAATTTCACTGCCTTTGCCATGAGCGGTGGACTGACGATGCTACGAGTATACGGTCTTGCTGAAAAATGGCATTGCGTTCAGTTTCATTCTGTGAGTTCGACAGCTACTTGACTAAATGTTGTATTTTCGCCTTACGCGACTTGTTTTTCTTCTTTTTAACTAACGTCAGCAAACACAGCCTCGACATGACATTGTTGTTCTTTTGTTAACTTCACCCGTTATTTGTATTCGCTGAATCCACAGATCCGATCACCACACAAATGTTTTTATCTTTTATATTTCCATTTATCTCGCTTATAACAACGTTTTTGGTGTTTTGAAGACGCCTTTTGCTCCAGTCAACATTTAAGCCAGAAATAATGGCTGCCATGTCTTAGCCGTCAAAGGTTTTTGATGAGACGTCTCTTCAGTCGCGTTCCTCGTGGATTCCCGCCGCCGTTGGCGAGAATTACTTGAGGTTTAATCTGGTTGTGAGCGAGTGACATCTCCTTGTCTGAATGATATTGGCTTCTTGGATTGATAGGGGGGTCATGCACAGGTCGGAAGCGGCTAGTTTCAAAAACTGGTTCGGCGGATGGATTTTGGAAGATTAATGCGTGGGAGTGTTCGTGTCTCTCTCCCCCCCCCCCCTCCCCCTCCTCTCTCTCTCTCTCTCTTTCTCTCTCTCTCTCTCTCTCTGTCTCTCTCTGTCTCTCTGTCTCTCTGTCTCTGTCTCTCTCTCTCTCTCTCTCTCTCTGTCCCTTGCCCCTCATCCAGTTTCTACCCCACTGTCTTTCTCAGACTTTCCCACTGACATTTACTCTCGCTTAAATGTCACATACTTTTCGGTGGGCAAGATGGTATCTGTGGGGGCGTTAATGTGTTTTATTTGTTAATCGCGTTCTCTTGATGATTGTGATCGTTATCTCATACACCATCCACTCTCTCCGCTGTCTGCGTTTTGAAACTTGCCTTGAACATTATTTTATGAATACTTCTCTCTGGAGACAGGTTCAATTCGTCTGCACGCTTCCTGCACATGTGATTTTGCAGCTGCTGCTTCAAGCTTTGATGCGAAATATGTTCTATATGGATGAACCCACACGAATACATAAACATCTCACTGTTTTTCTCTGTCTGTCTGTCTGTCTGTCTGTCTGTCTTTCTGTCTGTCTGTCTGTCTCTCTCTCTCTCACTATATATTTCTCTATTTCTGCCTGTCTTTCTTTATATTTTTCATATGTCTCTGTCTCTTTCTCACCCTCTCTGTGTATCTCTCTGTGCATCTGTCTCTGTCCCTGTCTCTCCCCCTCTCTCCATTCCTCTCTCTCTTTCTCTCTCTCTTGTCCAAATATTTAGTGCAGTCTAGAATGCGATAGCATACCATTGCAATTATTTGCATAAGCGAATACAATGACATGCCTCTGGGTTCACCAAAAACCCCAGCTGTGTGACTATTTTGTTCATGCACTTTTGCTCAATTAAAATGATTTTGCCCGTTCCATCACTTTCCCAATCAACGTGATTTATCATCCAGTCGACTCAGCTGGCTGCGATGCTAATCAGCTCCTCTACTTTGCTGGCGAGTGGCTACTTTCGCCTTAACATCCGGGGCAGCGCACCGAGACTGAAGTACAGGAAGGTCACAACAGATGGATGGGGGGTTTGAGTTTGCCGAGACACGGTGAAAATTGGCCAAGACTGGAGAGGAATTTGGCTGTGACCTACTCTTGTAGTCACGATCTATGATCGTTCTTGTGTGGCCGGAGGGCGATTGTCGTGCAGTGCCGTCAGATATCGTCTTCACAAAGCAGAGAAAGAGTGCAGGAGCAAACATAGTGCCCTGGTTTTCTGTGTACCATTTCTCAAGCCGTTACCTCAAACCTATGGAACGCCGAATAGGCCATGTCCCCGCGGAATCCGGCCGGACTTTCGAGCTATTCTCGTCGTTGATTGGTCAGAAATTCCGACCGAACTTTTAATGTCCTCGCGCAATTCCAGCCGGAATTCCGCTCGGAATTCCGCCCGGACTTTCGAGCTATACTCGTGTTTGATTGGTTAAAATGTCCTCGCGCTATTCCGCTCGGACTTTTCTCGGGAACGTTCGTATGGGTTCGGCACTTTCCGCCCGGACTTTTAGATCGAGAAATTCAAAAAAGTTGGAACGGAAAAGAATCGGATCGAAGAACCAATAGATTGGTTAAAATGTCCTCGCGCAATTCCGCCCGGACTTTTATCGCAAACGTTCGGCACTCGTTTTTCACGGAATTTTAGAGAGAGACATCAAAACAGTGGGATTGGAAGAGAGTCGGATCAAAGAACCAACATTAATCGCGCGCGCGCGTGTGTGAGTGTGAACACAGCTATTTCGTGGAAGCGGTTCTTGCGAACAGTGCACACTTCGGAAAAGTGCTCAAGTTGTTTCCCTTGATTCACAATAAAGGGTTTTGACTGACTGAACACAGACCAAACGCTCTCTCTCTCTCTCTCTCTCTCTCTCTCTCTCTCTCTCTCTCTCTCTCTCTCTCTCTCTCTCTCTCTCTCTCTCTCTCTCTCTCTCTCTCTCTCTCTCTCTCTCTCTCTCTCTCTCTCTCTGATTCTAACCTTTTTTTTTCGAATGCAACTCTTTGCAAGTGCCGTCCTTAACATTTAGTTCTTAGATGCGCGCGTTCCGAGATTTCGGCGCCACAATGTGAAATTATCTGTCAAGTGCGGCATGTATACATGTACAAATTTAGCTTCCAAGTTTGTTTTTCAAATGTTCTTTGTTTTTGCCTCTCTCAGTGTGTCCGTCTGTCTGTCCGAGTCTTGCTTTCCCTGTTTCTCTCCCTGTCATTTCCTGTCTCTGTATGTCTGTCGTTCTCGGTCTGTACATGTGTCTGTCTGTCTCTCTTGTGTCTGTCTGTCGGTCTGTCTGTCTGTCTGTCTCTCTCCCTCTGTCTCTGTATGTATCTGTCTGTCTCTCTCTTAGAGCAGCCCGAATGTAGTTTGCAGCTGTAATAAATTATAGTCGACGGCGGTGCATCGTTTTGATGATTTGTCCACTATCCTTTTTTTTCTGTGAGCGTGTATCATAATCGCGCGTGCGCGCACACACACAGACACACACACACACACACACACACACACACACACACACACACACACACACACACACACACACATATCTGAAACGCTGCCTCATCCCCCACCTCACCCTCTCCCCAATTTGGAAAAGACATAAATATTATTTGTAACAGTATTTTCTAACGCCCTAGCAGATATTCTCGGAACAGTGTTGTTTTTTGTGACCTTGGTCGTAACGGAAAAATCTAGCAGTCTGCTGAGTAACGGATGGTGCATGAAATGAGTCATTTGTGTCGTTTTACACCTCTTTTCAGTTCTACTTGGAAAGGATGCCGCACACACATAACAACTGTCCTTCCTTTACGCTCTTTTAAGTCAAAATTGGTCTGACAAGGCGTGTACGTCGAATGACAAATATCATACATACCCTTACTTGAATAAAATGCTATACCAGCCAAATATAAACCAGAAAATATATCTCTGACAACAACAACAACAAAAACAACAACAACCCAATTCATGTCTGCAAAGGAAGCAGGACAGTTGCTGATTTCAGTTTGTATCTAAAGAAGTAGTTGCCCATATAGCAAGCAAAATTGTCTAAAATCTGTATCATTCTGTTTAATTAACATTCTGCCGGTAAGAAAATGTCTTCTTCAAGCACCTATGATACATGGGTCTTGGCAATGATCGCATTCACGTCTTGCACCATCAACAGCGCAACATCCATTGCTATTTTTAATCCTGCGTTTTGAAGAATTTGAGTGATCGCCCTTGATTTCAAAGCAATTTGATATGAGTGTCCGGTAAATTCCCATTCCATGTTTTTAGTGAGTAGAGAATAGCTTGAAAGTCCGGGCGGAAGTTCGGGCGGAATTTCTGACCAATCAACGACGAAAATAGCTCGAAAGTCCGCGCGGAATTCCGCGGGGACATGGCCTATCTGGTGTTCCATACAAACCAGGTCGCACAGACTTTAGAAAGTGTGGGCGAAAAATGTGACGAATATTGACTTGACTGAATTTTGTGTTTATATAATATTTGGTGGCATTTATCTTAGAAATATGGAAATAACTTAAACTATACTGTAAACAGAAAATACAAGAGCAACATATTACGCCCGATATCTTCGTTAATAAAATGTCCCGCCAAACTGTTACGCACACACTGCAAAGAGAGAGGTGATGAACTGTGACACGAAACAACGGACAAGAGTGATTCAATGTATAACGCAGTTTGTATCAGTAAAGTACAGGTCTGTTCCAGCGAGTCAACAACACTAACACAAGGGCAATGTCCTGATAAGTCGTTCGCCAAGATTCTCAGACACTTTCGAAATTGTGACCCTCCACCACGAAATGAGTCACATGTCACCTCGCGCTGTTCTGCGCTAGGCTTAATATATGTCCGGGGAGTGTCTGGTAACAGTGTAAGGGTCACCTTAGTCACAGGCTTATAACTCGAAAAAAGTTTTTGCTCTTTTCTAAAACGGTTTTTACCACTGGATAGAGCATAAACAATGTAAATGTAAAAATATGAAAATCATGCAAAGGTGATATGCGACTCATTCCGTGGTGGAGGGTCACAATTGTTGTTTGGTTTAAGCGTGTTATTACACCCCCGGTATAGGGGTGTGTTTAGGTTTCGCTCGATGTGTTTGTTTGTTTGTTTGTTTGTTTGTTTGTGTTCGCATATAGATCTCAAGAATGAACGGACCGATCGTCACCAAACTTGGTGAACAGGTTCTATACATTCCTGAGACGGTCCTTACAAAATTTGGGACCAGTCAAACACACGGTTAGGGAGTTATTGGTGGATTAAAATTATACAAGGACTTATAGAGGGACATCTGAATGGTCAAAGGGAAATAACCATTCTCACTCAGTCACTGCCACCAACTGAGAAGGTTATTTCCCTTTGACGGGGGTGTTTTTCCTACCTCGGAGGAATTTCTTGTTATTAATTTTCTTGTATACACGTATGAAACAGTAACAACAGTAAGAACGTTAACAAGCAGAATACTTATGGACACGTTCTAAAAATGATAATCAATACACATTCTGAGAACAAGACATGGCGAACAAGTAATAACTTCAACCCTTTTCTTTCAAAATATTTCATAATATTTTATACAAATAAAATGGAGAGAGAGAGAGAGGGAGAGAGAGAGAGAGACAGAGAGAGAGAGAGAGAGAGAGAGAGAGAGAGAGAGAGAGTACGAATACGAAAGTTTATTCAGTTTTAGGCCAGAGCCCCTTCTGAAGGGTATGCGCCCATATACAACATAATCATAGTGAAACATTGTGTTTCATAAATGACCCAAATTTGTACACATCAAACAGTATAACATGTGTACATAAATCATGTCACAGTGATTAATCTTTTCATTCCCTGATAAATGTATTGTGCTAATTTGGATATTTGACTGACATTTCCAGTAGACATAAGCAAAGTATATCGGTACATACATGGATGATTATAATATTTTGGCTTTATCAATAATACTCTCAGGTCACGTAGTGCAGGACAGCAAAACATAAAGTGTATTTCATTTTCTTCAGCCAATTTACACAGACGACACAACAAATCTTCCTCACTCCGTACACTATACCTACATCTGTGTAGAGCAAGATCCGAAACACCGAACCTAAATTTAGTTAATGCACTTTTCAGGGTGTTGACTTTTGGTATGTGATCAAGTGGAGAGATGGTTTGATCACACGTTAGAAAAGCCTGACCACAAAATGTGACGACTAGTCCTGGCAACTGGTCACAGCAGTCATTCTAATTTATCACACTAGGACGTCAGAAATAACGTCGGAGCAATGTCTTGAGCATGCACTTGCCAATCTCTCACCACGACATTTAGCGGCAGGATGATCCATTAGAAATAGTACAGTAGAACTTTTACTACCTCCAAACATCTGAAACAAATAAGATGTTAAAAAGTAAGTAGTCTTTAAAATGGGGACAACTTTACCAGAGGCTATGAAGAGAAACACATGTGAGAAACTAGGGTCGCAAAAGGGAAGGCGTGTTAAATGAGGGGCTAATAAAAGGGGGTTCCACAATGTTTAAACGCTGTCTGAAACGGTAGGTAATTATAAGTTCTTACCCTTGCTGTGGTTTTGCTGTGGGTGGTGAACTTGTTATGCGGTATGAGTGTATCAATGTAGGGAATCTACATTTTCGAAGATTGTTGATGTTCTTCTTCCTGTTCTTGTTTGTGTGTGTGTGAGTGTTTGGTGTTTTGTTTGTTTGGTTGGTTTTGTTATTTACTCAGGGTGTTTTGTTTGGTGTTTTCATACATGTGGATCTTGCATTGCCGGGTTTCTCTGTTATATTGACTTGTGTTTTTCTTGTTTCTGTCTGTCTTGCATGTTCTTCTTCTCTTTTTTAAAAACACACACAGACACAAACACACACCACACACACAGACACACACACACACACACATTCTAGTCAAGCAACCACAATAACCTTCTCATGTTTTCTGGTTCGGGTTTTATGGTTATTCTTGCTTGTTAAATTAATATATACTTTTTTTTTCTATTTTTGGGGCTTACACTTTTGACAGTCTTTCGGACTTAAGTATTAACAACAACCCCGACGATCCACGGTGCTCAATTTATAACGTAGAGAGGTTTGATCTGCGTAACCGTACCTTTCAACCGCGTATTGTTAAAAAATAAAAATGAGAATTTTCTTAGCCGGGCAATTGAGACGTGACTGGTAGACAAAACAAGCACACGCTTCAGCCAGGGAGAGAACTCGTGCAGAGATAAGGGACAGAACTGCACTACACTGTGAGACGATTCAAAGCCTGAAGGCTTTGCGTTGAATAACTGCTTTGTGGAGGGGAAAAAAGAGAAGAAAACACAAACTAAATGTAACAAGTCGCGTAAGGCGAAAATACAACATTTAGTCAAGTAGCTGCCATTTTTCAGCAAGACCGTATACTCGTAGCATCGTCAGTCCACCGCTCATGGCAAAGGCAGTGAAATTGACAAGAAGAGCGGGGTAGTAGTTGCGCTAAGAAGGATAGCACGCTTTTCTGTACCTCTCTTTGTTTTAACTTTCTGAGCGTGTTTTTAATCCAAACATATCATATCTATATGTTTTTGGAATCAGGAACCGACAAGGAATAAGATGAAAGTGTTTTTAAATTGATTTGGACAATTTAATTTTGATAATAATTTTTATATATTTAATTTTCAGAGCTTGTTTTTAATCCGAATATAACATATTTATATGTTTTTGGAATCAGCAAATGATGGAGAATAAGATAAACGTAAATTTGGATCGTTTTATAAATGTTTATTTTTTTTTACAATTTTCCGATTTTTAATGACCAAAGTCATTAATTAATTTTTAAGCCACCAAGCTGAAATGCAATACCGAACCCCGGGCTTCGTCGAAGATTACTTGACCAAAATTTGAACCAATTTGGTTGAAAAATGAGGGCGTGACAGTGCCGCCTCAACTTTCACGAAAAGCCGGATATGACGTCATCAAAGACATTTATCAAAAAAATGAAAAAAACGTATGGGGATATCATACCCAGGAACTTTCATGTCAAATTTCATAAAGATCGGTCCAGTAGTTTGGTCTGAATCGCTCTACACGCACGCACACACACACACATACACACACACATACACACACACACACATACACCACGACCCTCGTCTCGATTCCCCCTCGATGTTAAAATATTTAGTCAAAACTTGACTAAATATAAAAAACAGAGGGATTTTGGGTTTCACAAGTTCAGAGAGTGCTCACATATCTTATGTGGAACTTTCAATTAGATTTGATTGATTGATCGATTCGTTGATTGATTGATTGATTGATCGATTGAACGATTCATTTACTGATTTATTGATTTAGCATGATGATACAATGTCGATTGAATGATTCAAATTCATTGAGAAACTTTGAGTTCGTGAATTCTTCATTTTCCGTTTTCTTCTTGTGTTTGGCTAGTTCTTTCTTCAGTCTGTCCTTCTTATTGTTGCATCTTGTTTTAACCCGAGGTGATATGGTAATATTACAGAAAACTGCAGTTCATCCCAGTTTCACCGTTCGAAAGGGAACCAAAAGACCCAAACGGGATACAGAGTAGCGCCCCTTCTCACATCGTGTCCACAGTTATTTCCCTTGCAAATCTTAAGAGGACTTTTTCAGTCCTGTAGCAATTAAGCCTATTACGAAACCACAAAACAACAATTTCTTTGAGAGTGCTTTCCATTTTAGTTTGGAACTTGTATGCCTACATCTTGGCGAAGGAGCTGAGTTGTTCACTTTGTTAGCTGAGAGAGAGAGAGAGAGAGAGAGAGAGA
>NC_090245.1:111598845-111631871 GCF_037325665.1 Littorina saxatilis | reverse complement strand
GGATCAGCATCGTCACCTACATGTGTCTTTTTCATGTTGTTTTTTTGTTTGTCGGCTTGTCTAGTCTGTCTGTCTCGTCTCATCTCTGTGTCCTGTCCTGTCTGTCTGTCTGTCTGTCACGGGCTTGGGTCTCTGTTTAATTTCGTCTGTTTTCCGTTGTTTGCATCTTATTTGCATAACCATCTTCGATAATCTTTGGTCGAAATTTTCCAGGAATAAACCATCATTTTTGTAATACATTATCTGACGTAAGAGAGAGAGAGAGAGAGAGAGAGAGAGAGAGAGAGAGAGAGAGAGAGAGAGAGAGAGAAGAGAGAGAGAGAGAGAGAGAGAGATGAAGAGAGCGAAAAGAGAGAGAGATGGCGAGAGAGAGATGGGGAGAGAAGAGAAGGGGGGAGAGGAGAGAGAGAGAGAGAGAGAGATGAAGAGAGCGAAAAAGAGAGAGATGGAGAGAGAGATGGTGGAGAGAGAGAAGGGGAGAGAGAGAGAGAGAGAGACAGACAGACGACAAACAAACAAACAGACAGACAGACACACAGACACGCAGACAGACACCAAAGGTTAGAATAGAGAGAAAACAGAAAAGTGTGAAGCAGCCGTGCATATTTCTTTTTTGCATAATCCGTAAAAGTAACCTAAGAGAGAGAGAAGAACAGGCAGACAGGCAGGAATGTGTGTGTGTGTGTGTGTGTGTGTGTGTGTGTGTGTGTGTGTGTGGTGTGTGTGTGTGTGTGTGTGTGTAGAGTGATTCAGACTAAACTACTGTACCGATCTTTGTGAAATTTGACAGGAGAGTTCCTGGGTATGATATCCCCGAATGTTTTTTTCATTTTTTTGATAAATGTCTTTGATGACGTCATATCCGGTTTTTCGTGAAAGTTGAGGCGGCACAGTCACGCCCTCATTTTTCAACCAAATTGGTTGAAATTTTGGTCAAGTAATGTTCGACAAAGCCCGGACTTCGGTATTACATTTCAGCTTGGTGGCTTAATTAAATTAAAATTAATTAATGACTTTGGTCATTAAAAATCTGAAAAATGTAAAAAAAAATAAATTATAAAACGATCCACATTTACGTTCATCTTATTCTCCATTATTTGCTGATTCCAAAAACATATAATATGTTATATTTGGATTAAAAACAAGCTCTGAAAATTAAAAATATAAAAATTAGTATCAAAATTAAATTTTCCAAATCAATTTAAAAACACTTTCATCTTATTCCTTATCGGTTCTTGATTCCAAAAACGTATAGATATGATATGTTTGGATTAAAAACACGCTCACAAAGTTAAAACGAATAGAGGTACAGAAAAGCGTGCTATCCTTCTCAGCGCAACTACTACCCCGCTCTTCTTGTCAATTTCACTGCCTTTGCCGTGAGCGGTGGCTGGCGATGCTACGAGTATACGGTCTTGCTGCGTTGCATTGCGTTCAGTTTCATTCTGTGAGTTCGACAGCTACTTGACTAAATGTTGTATTTTCGACTTACGCGACTTGTTTTTGTTTTGTTTTAATAAACTGAGAGAGTAAGAAAAAGACAAAAAGAGAGACAGAGCTAGAAATACAGAGAGACAGACAGAGAGACGGACCGACCGACAGAATTAGTGCGAGATAGAGATAGAGAGACACACAAACAGGGACAGACAGACAGAGACCGACATTTTGAGAAGAATGAAGAGAAAACCAGCAGTATTATATGCATAGTCTTAAGCTGTGTTTCCATATCGCGACGCGATGGCAGCACGATAGTTGCGGCAGCGTCAAAACCGATCGCAACAGTAATATCAAAGAACGCATGTTTCCATATGTGCGATGCGACGGATGCTTCATCTGGGGATTTAATCAAGTTTGAGTGAATCTTTCTTGAAGGTTTTTCTTTGTATTCATAAATTATGAGTAATCTAAGCTTAATTAGTTTGGACAACATTTTGGATGAAATTATTGCTGCTGCAGAAACATTGAATTGGCAAGTCTGTAACAGTAATCGTCTCTCTGACCCCCCCCCCCCCCCCCCTTGCTTGCTGAAAAATAAAATTAACTCTCTTCCCGTCCTCTGTCACATCCTCTGATTCTTTTGCTGTATCTTTTCCTCTTTTTTTGGTAAAAATTGTATCTTGTCTGTCTTACATTTATAACAAGGGGATAAGCGATTCTCTGACCTTGACATAACGTGAAATAATAATTCCTATCTAGATGTACATATTTATAACCACATTTAATATAAGCTTAGCTTATTGTGTGGTTACAAATGTTTATATCGCATATATATGCAAGTTATCCAAAGAATGAAATTGTTTTGAGACCTATAGCACCGTTAGTTTGTCAGAACAGGAGGTGGTCCATATCAGGCAGTTGTCCATGTTAGGCTATTTTCCCTTACGACCAGGGTGTGCTTATTGCGTGTCTTATGAGAAACAGACCGCGTGCAGAAACACACACACACTATGATGTGTTGTCGTATTATTTTTGCTTTGGTCAATCGTAGGACCCTATTCTGAGGTCTCAATATTTCCCACGGTCTTCCCAACGCATGCGATGTCACTTTCCATTGAGCGTTTTTGCCACCATTTGGCAAGGAGTTATCAGCTGAGATAAAACGACTGTAAGTAGAACGCGAAAATCACACCTGGACTCGATCCGACCGACTGGTTCTTGTATACGCAAGAGCACTTGATAGTCTCTGCCGCGGATCATAAAATCGTATAATCTGCTGATTTTCGCATCCCGAATCTACTCAGCTTCGTCCCAATAGGCCCACTTAAAACATCACACGCGGAATTTAAATTAGCTAAGATGGACAACTGGACACCACATGTGAGAACCACGCACCAAGACATTATCAGCATTGAGAGAATGTTTTCACGGAATTGTTTCACGATTCTGTGACACTGTTATATTGCGGGGTTATGATATTTTCTTCGTTTCTGATTTGAATTCATGTAAATGAAATCAAGTTAAAATTAAACACTATTGTTTTTTTAGAAACCAATGCGGACCCTGAAAGAAATAACGTTTCACTCAGATAAATTTTATCCAGCCTGTCACGTTTTTCATTTATACATTTTGACAGAAAAAAGAAAATAACAAAAGAAAAATTAACACATCTGTGTGGGATTAAAATCAAACGTCGATTTGTGTTACTAAAGTTACTGACCACCATGTGCATGCGAACATTTGCTGCCCCCCCCCCCCCCCCTCCACATCGTAATCGTATCGGCTCTGTCTCATTTTGCCCACCACCCCTCCACCTCTCCCCAGGACCCCCCCCCCCCCCCCACCTTCCTTTTCAGTAAATAGCCCTTCAGTCGGAGCGGCAGTTGTCGCCACGCATCAGACTTTTTTTGAATAATTATGTGCGGTTTTTAGTATCTCCTTTACAAAGCTGATCTGATAATTAACTATCTTTTTTTTTGCAAGCAAACGACAAATTCGCCTCAAAAAATGTTATTGACAGTGCATATAGAAAAGGTAGCAAAAAAACTTGCGGGGACAAAGTGGGTGAGGGAGAGCCTGGGCGGTCAAACGGGGGCCGTGCCATGCCATATGTCACCTGCTGGTTAAACGAAAGGTTTAAAGGAACAGATATCGCACACAATATTTTGATCTTTTGATCAGTCAACCATCAATTTTGTACATCAACCCCAACAGTGTTGTTGTCCAAAAATAAAAGAATTGCATTCTGTCCTCAAACTGAACGGTAGTTCAAAGTTAAAGGGATATTGACCAAAGTGCTTTTGAGGAACAATAAAACACTCTCCCCAAAATAAAGACGCAAAAAAACACCCCACACAAATAAATAAATAAAGAAAGAAGCAAAACAGATTTACAAGGAAATTAATTATGTTCATGGTATGCTAGCGCTGTTTTTATTTTATTGTATAATAAGCATGCTGATACCGGGATGCAGTATACGTTAAATGTAAATGATATAATGCTGACTATCTAAATGTGAATCAAAAAACAAGAAAGGTAGGTTTTTTAATTTTTTTTTAATTTAAATGTGAACCAGAAAAGATGCATTTCTTTTAAATTGATGGCGCCGTCAAAAACAAAAACTAAATTCTTGGTTACAAAATCAAATGAATCTTAGTAGTCGATAGTTTAGTACTATTTGTCACTTTATTAGAGGTGGTTTGACTGAGTTGCCGACTTCTCCGCTTTAATTCCTTTTCAGTTTTATCTGTACACTCTTTGTTTTCATGCGATACGTGTAACACTTTTCCCGACCTCGCACATGATGGACAGCATTCATTGGAGCGATATGTTTTCACCGGGTTTTCGCAAAATTGTATTTCATGCCACGCTATTATCGATTACCTCAAATTAAAAAAGAAACAAAGAAAAACTCCGGACAAGCGCACAAGGTAGAACCAGCGGTCAGTGCATGGGACTGCAAAAGTGCACGTGTGCGTATGCGTGTGAATACATTTTTTTTTTAAACTAGTTAGTGTCAATATCGATCGAATGTCATTTCGATCACGTTTCAGTTTAGCGGACAAGCGTAATCGGATTCAACATACGCATACACACTCACATAGTCGGAAGAGTCGTCGAACAGGGAAAAAAATGACAAAGTAAAATATTGTAAATTGAAAAATGTTTGTGTAATTTTGCGATGAGACAGAGACAATCTGGGAAGGAAGTTTATACCCAAGTAATACTATCGAACGGGTTAGTCCGTAAGCTGCGGACAAATATTCTTACTCAAAGAGAAAAATGAAACAGGATTTTTTCAGTAAATGTAAGCTTACAGGGCTGCCGATGGGGAAAGACTGAACCACCTAAACAAATAGCAGTTCACATCGGTTGATGATTCTTCAGTCCCACAGAACTTCGGTCCATTAGGAAGTAGCCCTGTTGATTTGCTAGATTAACATCACATCGCTACCCGAACCGATTTTTATTGAAAATAAACACTTTTTTAAGCTCAGATATAATTTATCTGTAAGTTACATCACGTCTACAGTCGTTGACACAATCTAAAAACTCTATCAAATTACTCCGCCAAAGTTCCGACAAACTTACTACACATATATGCGTCGTCTGCATGTGTTGCGCGCGCAGTCCGGGGCGTGGCTTATTAAAAAAAAAAAAAAAAAACACCCGTATTAGTCTTTTTTTTTTTTTAAGAGTTAAATTCAGATAGCACTTCATTTGGACAGCCTTGAGAAAACGGCCGTACAATACGTGTATATCTTCTTTTATCGAGAAGGAGATTAACAGCGGTGGGGTTTCAGTCATGCTTTCTGACGCCAGCTTCAATTTCAGATAATGTTAGGAGATTTCAAAATGCAAGGGGGTGGGGGTATAGAGTGGGGGGGGGGGGGGGTATTTTCTCTGAATCGTTTATAAGGAAGGAATGTGTTTTTTAGACCCCAATCGTCAATGTTGAAGGTCCAGTATTAAAACTTGCCCAGTGTCTGACAAAATTAGACTCAGTTTAAAATTACCCTTGACAATTTGTGCGTGAGACAGACTGATTGCCGAACGGAAAATGGAATCACTCATGTGGCGCAGTGAAGTGTAGCCAAGTACCTGCTATGTCCTTCAGCAGAAGTGGCGGAGTGCCTGTCATCTGTTTCTCATTTAGTGGCCTCACAGTGGCCGAAGATTGGATTTGATGTGACTTTTAGTACACACTTGTGAGCGTGATCTGGTAATTTCCCTTCGCTTGCGTCTGACTTTCCCGTCTTAAGCTAACATACGAGAACAAACATAATATGCAAAATTGCAAGGATCGACCTCCTTGCATGAAAAGTCAACAACACTTTGTTATTTTCTCATTGTATAGAAACCTAAAATGTGACAGCAGCCCACAGGGTTATCTGTGTTCGTACACGCCGAAGTCTGTTCACTCGAAATCGTTCTGACAATTATGTTTTATGTTCAATGATATGTTTAAATTCAAATTCCAACGACAAAAAAAAGAGAGATAGAGAGAGAGAGAGAGAGAGAGAGAGAGAGAGAGAGAGAGAGAGAGAGACAGACAGACAGACAGAGAGAGAGAGACAGACAGACAGACAGAGAGACAGACAGACAGACAGACAGACAGACACAGACAGACACAGACAGAGAGAGACAGAATCAAATGTAAAGCGAACTGTTTAAACCTGTTGCGATAATTAATGTACAGTTCTGTAAAAATAAACTGTACTCTTAGTGCCCGACCCGACTCCCCAAACCTACGTCACGGTTATCTGACGCTCTCTCTACGTCGTGCCTCTGCGTGCCTCCATTACAGAGAAATGGAAGGTGAAAATCTTTGTGTCAGTTTGACTCTTGATTTTAAACAAGTCGCGTAAGGCGAAAATACAACATTTAGTCAAGCTGTCGAACTCACAGAATGAAACTGAACGCTATGCAATTTTTCAGCAAGACCGTATACTCGTAGCATCGTCAGTCCACCGCTCATGGCAAAGGCACTGAAATTGACAAGAAGAGCGGGGTAGTAGTTGCGCTGAGAAGGATAGCACGCTTTTCTGTACCTCTCTTCGTTTTAACTTTCTGAGCGTGTTTTTAATCCAAACATATCATATCTATATGTTTTTGGAATCAGGAACCGACAAGGAATAAGATGAAAGTGTTTTTAAATTGATTTCGAAAATTTAATTTTGATCATAATTTTTGTAATTTTAATTTTCAGAGCTTGTTTTTAATCCAAATATAACATATTTATATGTTTTTTTAATCAGAAAATGATGAAGAATCAGATGAACGTAAATTTGAATCGTTTTATAAAAAAAAATAGGCCTATTTTTTTTTACAATTTTCAGATTTTTAATGACCAAAGTCATTAATTAATTTTTAAGCCACAAAGCTGAAATGCAATACCGAAGTCCGGGCTGTAAAAGTTGTTTCAATTTGTTTCCATTTAAAACGTCCGCTACTGGCACCTCAGTCGGACCATACATAACACTCTGAGAAGTAACCAAAGTGTTTTCTTTTAAAGTAATTTGTAACTCTCCGCTCCGCACGCCAACCAAAACAATTCCTGGGAGACGCCTACATCGTTCGGAAAAAAAACCCACAAAAAACTGTTCCGAGCCAGGACTGAACTAGAAAGGGTTTCCATGACCACGGACGTAGCTTTGTGCCGAGGCTGATCACGTGGTCAGGTTGACCAATGGCAACGCGACCCTTTTACGGCCTCTCTATTGTCCAATGTGTGTACTCTATGACCCCTTGAAAACTTCAGCGATTGGTGTGAAGTGTACTCTTTAGAGAGGATGAGTTCAGCGGTTAATTGCTTTTAACATACTTACCTGAACAGGTTATAGGCCATTATCTCGAGATGCCTTGCTTTCGGCAACAGTTCTTTGAATCCCTCCCTCCCTCTCTCCATCTTCTCTCTACCAGTCTGTTTCTCTCTTTGTTTCTCTCTCTTTTTCACACTTTTCAACCATTAACTATTCATATTCATTTGCATAATGTAGAGCAGTCCCTAATTGGGCGACAGTTGGCTGTTAAAAGGAAAACACATAAAACAAACCAAAAAAGAACACTTTTGTAAGCTTACTACATTACTTTTGAAAAAAACCATCATTGGGTTCATTTCGCGTCATTTTGCTTTCGTCAACAGGAAAGTTTTTGTAATGCCTCTCTCCACCTCCCCATATGCTCCCCTCCCCCATTTCTGTCTCTGTTTTTTACATTTAGTCAAGTTTTGACTAAATGTTTTAACGTAGAGGGGGAATCGAGACGAGGGTCGTGGTGTATGTGCGTGTGTGTGTCTGTGTCTGTGTCTGTATGTGCGTGTGTGTGTGTAGAGCGATTCAGACCAAACTACTGGACCGATCTTTATGAAATTTGACATGAGAGTTCCTGGGTAGGAAATCCCTGGACATTTTGTTCATTTTTTTGATAAATGTCTTTGATGACGTCATATCCGGCTTTTCCTGAAAGTTGAGGCGGCACTGTCACGCCCTCAGTTTTGGTTGAAATTTTGGTCAAGTAATGTTCGACAAAGCCCGGACTTCGGTATTGCATTTCAACTTGGTGGCTAAAAAATTAATTAATGACTTTGGTCATTAAAAATCTGAAAATTGTAAACAAAATATTTTTTTTATAAAACGATCCAAATTTACGTTCATCGTATTCTCCATCATGTTCTGATTCCAAAAACATATAAATATGTTATATTTGGATTAAAAAAAAGCTCTGAAAATTAAATATATAAAAATTATTATCAAAATTAAGTTGTCCAAATCAATGTAAAAACACTTTCACCTTATTCCTTGTCGGTTCCTGATTCCAAAAACATATAGATATGATATGTTTGGATTAAAAACACGCTCAGAAAGTTAAAACAAAGAGAGGTACAGAAAAGCGTGCTATCCTTCTTAGCGCAACTACTACCCCGCTCTTCTTGTCAATTTCACTGACTTTGCCATGAGCGGTGGACTGACGATGCTACGAGTATACGGTCTTGCTGAAAAATGGCATTGCGTTCAGTTTCATTCTGTGAGTTCGACAGCTACTTGACTAAATGTTGTATTTTCGCCTTACGCGACTTGTTTACATTTAGTCAAGTTTTGACTAAATGTTTTAACGTAGAGGGGGTAATCGAGACGAGGGTCGTGGTGTGTGTGTGTGTGTGTGTGTGTGTGTCTGTGTCTGTGTCTGTGTCTGTATGTGCGTGTGTGTGTGTAGAGCGATTCAGACCAAACTACTGGACCGATCTTTATGAAATTTGACATGAGAGTTCCTGGGTAGGAAATCCCTGGACATTTTGTTCATTTTTTTGATAAATGTCTTTGATGACGTCATATCCGGCTTTTCCTGAAAGTTGAGGCGGCACTGTCACGCCCTCAGTTTTGGTTGAAATTTTGGTCAAGTAATGTTCGACAAAGCCCGGACTTCGGTATTGCATTTCAACTTGGTGGCTAAAAAATTAATTAATGACTTTGGTCATTAAAAATCTGAAAATTGTAAACAAAATATTTTTTTTATAAAACGATCCAAATTTACGTTCATCGTATTCTCCATCATGTTCTGATTCCAAAAACATATAAATATGTTATATTCGGATTAAATACAAGCTCTGAAAATTAAATTTATAAAATTTATTATCAAAATTAAATTTTCGAAATCAATTTAAAACACTTTTATCTTATTCCTTGTCGGTTCCTGATTCCAAAAACATATATATATGATATGTTTGGATTAAAAACACGCTCAGAAAGTTAAAACGAAGAGAGGTACAGAAAAGCGTGCTATCCTTCTCAGCGCAACTACTACCCCGCTCTTCTTGTCAATTTCACTGCCTTTGCCGTGAGCGGTGGACTGACGATGCTACGAGTATACGGTCTTGCTGCGTTGCATTGCGTTCAGTTTCATTCTGTGAGTTCGACAGCTACTTGACTAAATATTGTATTTTCGCCTTACGCGACTTGTTTTTCTTCTCGTGTCCCTTTGCTTGTTTGTAAGTTAGTTTGTTGATTTTCTGTTTGTTTTAATTACTGTTGATGAATTGTACGCTCTTAATATATGTTTTACGCGCAAAGTAAACATTTATTGCCGGCGTAAAATTGAAAATATTGATTACGCCTTCCTAGGCAAACCTGAGGTGGTGATCCAAATCATTGATACGTATTGGAAGGACTTCATTTACAAATAAAGAAATAAATAAGCCGTTTTAGTGATTTTTCCCCGGCGACATCCACCTTTCGAAGCCCAAGAGACATTCGCAGTGATGTAATTTGGAAACATCTGAAATAACTAACTGTAAAATGCTCCGTTACCGTTGCCGATTATTTCTTTTCATACAAACAGGATTTCACCTTCTGGCGATAATCTCTTTTGCGTTTGATTCTTGATTCTTTAAATTAATTTTTTCAGTGCTATTTAGTTGTAATCCATTACCCAAGCAGATGAAACCCGTGTGAATAACTGAACACTTAGACACTGATGTTCAGATGGTACGTGTGTGGTTACATAATTACAATAACCAAAATTGCAACCCGAACTGTCCAGTGAAGTGCTTTTCCAAGTTGCATGTGAGTGTGTGATTGTGTCTGTTCGGAGCGCTTCTAAGAAATTGTAAAAGTTTATGCGTAAGCATTTGCGATTTTCCGGTCTTGTACTTTTTCGTCAGTTTTCAGCAAACTCAGTTATATCATGTCACATTAGTGTGTGTTTCTCTTTTCTTTTATTTTTTCGTGTGTGTGTGTGTGTGTGTGTGTGTGTGTGTGTGTGTGTGTGTGTGTGTGTGTGTGTGTGTGTGTAGTTAGTTGTGTTTTTTTTCAAAGATTTGTTTTTAGCCAAGTTGATAGAGCGCTTGGGCGACTTACTTAAAAAACAAAAACAAAACTTCCCTTTTTTTTCCAACTAAGATCCTTTATACTCGTTTTAGGAATGGGTATGCTAAGTACATTTTTCTTGGCGAATTGTTGTGTTAGCTAAGCAACATTACGTGAATCGTTAAAACATGTGGGTTTTGTTTTTTAAAGTATTCCCCGCTTAACGAATTAAGATTTCTATGCAAAACAACGTGTGTTAACCCCATGTACAAAAACAGTACATGTAGTACATGCTTGAAAGTGCA
Source organism: Littorina saxatilis (assembly GCF_037325665.1). NCBI lineage: Eukaryota > Metazoa > Mollusca > Gastropoda > Littorinimorpha > Littorinidae > Littorina > Littorina saxatilis. The sequence goes on along the minus strand of NC_090245.1, from coordinate 111,621,325 downwards.
GAGTGCTGTTGCGTCCAAAGAATTGAGTATTTCAGTAATTATGTCGACTGGTGATAAACACACATACAAACACGCGCACGCATTAACAAATCATAGAGAAACAAGCAAACAATTCGCAGAACAAACGTATATTAATGTGTGTGCATGCGTGAACGCGTGCATTCGTTTGCTTGACTAACTGACAATGTCAATCACGCTTTTAGAAGAGAACCGCTGATTTCAACGTGGTATGGCTTTTACGCGGTCTTATGAGCCTTCTGTAAGACGGGCAGCGTTCGGCCTGTAACAAAACAGACCATCCAATAAACACCAGCGAAGATTTCATTGACGCGGCGGTCAAGTGTTTTGAGTGAAGTGGGCGGAGCGTTGGGTTTATCACATGACCATTTGGGCCAATGGATGAATGTATTTAGTATGTGCGCTACTTTACTGGCGGACCACGAAGCTCGAAGAAGGTGTCAACTTGATTTCTTCATGCAATAAATCGTTGGCAGAAAAAAATGTTGCCCTTGGTGGAACGGGAGCCGCTCAGAAGAGGCGTGATAGAACTTGTGCGCGGTTCATGCATACACAACAATCATTTTTCTTTCAAGGTTTTATTTAACACTATGTGTTCGTAAAAACCGTTGCTCAACAACAAAAATAAATTAATTAATATTTTTCATCCTATACATGCCGCTACAGAAGCACACAGGGAGAGGTAGACGCGGCGAGTCGTGTCGTCTGTGAGGTAACGATCGTGTCAAATCATAGTATCTGTTAACGACGCGCCGAACCAAGGTCAGGGGGTGGAGACAGGGGTAAAGAAGAAAAAATATGTGTATTCAGATTCATTCTTCTTTCAGTTGATCAGCTTACTTGACTTCTATTTCCCGAAAGTTTTTTTTGTTTTGTGCGCAAAATTATCGATTGTTGTCGTTGTGGTATAGTTGGTTGTCGATATTTTTTCTTCTCAACATCACTGGCTTGATTTGTTTAATGATATATGTAGCAGGCAGCACACGTCTGTTTCAGAAATCGTTTGAACGTCTGAATTCTGTTATGATACAACAATATAGATGATATACAACTTTTACATGAGAGAAGAAAGTCAAACATTATCTACCTAGAACATGTTGTCTTGTTAAGTTAGCATGCGTATTTTGTGTTCTATGCTATTCCTACTCATGCAGATGTCGAGTGCATTTGAGGTAGAAAAATAACAACAACCGGCAGTTTTGTCGCGACATTTCTCGCAATAATGTTTTGGTAAAGTTTACTTCCTCGTCCGGATTTTCATATGTAATTTTCCATGATGTTCGACCTGCAGCCGACTGCGAATTACTCTTAAATGTTTTGAAAGTTGCAACGCAAGTAAGCGTTTCTATCTTTCCATGAACTTTTGTTGTTGTAGTATATCATTATGACATATCTGGGCCCCGGCCGAGATTCGAACCCGCGACCCTAGGATCACAAGTCCACAACCTGAGCTACCCGGGCTCCCTTGAAGCCAATCGGTGTGTTTGAATCTTTAGTCCGATCGTGCAATCAAACCTGTCCAATGAAAGCTTGTCCACCACTTTGTCTATAACGACCACACGAAATATATATATATATATTTTTTAACATATTGTAAAGTTTTGACTAAATGTTTTAACTTAGATGGGGAATCGTGACTAGGGTTGTGGTGTAGGGCCTACGTAGTACGTGTCTGTGGGTCTGTGGGTCTGTGTGTATGTATGTGTAGAGCCATTCAGAGAAAACTACTGGACTACTGGAGGATACGTTTCTTTGATGACGTAATATCTGGCATTTTGTACAAGTTTTGGTGGCACTGTCACACCCTCATTTTTGGATTCATTTGATTAAAATTCTGTAAAAATAACTTTCGACAAAATCCGGACAACAGGATTGCATTTCAGGATTAAAGCTTGCAAATTATTTTTTGAGTTTGGCCATTAAAAGTCAGAAAATTGTATTTAAAAATAAAATGTGATGAATCGATCCAAAAAGATGTAATCTTATTCTTGATCATTTTCTGATTCCATAAACAAATCTATGTGTATCGATTGAACACTGGATTTCCCTTCTTTGAGCTATGTGACGTCAGAGGCCGACAAAACGTCTGTTTAGGCGGCCAGCCGAGACTACAAAATAGTGCATGTTTGTGTGCGTTCAATCATAAAAACTACAAGAAATTCTACCCAGATACATAAATTTTATTTGTATTTTTTTACCAAAATATGACAATTTACACATATCTCGACAGTCGTTCACCTCGACCGCTAGCGCGGTCTCGGAGGAACACTGACTGTTTCGATCTGTGTAAAATGTCCTATTTTGGTCAAAAATACATACAACGTTTAATGTCCTGTTTGGATTAAAACAAGCTCGAAAAAAAATTAATATACAATAGAAAAAGCACAATTTCATAAGAAGCGCTTTACACTACTGCGCTATACTGGCTTTCTGTGGCGTGAACGCGATAGCGGTCGCCGTCAGGTATGAAATCGACACAGGTATTGAGTTTTGTCTTCGTATTGTCTTTCATAATGTGAGTTCGAAGGGTTGACTGAATGTATTAATTTCGTCTACGCGACATGTTTTAAGATATTGCTTACTTGTCAACTGCGATCACATGTCTAAACGGACTGCGGCTGCCAGTTTCGGCCCAAACTAACGTTCACAACCTGTCTTTCACAACCTTTAAAATCATGTTTGTTTTAAATTTATTTTTTTAATTACATTGTACTATCTCTACATCACCAATACATAAAATTCATACACTACCATCTCGCTATACCGACTGCTAAACGTATCAGACGGACGGGACGGCTCTCAGTTAGCCGAATGCAATCACGTTGTCTTCTGCGCTTGAGTGCACCCCATACACACCTCTTGACATACTCTTGACATACTCTTGAAAGCGATAAGACACCACCCGAGTAGCCAACGGCGGCTTTCTTTAATTGCGATAACAACTCGGGTAGACAGTTTCAAACTGTCGTTAAAGACAGGTCCAACTACACTTACTTTTAAGATGTTACATTATGGAGGTCAAAATGGCCAATTTTCTGTAGTTTTTTTTGGAACAATCTATCCTGTTATTGTATTAAAAAAAGAAGCTTTAATTTTTCGGCACTATATTTGATTATGGTGGACTCAGTGGAACTCATTCTGATAAGCATCGCTCCACGGCTATTGCCAGTTGTCTCTCTGACCGGACGCTACAGTCCTACGCGAATCTATATAAAAAAAAAAAGAATACAGAGTTATCTCCCATATGTTTTTCGCGAGCACTGATCTAAATTTGAGATCAGTGTTCGCGAGACGAAAATGATTGCAGATTGGCCGACTTCGACAGTGATCTCCGTTCTGTTCTTCACAGTTATGATAAAGACATCGTTCTAAGGTCAAAACAAGTCGAAATTTTGGGACTGCTGCCGGAAGGAGACCGTAATATATGGTTTCATCTCTGTCAACTGGTTACAGAAAAAATCGTCTGCTCCAGTGAGCGCCGAAACCAAACGGTTGATTATCACGTGACACTTTTGTCATATTTAGAATTGTTTGCACAGTAAATACAGCCGCGAAAAATAGCTCGCTTGAAACTGTCTTACATTTCAATTCCTTCGTAATTTTAAAATGACAAAACACCATGAAAAATCATTATCGACGATCGCGAATCTGCTTATATCAATAATACATTACAAAAAGCTCTAAATATGCACACACACACACACAAATCGGTTTCCTTGCCAGACAAGGAATCTCAAGGCATCCTGTCAGGGAGAGAATGACCTGAACTCCTTTTGACCTGAGTTCAAGATGAGTGGATCTGTCCTAACATTCTCAGAGAATTATTTTCAAAGTTTATGTTTGTTTTAAACATTAATATGTGAAAACAGAATTAAGGTAGGTGATCAGCGATGCTGTCAAAACTACTCACATTACGTCATATATGGCTGGTTTTTAGTGTTGATATTTTTGTTTCGAGCGACAGATTGACTGATTTGTTTCATATCGCTTAACCGGTATTTATTGTGGGTTTTTTTAAACATTTTTTATTAGGTGTTTTTTGTGTTTGTTGTTGTTGTTGTTGTTGTTGTAAGCACGCTGCTGGATTACACACACACACACATACACACACGGCTGAGTCTGCAGGTGACCCGTCTGCAGTTTTACTAGATATTGCTCGTCGTCGGCGTGTGCTCTTTCAGTAGATATTTTTGTCTTTCTTTGCATCCACATTGTGACACAGTGAAGCCGTCCACGCTGGGTGGTGGGGGTGGTTTGGACTCGATAGATAAAATATTACGATTTTTAGCATAAAGAAAACAAATCCGAATTTTTGAGCGATGGGACAATAAAATAATGAAAAGAATTAAATAAATCTAATTGATCCCTTGACTTTGGGGTAGCGCAACTTTGTTGCTACTAGCTTTCTTCTGGGAGAATGCGACCCGAATTTCCCAGCGACGGGAAAATACATTAATGACAAAAACATCTTATAGATCCCTTGACTTCGGGGTATCGCGACTTTGTTGCTGCTAGCTTTTCTCTGCGAGGAAGCGCCCGAATTTCCCAGCGATGGGACAATAAAGTAATGAGAGAAAAAAAATCTAATATATCCCTTGACTTTGGGGTAGTGCGACTCGGTTGCTGATAGCTTTTCACTGGGAGGAAGCGACCCGAATTTCCCAGCGAATAGACAATAAAGTAATGAAAAACAACAATCTAATATATCCCTTGACTTTGAGGTAGCGTGTCTCTGTTGCTGCTAGCTTTCCACAGGGAGGAAACGCCCCGAATTTCCCAGTGATTGGACAATGAAGTAAAGAAGAAAAAACATCTGATAGATCCCCTGATTTGGAGGAAGCGCGACTTTGTTCCTGCTAGCCTTCCATTGGGGGGAATTGACCCGAATATCCCAGCGATGGGACAAAAAAGTAATGAAATAAGAATCAAAACATTTAATAGATCCCTTGACTTAATTTGGAGATGACAAGAAAATATCGGGCGTTTTTGCGTGATTTGTAAATCGCGGGGCGATTGTTTTACATTTTTACGAATCACGGGTTAACACGCTCGCATATTACGTCTTCTATGCTATTCCTTCTGATTCTTTCTTTATTTGGTGTTTAACGTCGTTTTCAACCACGAAGGTTATATCGCGACGGGATTCCTTCTGATGCAGGTGTCGATCGCATTTACGATCAAAAACAGGAGTTTTTGCGTCAATTACTAAGGGCATTATGCCAAAAAGCGCTGTATGTCAGCAAGGACTTGTTAGTTTGCTTTGAAACTTTCCGAATATTTTGCCTACATACTACATGTAAGCTACTACGGGTAGTACATAGACAAATTGAACGAAATGACATAGGAATTAATGCCTTAATTTGGGTGCGTAAATTGTCGCAATAATTTGTTGCCGAAGGATTTTAATAGATATGCGCGGAGCGGAATGTATATGGCCTTTCTGATTCCTTATTGAAAACATTTAATAGATCCCTTGACTTTGGAGATGACAAGAAAATATCCGGCGCATTTACGTGATTTGTAAATCGCGGGGCGATTGTTTTACATTTTTACAAATCACGGATTCACACGCTCGCATATTTTGTGTTCTATGCTATTCCTTCTGATGCAGGTGTCGATCGTATGTGCGGTCAAAAACGGGAGTTTTTTGCGTTAATTACGAGGGGCATTATGCGAAAAAGCGCTGTATGTCAGCAAGGACTTGTTAGTTTGCTTTGAAACTTTCCGACTATTTTGACTACATACTACATGTACTACGGGTAGTAGCATAGACAAATTGAACAAAATGACATGGGAATTAATGCCTTAATTCGGATGCGTAATTTGTCGCAATACTTTGTTGGTGAAGTTTGTTTAATTCAACTGGTAAAAGTAGCACAAATGGTAAACATTATTTAGTGTGTGTTATTCATGTGTTATTTTTGTAAAAGAGTAATTCATTCAGTGTTCACAACAGGTGTTTTAAAAATGTGTTTAAAAGTGGAATGTTTACAGTATATACAACAACTTATTCGGAACGATAACCTCGATAAGATCAAACGAATTATGTATTGTTTGCTTGTCATGTGGGTAATCCTTACACGTAACAAACAACAAACAAACCACAAGGTAGTCCACATCGTATGGCCCAGAGAGGTAATAAAAGCTCGGAAAAAATCAGACACTCAGCGAGCTACTTCTGTTCTCCGACAGGGCCTATTTCTCCCACATGAAAGTTAGCTGCAACAGAGTCGCGCTACCCCAAAGTCAAGGAATATATGTGACCCTCCACCACGGATTGAGTCGCTTGTCACCTTTGCATAATTTTCATATTTGTACATTCTCATAAAGAGTTTTTTATGCTCTATCCAGTGGTGAAACCCGTTTTAGAAAAGAGCAAAAACTGTTTGAGTTATAAGCCTGTGACTAAGGTGACCCTCACACTGTTACCAGAGACTCCCCGGACTTATATTAAGCCTAGCGCAGAACCGCGAGATGTGACGTGCGACTCTTTTCGTGGTGGAGGTCACATATTAGATTTTTCTCTCTCATTACTTTATTGTCCCATCCCAAGGTAGTCCACATCTTATGGCCCAGAGAGGTAATAAAATCTCGGGGAAAAAATCAGACAGTCAGCGAGCTACTTCTGTTCCCTGACATATGGCCCATCATGGCCTATTGCCTATTTTCTCGGATAGGTGTGATATTGTGAGAGACGGACTGAATGACACTTGACTTAAAGTGTGAAGCGACTAGAACACCAAAAGCGTTTCTGCTTCAAGACAGGCCTTCGCACTTAGGCTGTGTCTGTGACGAGCTGGAAACATAAGTTAAATCAAAGCGTGAAATGTGTTCGATGTATTTTTGATTTCTTCAACATTAATTTTGTTTAAATTGCAGTTTCGGTATGAGCGTGGTCCCTCTTATATACTGATAATTGTAATAGTAATCATAAACAAGTCGCGTAAGGCGAAAATACAATATTTAGTCAAGTAGCTGTCGAACTCACAGAATGAAACTAAACGCAATGCCATTTTTCAGCAAGACCGTATACTCGTAGCATCGTCAGTCCACCGCTCATGGCAAAGGCAGTGAAATTGACAAGAAGAGCGGGGTAGTAGTTGCGCTAAGAAGGATAGCACGCTTTTCTGTACCTCTCTTTGTTTTAACTTTCTGAGCGTGTTTTTAATCCAAACATATCATATCTATATGTTTTTTGGAATCAGGAACCGACAAGGAATAAGATGAAAGTATTTTTAAATTGATTTGGACAATTTAATTTTGATAATAATTTTTATATATTTATTTTTCAGAGCTTGTTTTTAATCCGAATATAACATATTTATATGTTTTTGGAATCAGCAAATGATGGAAAATAAGATGAACGTTAATTTGGATCGTTTTATACATTTTTATTTTTTTTTACAATTTTCCGATTTTTAATGACCAAAGTCATTGATTAATTTTTAAGCCACCAAGCTGAAATGCAATACCGAAGTCCGGGCTTTGTCGAAGATTACTTGACCAAAATGTCAACCAATTTGGTTGAAAAATGAGGGCGTGACAGTGCCGCCTCAACTTTCACAAAAAGCCGGATATGACGTCATCAAAGACATTTATCAAAAAAATGAAAAAAACGTTCGGGGATTTCATACCCAGGAACTCTCATGTCAAATTTCATAAAGATCGGTCCAGTAGTTTAGTCTGAATCGCTCTACACACACACACACATGCACACACGCACATACACCACGACCCTCGTTTCGATTCCCCCTCGATGTTAAAATATTTAGTCAAAACTTGACTAAATATAAAAAGATAAAACAATAATAAAGTTTTTTTTATGTATTGCAAATCCTGACATGGTTCTGGGCGTTTCACAAAATTAATGTGTTAACAAAATTACAAAGCAATGTACATAATGAACATTTTAAAACAAAACCATTTTCTCCCTATAAAAATCAACTAGTACTGTGGCATCAGCATTAACAGGGAAAACAAATCTGAAAATTATTAAAAGCACAATCACCTACAAGATGCACATTATAATACATTATTTATCCAGAATCTATCATAATATTGATTGTTTGTTATTATGTGTTTGCGGCTGCCAGTTTCGGTCAAACTAACGTTCACAACCTGTCTTTCACAACCTTTAAACTCATGTTTGTTTTGAATTTATTTTTTTTAATGACATTGTACTATCTCTACATCACCAATAAATAAAATTCATACACTACCATCTCGTTATACCGACTGCTAAACGTACCAGGCGGGCGGGACGGCTCTGAGTTAGCCGAATGCAATCACGTTGTCTTCTGCGCTTGAGCGCACCCCATACACACCTCTTGACATACTCTTGAAAGCGATAAGACACCACCCGAGTAGCCAACGGCGGCTTTCTTTAATTGCGATAACAACTCGTTTCAAACTGTCGTTAAAGACAGGTCCAACTACACTTACTTGTAAGATGTTACATTATGGAGGTCAAAATGGCCAATTTTCTGTAGTTTTCGGGGGAGAAATCTATCCTGTTACTGTATTAAAAAAAGAAGCTTAAATTTGTCAGCACATTATTTTATTTTAGTACCAGTTCAGTGCCTCATATGGCTTTTTGACCAATCAGGACGGATTCTAGGTGACCCTCTAAATGTTATAACGTTCAAGCAGGGACCCTTTTTGACAAGACAAAGTAAAAATTTAAATCAACAATACCAACGTGATTTATTCTAAAGAATGACACTTCAAATGCTGCGAGATAATACTCTCTTTATCTAAAAAAAAAAGTACAGAAAAGCTAGTTTTGTCGGTGGGTGCTTCACGGAATAGCAAAGCACCGCCCATCCTCTGAGTGTGCAATGCCGACCCGCTCACTTGGAATCTAAATGATCAAAGTTCGAAAAAATCTAGTGAAATTGCGTCACTCGCTTTACGTCAAATGTATCTTTACAGCATTTCCCATCGTCTGGAGTCGGTTCTAAATCTCTCTCTCTCTCTCTCTCTCTCTCTCTCTCTCTCTCTCTCTCTCTCTCTCTCTCTCTCTCTCTCTCTCTCTCTCTCTCTCTCTCTCTCTTTTTCTCTCCTCTCTCTCTCCCCCTCTCTCTCTCCCCCTCTCTCTCCCCTCTCTCTTTTTCTCTCTCTCCCCTCTCTCTCACTATTCTCTTTCTTTCTCTCTTTCTATCATCATCATCATCATCATCATCATCATCATCATCATCATCATCATCATCATCATCATCATCATCATTTTTCTTTTCTTTTCTTGCTCCTCTTACAGTATCACGGTAAATGTTCCCAAATAGATCCTAGTTACCTCAGAGGACGTTAATCCCCAAAGTCAGCCAGTCAGTCAGTCATTAAAGGCAAAAGCGAGGTAACGCACAACTGGGTCCGACCAGTAAAGCCGTCGCTGCCTGTGTGACAACCACCATAAAAATCTACCACAGCGGGAAACTTTCAAGTTAAGTATTTTCAACCATCATGTGCCCGCATTAATCGAATGGATCAAAACTTTGAAACCTGCGCGCATATTCTAAGCCGACTAACACATAATTGTTAAGGACATCATAAAATGGTTCTCGGTGAAAACTTGACCGAGGGCCATTTTACGACGTCCTTGACTCGAGTGTGTGACGTATACTCTTATGCTCTGCTTCTTGGCAAGGTAAAGAACACCGAAAATATTTCAATGCCGTTCTCGAGCTACGCTGACTTTTACAAAGGGTACAGCTGACACGGCTTACGTAATCTGGTTTCCTGGTCATTTGTGTGAAAAATCTGTCCGACAAAGAAGAAGAAGAAGAAGTGCGCGCAGAGAGAGAGAGATAGAGAGAGAGAGAGAGAGAGAGAGAGACAGAGAGACAGAGAGACAGACAGACAGACAGACAGACAGACAGACAGACAGACAGACAGACAGACTTTCCGCACTCGTTAAAATGTCAGTCGATACTGGAATGAATGTTGAAACATTGTAAACCTAAAAATAAAAAAAATATTAAAATTAAACATTCATACGAGTTACTATCTGTGACAAGAACGCATAAGAAGTATAGCAACTAAATATTAATCCGCTTACCCATTGCTCCTCTTCGCACCTCGGCCTGTGAGTCGTCCTTTTCCTGAGTACTTGCACACAAGTTTTGCGTATGCATACTTCAGTTCGTCTGGAAAGGGCTGTTTTGAATTCTTGTTCGCAAGTTGAACAGCACGACTGTATTTGACCACGTACACCAAATCGTTCTTTCTGGAAAAGTCTGCCAGCCGTTCAGTAAGATCATTCCAACTTCTGAATGTTTTCCCCAACTGTCATTTGTGCCATTTCTCAGCGATTGATCAACGGTGTGGTTATTATGGATGTAGTAAGTGTCGAATTGTGAGAATGCACAGTTCTGTCCGCCAAGTGGTTTTAAACACTGCGCGTATTTGCACCAAGTAATAACGTGTCACATCAAAATAGTTCTTTACCTGTCAGATAGTTTAGCGCCAAAAACATGAACCAATGATAGCCCATGGATTAGTAAGTCATATGATGTTGGGGCGGGGCCAATGAACTAATGTCAACACAGTAAGTATCAACCAATGTTTGGCTCCGCCCCCACATCACGTGGAATGGGTGGCCGAGTGGTAACGCACTTGCGCTCGGAAGCGAGAGGTTGCGAGTTCGACCCTGGGTCAGGGCGTTAGCAATTTTCTCCCCCCTTTCCTAACCTAGGTGGTGGGTTCAAGTGCTAGTCTTTCGGATGAGACGAAAAACCGAGGTCCCTTCGTGTACACTACATTGGGGTGTGCACGTTAAAGATCCCACGATTGACAAAAGGGTCTTTCCTGGCAAAATTGTATAGGCATAGATAAAACAATGTCCACAAAAATACCCGTGTGACTTGGAATAATAGGCCGTGAAAAGTAGGATATGCGCCGAAATGGCTGCGATCTGCTGGTCGATGTGAATGCATGATGTATTGTGTAAAAAATTCCATCTCACACGGCATAAATAGATTCCTGCGCCTTGAGTCCGAGTCTGGAGATACGCGCGCGATAGAAGACTTCATATATATAATCACGTGACCCATAAACCCATCGCCTGTAATTAGATCATACTATTACCGCTTCAGTTCTGAGACATCCTGCTTGCTGGCGCGCGCGCAGAGAAAAAAATTCCCTCTTTATCTTCGCTTCTGATGCTCATCCTATTGTTGTTGGCACTCGGGTTTGTTTGTTTGTTTGCTTAACGCCCAGCCGACCACGAAGGGCCATATCAGGGCGGTGCTGCTTTTGACATATAACGTGCGCCACACACAAGACAGAAGTCGCAGCACAGGCTTCATGTCTCACCCAGTCACATTATTCTGACACCTGACCAACCAGTCCTAGCACTAACCCCATAATGCCAGACGCCAGGCGGAGCAGCCACTAGATTGCCAATTTTAAAGTCTTAGGTATGACCCGGCCGGGGTTCGAACCCACGACCTCCCGATCACGGGGCGGACGCCTTACCACGAGGATTGGAACTCGGGTAACAGGGAGCGAAGGGCAGTGCCCCACCTAGTGATCGAGTGCCACAACCCAGACTTTTCCCTTAATATATATATAGGTTTTAAACTCCTGCTTCCGGATTATACAAAACACATTAAAACATGTATTAAACAATGGCGACTGCACGTGAGAGGGAACAATAAAGAGACCAAAAAGCAATGTACTCACGTTAAAATGACGAACACGGAACGAATAACAGCGACGTTTCGACCTAAGGGTCTTCTTCAGGCACAAAAACACAAAAATACACACACAAAAAAGAAGAAGAAAGACGATAGAACAAATGAAGAGAAGAATAACTGACAAAACAACTGCACTGCACAAACCAACAAATGACAAAGACATAACACTTCGAATTAACATAAAATAAATCTCATAACAAAATAATTGTGATCATTTTTTTTTTACAGGAATGTATATGTTTCTGTGTTTGTTTTTGTTTTAATACAAAAAAACCCGTGATCAAATAATCAGAACTCTTTCAAAATACTCTGAATAAAATATATTAAATGCAATAACTTTTTTTTTTTAATTCAAATAAATGTTTTAGTTTGACTGCATTTGAATAGAAACTGAATTCTGATGAAAGCAGTTACTGTAAAGTCATTTGAAGTCACATGATAAAAATCACATGGTTTAGTTGAGCAGACCACAAAGTGCAGAGCTAAAATATGTGTATGAATCTGTGTGAAAATCCAGTCCGTTTGTCCACAGGGATGCTAGGAAGCAGTCAAATGGGGTCGCTCAATCTGCTCAAATCCAGTCAAATGGGGTCGCACGGGCCGACAAATGGGGACGTCCCCGTTTGTCGGAAGCGTCCCCATTTGACTGCTCTCCAGTGACAATCGTCCCCATTTGTCGGTAAAACCACCTACACACAAACACACACACACACACACGCACGCACACACAACGCTATGATATACCAAGCCTTCACTAATAACTTGAGGTGTTTTGTTTTATTGTAATCCGTCTCTGGAAATGAAACATCGTGCTGGTAATGAGTTCCATAGCGTGATACGTGAAATGAGCTACGTGCAACATGCGTTAACATTGAAGTTGAAAAACATAATCAGAAGATGATTGAGTATGATGGTATTATCAACACTGCGTATCGAGGCGAAGCGGGTTCTATTTGCTTGTTTATTTGTGCTTTGTGTTTGTTTGTCTGCTTTTTTGTTTGTCTGTTTGTTTGTTTGTCAGGTAATTTCGTTCCTTCTTTGTTTCTTTGTTTCTTTCTATCTATCTTTCTTTCTTTCTATCTCTCTTTCTTACTTTCCTTTCTTTGTTCTTTGGTCCTTTCTTTCTTTTGTTATTCCAGTTTTTTGTGTGTGGTTCTTTTTTTTTATTGGATTGTTTTTGTGTGTGTTTCAGTAGCAATTTTTAATAATCTAATGAGAGAGAAAAGGTAGAGATAAACATAAAGAGAGAGAGAGAGAGAGAGAGAGAGAGAGAGAGAGAGAGAGAGAGAGAGAGAGAGAGAGAGAGAGAGAGAGAGAGAGAAACGCATTTGGAATAAAATGAAACGTTCAGAAAAAGAAAGAGAGAGACAGATAAACAAAGCCCAGCGAGAAAAGGAAAGGGAGGGAGAGGCAGAGATACAAGGAGTAACAGTTTATATAAAGCACTTTAAAGCACACACACACACACACACACACACACACACACACACACACACACACACACACACACACACACACACACACACACCTATTATCACAAAACAGATGTAAACACTTAGAGCGCGCATTTCTAAGTCTTCCTCGCTTCAGCGCATCCAAAGGATTTTTCCGCAGTTGCCACAATCATGTTCATTTTGCGGATTGCTAATGAAGAACGACGTGATCTTTTGGTGCACAGGCTGAATGCTTCCCCGTCACTGAGTTTCCAGAGGTACAATTATAATCATAGAGGGAGAAAGGCCAAATTCTCAAGTTCTTGCAAGTAAAGTAGATTTGGTAAGGAATTCGACAGTATACGGCGTTTATGTGAGATAAACATTGCCGCATGTCCAAGGGCTTTTAATTTACTTTGTCTCGTTTTTGCCAAGGGACGTAACTATTTTGAAGCCCCTGAAAACCCCGACAATTCTATTTCTGGACATAACCTGCCAGAAGACATTTAAGCGTGGACTTGTTGTCGTTATGCTGTAGTTAGGTATTCTTTACGGTATTCTGAAGTTAGGTATTCTTTACGGTATGCTGTAGTTAGGTATTCTTTACGGCATGTCGTAGTTAGGTATTCTTTACGGTATTCTGTAGTTAGGTATTCTTTACGGTATGCTATAGTTAGGTATTCTTTACGGCATGTCGTAGTTAGGTATTCTTTACGGTATGCTGTAGTTAGGTATTCTTTACGGTATGCTGTAGTTAGGTATTCTTTACGGGATTCTGTAGTTAGGTATTCTTTACGGTATTCTGTAGTTAGGTACTCTTTACGGTATGCTGTAGTTAGGTATTCTTTACGGTATGCTGTAGTTAGGTATTCCTTACGGTATTCTGTAGTTAGGTATTCTTTACGGGATTCTGTAGTTAGGTATTCTTTACGGTATTCTGTAGTTAGGTACTCTTTACGGTATGCTGTAGTTAGGTATTCTTTACGGTATGCTGTAGTTAGGTATTCTTTACGGCATGTCGTAGTTAGGTATTCTTTACGGTATTCTGTAGTTAGGTATTCTTTACGGTATTCTGTAGTTAGGTATTCTTTACGGCATGTCGTAGTTAGGTATTCTTTACGGTATTCTGTAGTTAGGTATTCTTTACGGTATGCTATAGTTAGGTATTCTTTACGGCATGTCGTAGTTAGGTATTCTTTACGGTATGCTGTAGTTAGGTATTCTTTACGGTATGCTGTAGTTAGGTATTCCTTACGGTATTCTGTAGTTAGGTATTCCTTACGGTATTCTGAAGTTAGGTATTCTTTACGGTATGCTGTAGTTAGGTATTCTTTACGGTATTCTGTAGTTAGGTATTCTTTACGGTATGCTGTAGTTAGGTATTCTTTACGGTATTCTCCTCCGGTGTACGATTTTATTTGGTGCACATGACCCAATGACATATATTTGAAAACCAATGCCATTGTTCAGAATCAAATAATAAAAAGTTATTATTTGTTTGTCACAAAGAGTAATTAGTATTGATGTCAAATCAAGTCAGTGACATGAACAGATATATGTTTCATCAATCAAAACCACCTGCTGCAAGAGGGTTTTACTTTCTCTAATGAAATGAAACAGAAAGAAAAAGGAGGCAATCGTTTTGTGAGAGAGTTTTTTTTTTTATTTGTATGGAAAGTTTGAGTTACTGTAAACCCAGTAAAGAGAAATAATGAAATGAGCTAGTAAATGGGTTAGCAAGAACACACACAATAAACACGAAATGCCAACACAAGAGATGATAAAAGACATATTTTGACACATATAGTGTGAACGTTGAACTTGGAAAACGTATACTTATTCATGATAGTCTTTCTTTCTTTATTTGGTGTTTAACGTCGTTTTCAACCACGAAGGTTATATCGCGACGAGATTCATGATTGTGTTTTAATTTAGTTATAGTCATTCTCCCTTGCAGTTTTCTCTGGATTGAAATTATATATTTTTTATCTTATGCTTTTTCTTTCTTTATTTGGTGTTTAACGTCGTTTTCAACCACGAAGGTTATATCGCGACGGGGAAAGGGGGGAGATGGGATAGAGCCACTTGTCAATTGTTTCTTGTTCACAAAAGCACTAATCAAAAATGTGCTCCAGGGGCTTGCAACATAGTACAATATATGACGTAGTACAATGTATTACCTTACTGGGAGAATGCAAGTTTCCAGTACAAAGGACTTAACATTTCTTACATACTGCTTGACTAAAATCTTTGAAAAAAATGGACTATATTCTATACAAGAAACACTTAACACGGGTCTCTCTTATGCTGTGTTCACACCTCTGGAACAAGCTTGTGATCTGGCTATCATTTGCCACCTGCTTGGCACTTTCCAGATGGTAAACATCCCGTTCCGAACAAACATGGATGTTCACACTGTCCTCACAAAACTTTATCGCCTTCTTCACCGTCTTTCTCAGACAAGCAAAACTAGTGGAAAATGCGTGCAGATCAGGAATTATTAATACATATATATTATAATCTGTATTGATACGGCCTATATGACGAAAGTACTGTGAATTGTAAAATAAATGCATTCACTTTGGCGAGGTAAAAACACCGTTTTTCTCTTACAGTTTTCTTTCTATAAAAAAAAAACACCAACCTCGAGATCTAGACATTTAAGACGCAGACAGACACACAGACAGACAAATGCAAACACATTCACGTATTATTACCATCACCGCCCTTCACCCAACGCATACAAACACACCAACGCAGACACACACGCAAGACAAATAAGACCAACAAACACCGCAGCAGGTCGTGTGTTCCACAAAACGCATTCAGATGAATATATACCTCTCTTGCGCAAACGGCACAGAATAGTTCAGTCTCGTTTAAATTATATTGCTAATGTTGCTACACCCCGGGGGTGAATATGTTTGACTCTGTTTGTCTGTCTGTGTTTCAAAAATCAACAGCTAGGTGCTCTCTGTATTCATGAATTAACTTTGAAAAATCTGCCAGTGGCTTAATTTATAAAAATAAAAATAAAAGACAAGAAGCAGTCAGCATGTGGATTCTTGACATGTGTCCAAGTGACGGGATGGTGTTACCACACGTAAAAACCTTGCCATGTCCATGGTTGTTTGAATGATTTTCTACATGAAGTAGAAACATTTATTTTAAATGATACAACGAAAAAAAATACAAAAATCGTAATCAAACATTTCAATTTATTTAGTCAATTTATTCGATTTTTGTCTATGCTAGACCTTATTGCAAATCATAAAGTCAGAGAACACGTCTATATGTTTTGACTAGGGTTATTGATAGATGACTATTTTAATGGTTATTTTGTTAATATTCCCTGCAGAAAAAGGACAAAGAACAACTGTACAGTACCAGTGTTCTAGATTTGCAAACTAGTAGCAAAGACCAGGGCCCATATTCAGGAAGCCTCCGATAGGGGTTTTGTGGGTACGAGAAACAGAAAACTTCCCATAACCCCCCATATCGTGGAATTCATGAACCGCCGATAGTGCCTATCGTAGGCACGATAAAGTTAGAGGTGCCTAACCCTACCGATAAGCACTGTTGTCGGTATGATAACTTTGATTTGAAGATGGCGGCCATCAGTTTGCAGCGTTACCGGGAAAGACGAAACATTCTTAGACATTCTTTCTTTATTTGGTGTTTAACGTCGTTTTCAACCACGAAGGTTATATCGCGACGAGGGAAAGGGGGGAGATGGGATAGGGGAAAGGGGGGAGATGGGATAGGGGAAAGGGGGGAGATGGGATAGAGCCACTTGTTAAGTGTTTCTTGTTCACAAAAGCACTAATAAAAAAATTGCTCCAGGGGCTTGCAACGTAGTACAATATATGACCTTACTGGGAGAATGCAAGTTTACAGTACAAAGGACTAAACATTTCTTACATACTGCTTGACTAAAATCTTTACAAACATTGACTATATTCTATACAAGAACCACTTAACAAGGGTAAAAGGAGAAACAGAATCCGTTAGTCGCCTCTTACGACATGCGGGGTGCAGAGAAATAAGGATGTGGAAAAGAAGACTTTTGGTAAGTGAAATAAAGGTGATGGATCCAGTCAGGTAGAAATAAGACAACAAGAAAAGAATTGGAAAACTGCAGGGAATAGTAGGGAGAGTTTTCTTGGAAGGAAATATAGGTGAAAGGACTGGTAAGGCAGAAATAAGACAAAAGAAGAGAAGTAAAGGGGTGGGGTAGCTCTGTTTAAACGCTCCCGCCGCGTGAAGGCGACCCCATGGGAGCATTCTTAGACATACGATTTTAGGAGATGGGATACATGCACAAATTCATATTCCGCATGCACAATATTTTGCTGTTGACGGATGTGATAACTAACAACATTCTGTTTGGGAACAGAATGGGTACCCAGCCTCTTGTTTCGCAAGTGATACTCGCGTTGCGGTTTCACGCGTCTCGTGCATATCAAGATGTTTGCGTGGCGCCGATTTGGTGTGAGCCAGCCACGGTCAGCCAGCCATAGTAAGCGGAGCCTTGACAGGGCTCAGCCACTTCTAGATCTGTCTATTGCTTTAAAGATGACCTCATGATTTTTTTTTAAGGAAGCCACACCTTACCACACGGACTTCTGAGCCAATGACGTCATTTCCTGTGCATCTATCAACATTGACGTGGTGCGACTGGAGGATTTTATTTGATGCAAAAGGTGTGACTGGATCATTCCATTCGCAAATTCGCATGGGTCCTTCATTTCCTGCCGGATAATCAAGCACAAAGCGGACTACTTTTGTTGAGTAAACCCATCACGAGAGACTTGTCTTGGGTTCAGCTTGTAGTTTGGTGTATGTGGTTCCGTTCTAGAGACGAAGATAGCAACAGGGCATTTTCTTCCTTGGACTGTCCTTATACATGCTATGTGCACTGAGTGTGACCGCAGTTTGCAGTAAGAGTGTCGGCTTCAGTTGACAGGGGATACCATTCGCTCTATGACAGTGCTGTACAATTGCGTAGCAAACTTCAGTGAAAGCAATACAGTTATATTTCAAAGCAGTACTGAACAAAACTTGACTAAATATAAAAAGAAGCTTCACACACTCTTTTGACGCACTGTGCCACCGGAAACAAAGTTCAAGAGACACAAACAGCATCCGGTGTTTTTCAATGGTCATTTTTGAAAGAAGTCAATATGTTTGCCTGATAGATTGTGTGTTTGCTACCCTGGATCGGTAGAGTCATACGCAAAACTTGTGTCAGGATTAGTGGCGTTCCGACTTTGTTCACCCCGATTAATATCCGAGTGAATATATATGCAAAACGCATTGACAGGGACGGGCGCCATCTGTGAGCGCATACCTCTCTACGCCTTTGAAGTCGGAGTGACTGTGTCGCTCTGTTACAACACATGTTGAGAATCTGTCACATTGACTGATGTTTCTGCAAAAGAAAGAAGGACTAGCCTTTATAACCATTGCTGATATCTTGTTATAACTTGACACTCTGTCGGCATACCTGGGCAAGGTGTGACTTATTAACATTTCAACGCTTTTTCTCTCATTAAGATTACGAATATATATAAATGCAACGCAAGTAAACATTGCAGTGCTCGCCTGTGCTTGTGTTGTAGTTTTAGAATGTATTGAACATAGCGAACGATCTGGGCGTTACTCTCTGTAACGTTTTCTCCTCTTTCAAATCCGGCTGAATGGAAACCTGCAACTGTTTAGAAAAGTGCTGAATGTGCTACACAACCTCGTTTTAACTGCGTACACTCACTACTGAGAGAGGGCACCAGTCCTTCACGCACTTCAACACATCAAGAGAAAAACGTATTTGCGTGTGCGCATGAAGCAGAGTTGAAAGTGATCCTGTAAGTAGCTAACAACGGTGAAATAATGGCACGGGCAAATACATTATTTTTGCTGATGCAGAACCAAAGAAGATGTCCGATTGGAGTGAAAATAACAAAATGTGTTTATAACAACTAGGTTGGTTTTTGTTAGTTTCCCCCAAGAATAGCCATGTATTGGCTTCGAGTTTCTAACAGTGTTAGTGTCTGTGAAACAAGTCAATAGTACTCATGAGGGATTTGTGTTGATCCTAGACGTGTATAGGCACGGACCGTAGAAAGAGGAACTCGATTCCGGTGCACTGTGCTTCTGTATAAAAATACACTGCTTCAGTCTGTAATGTGTGGATATATGTACCTTCTCCGAGAAGAGAGCTCAGCAAAAAAATACTCAAGAAAACAGTCAGTTTTGTGTAGTTTAAGACGACTTATGCAGTTTTCTGCTACAAAAAGTGTGTGAGAAAAAAAAGAATTCAGTTTGATCTGAGCTGTGGGAGGTTGTTTTATGAACACTCTCTTGTCATGTTTTCGCATGTTCACCATCACGTGTGGGAACGATCAGTCCACGATTCAGAGCCTGGCTCCTCTGAAACCACATCTCCTTCACAATCCCGCGCCACCATGGCAACGCCGCCGTCATTGACCGTGCATAACGACACGGATCTCGCACACCAACAGAGCAGCTACGACAACCTCAGCGCCGCCTACGACTACGCGCAGCAACAGCTCCCCATGCAGCAACAGCAGCAACACATGGACTTCATGAAGGTGGACACGCTGGAGCAGCTGCTGGGCTACCCGGTGGATTTCTACAACCAGACGCACGTGCTGTGTCACCACAACACCTCCCTGCCCCCTGACCTCAACGTGTCGGCTAGGCCCCAGTGTATCTACGAGCTTCCCCCGCTGCCCAAGGAGCTCTACTTCACGGACGACAGCGCGGTGTCGGTCATCGCCTACGGCTTCCTCTTCCTCGTGGCGGCGTGCGGCAACCTCACCGTCTTCATCACGCTGTTCAGGAACAGGGGCGTGAGGTCTCGCGTCAACCTGTTCATCATGCACCTCGCAATCGCGGACCTGCTCGTCACCTTCATGATGCTGCCCCTAGAGATCGCGTGGCACGCGACGGTGGCGTGGCTGGCGGGGGACGCCATGTGTCGCCTGATGATGTTCTTCAGGGCCTTCGGCTTCTACCTGTCGTCGTGCATCCTCGTCACCATCTCCATGGACAGGTATTTCGCCATCATGCACCCGCTCAGCATCCAGGACGCCACCCGGCGCGGCAAGGTCATGCTGGTCTGCTCCTGGGTGTTCAGCGTCATCTCCAGCATTCCACAGGTAAGGCTATGTTTCCTTTTCCAACGTTTTGTTCTTTCTGTTTCGATGTCTGTTCGTCTGTCTGCCGCATGTCCGTCCATCGCACTATCTGCGTGTCTATGTTCCGCTGTTCATTCGTCTGTCTGCCGCATGTCCGTCCATCGCACTATCTGCGTGTCTATGTTCCGCTGTTCATTCGTCTGTCTGCCGCATGTCCGTCCATCGCACTATCTGCGTGTCTATGTTCCGCTGTTCATTCGTCTGTCTGCCGCATGTCCGTCCATCGCACTATCTGCGTGTCTATATTCCGCTGTTCATTCGTCTGTCTGCCGCATGTCCGTCTATCGCACTATCTGCGTGTCTATGTTCCGCTGTTCATTCGTCTGTCTGCCGCATGTCCGTCCATCGCACTATCTGCGTGTCTATGTTCCGCTGTTCATTCGTCTGTCTGCCGCATGTCCGTCCATCGCACTATCTGCGTGTCTATGTTCCGCTGTTCATTCGTCTCTCAGCTCTCTGTTCATGTGGTTACTTGCCTACCTGTCTGTCGGTCTTTCTAAAATGTTGTCTATGTGTTTAAATAACCGTCTCTTCCTGTGCCGTACAGGGCTGGACTCAGTGTATGAGAGGGAGGGGCTTCCACCTTGAGGCAGGGGTACAGGGTCTGGCCTGGCGGGGGTTGTGGGTGCCTTAACCCCAAGATGCGTTTGAATTTTAGCATTTGGAAGGAGTACTTTAGGTCTTTCCTTCAAACAAAGTTATATTTGCTGGGTATGGGGTGGGTGGGAGGGCTTCCTGAAGCCAGGCCCCCCTCCCCCAGATCTTGACTTGTTTAAATGGCAATATCAGCGTTCAGCGAGCAACACTTCACTCGTTATTGTGTTTGTTTGTTTGTTTGTTTATCTGATTGTCTGTCTTTCTGCTTCGATGTCTGTTCATCTGTACACATGTATCTGCGTGTCTATCTGTTCCACTGTTCATGACTTCTATCAGCTTTCTGTACATAAATGTGATGACTTGCCCACCTGTCCAGCGGTCTTTCTAGAGTGTGTCTATTTGTCCATCTGCCTGTCTGTTATTTTGTGTGCTTGTTTTTTCCCCACGTGTGGCTTTTTGAGCTGAAGTGACGTCATTGTGTAACATTCGTCTCGCAATGTTACGTAGGCATTCGCTCCTTTGTTTTATGTGTTTTTGTCCAAGAGTGCGTCGTATGTTTGTGTGTATGTCTTTTTTCTGTCTTTTTTGCTGCTCCTTCTACCCCTTATTGTATTTCAGGTGATGTACAGGTAAGAAATATCGTTTGCATTCCTTCCTTCCTTCCTCCCTTCCGTCCGTCTGGTTTGCTACCTTACTCTTCAGCTGTACCGTTTTACGATATATTTGTGTTTTGTTTGTCTGTGACAGCTGACACGAACTCGGTTTCCCCTGTCTGTCCTGTATCCTGTGTTATTTGTCCGTTTCCTTATCCGTTTTATCTCGTGTTTAACCCTAACCCTAATATACCAAGCGTTTTCGGATAGTGTAAATGTGTACAAGTCAAAACGTTTGTCTTTATGTATTTGTGACACCGTGAGATTATTTCCTCCCCGAATACCTTTTGTATTAAAAATAACTCGTCATGTTTCTGTTTAACATTTTTTTGCATTTTTGTGTTTTTTTTCTTCTTTTTAACTAACGTCAGCAAACACAGCCTCGACATGACATTGTTGTTCTTTTGTTGACTTCACCCGTTATTTGTATTCGCTGAATCAACAGATCCGATCACCACACAAATGTTTTTATCTTTTATATTTCCATTTATCTCGCTTATAACAACGTTTTTGGTGTTTTGAAGACGCCTTTTGCTCCAGTCAACATTTAAGCCAGAAATAATGGCTGCCATGTCTTAGCCGTCAAAGGTTTTTGATGAGACGTCTCTTCAGTCGCGTTCCTCGTGGATTCCCGCCGCCGTTGGCGAGAATTACTTGAGGTTTAATCTGGTTGTGAGCGAGTGACATCTCCTTGTCTGAATGATATTGGCTTCTTGGATTGATAGGGGGGTCATGCACAGGTCGGAAGGGGCTAGTTTCCAAAACTGGTTCGGCGGATGGGTTTTGGAAGATTAATGCGTGGGAGTGTTTGTGTCTCTCTCTCCCTCCCCCCTCCCCCACCTCTATCTCTCTCTATCTCTCTCTCT
>NC_090245.1:111578845-111593845 GCF_037325665.1 Littorina saxatilis | reverse complement strand
TTTGTTTGTCCTTGGGACGCACAGACACACAATGATAAAATTGAAAAATTAAAAATTAAAAAGTTAAAAAGTTTACCAACAAAAGCCGAAAAGGAGGTCAGAAAACTTCAGCACGTAATGATAAAGATGATGATGATGATGATGATGATGATGATGATGATGATGATGATGAAGATGAGGCATGAAGAGAGAGAGAGAGAGAGAGAGAGAGAGAGAGAGAGAGAGAGACAGAGAGACAGAGACAGAGAGAGAGAGACAGAGAGAGAGAGAGAGAGACAGAGAGACAGAGAGAGAGAGAGAGACAGAGAGAGAGAGACAGAGAGAGAGAGAGAGACAGAGAGACAGAGAGACAGAGAGAGAGACAGAGAGAGACAGAGAGAGAGAGAGAGAGAGAGAGACAGAGAGACAGAGAGAGAGAGAGAGAGAGAGAGAGAGAGAGAGAGAGAGAGAGAGAGAGAGAGAGAGAGAGAGAGAGAGAGAGAGAGATATTGCCTAAAGGTGTTTATTTTTTTTCTCTTTTTCTTCTTTCTTTTTTTTCGAAGGAAGTCGTCACACATTGTTTGTCTTGTTCCGTATTGTTGATCTCCGTGTTTGAAGCTATTTACATATAGGTCTATCTCAATAAAATAAAGAATGTTCTTATAAATTCATATCTTGTTACACTTGTTACTTAACATCCTGTTAATCATAATGATCTCTTGTGAGAAAAAAAATATAAAAAATAAAAAAGAAGAAAAAAAGAGTATTTTCACTGTAGTATTTCTCACGACAAAAACAGTGAAAGATAAGGTAATTAGGTGAACGCTACTCCGTCGTGCAGTCCGGACTGACGATCTGACAGCGAACGACAAGAAGAAGAAGAATGCTACTCCAATCCTCCTTGAAGATACTAGCTTACTCAGATTACTTTGTTCCTGTGGTTTTCTTCTTGTTCGTTGTCTTACTTATTCCAGCGACATCATGATACATTGTATTGTGCTAGCATTCTCGTTCTTGTCAATGTCGGAGTTACCTCAAATACCCAGTTCTTGAACAATCATTAGATGCTGACATTTTTATTTGTCGTGAAGTTCCTCAACGAACCTGCCTCTTTTATAATGAGACTGGCTGGTGCAACAATAAAGTAAAATAACATTTGGTTGGCAAGAATGTTCGATTTTGCTTAGTTTTCTTGGAGAATGTTCTTGCAAGATAAACACTCCGAGCACGATGTTTCTAAGAGATCATTTACAACGCTCGGAAAAGCTTATTGATAAAGATGAAGTAGAAGGAGAAGAAGAAGAAGAAACTGGAACTACACATGCAAATCATGTGATCGTGAATGACAGCGAACCAACATCAAACGAGAAATATCAAACGTCTTAGATTATGCCCTAGCTTTGTTTGTGACCCGTCAGTCTGAATTACGATGAGAACGACGATATCTTTGTTTGTGACCCGTCAGTCTGAATTAGGATGAGAACGACGATATCTTTGTTTGTGACCCGTCAGTCTGAATTACGATGAGAACGACGATATCTTTGTTTGTGACCCGTCAGTCTGAATTAGGATGAGAACGACGATATCTTTGTTTGTGACCCGTCAGTCTGAATTAGGATGAGAACGACGATATCTTTGTTTGTGACCCGTCAGTCTGAATTACGATGAGAACGACGATATCTTTGTTTGTGACCCGTCAGTCTGAATTAGGATGAGAACGACGATATCTTTGTTTGTGACCCGTCAGTCTGAATTAGGATGAGAACGACGATATCTTTGTTTGTGACCCGTCAGTCTGAATTACGATGAGAACGACGATATCTTTGTTTGTGACCCGTCAGTCTGAATTACGATGAGAACGACGATATCTTTGTTTGTGACCCGTCAGTCTGAATTACGATGAGAACGACGATATCTTTGTTTGTGACCCGTCAGTCTGAATTACGATGAGAACGACGATATCTTTGTGTGTGACCCGTTAGTCTGAATTACGATGAGAACGACGATATCTTTGTTTGTGACCCGTCAGTCTGAATTACGATGAGAACGACGATATCTTTGTTTGTGACCCGTCAGTCTGAATTACGATGAGAACGACGATATCTTTGTTTGTGACCCGTCAGTCTGAATTACGATGAGAACGACGATATCTTTGTTTGTGACCCGTCAGTCTGAATTACGATGAGAACGACGATATCTTTGTTTGTGACCCGTCAGTCTGAATTACGATGAGAACGACGATATCTTTGTTTGTGACCCGTCAGTCTGAATTACGATGAGAACGACGATATCTTTGTTTGTGACCCGTTAGTCTGAATTACGATGAGAACGACGATATCTTTGTATATTGCTATTTCATATGTTACGTGGATTTCCATTGGTCAATTGGGCAAAACTGAGCTCAGTGCAAAAGTGATATCGACGACATTTCCGTCGATATCAGTTTTGATATCGACGACCTCTTTATTGCTTCCCCACTTCAAAAACAAAAACACCTAAATTTAAAAACAAACAAATATATATGAAAATGTAATGATCCCAGAATTTAGTTGAGCAAGTGACTAAAGACGTTTTGAAAGAAAAGAGTGAACAAAAAGAAATAATAATCAGAGGGAGGAATATGGAACAGCCAAAACTGAGACAAATACTTTTGTAATTTCTTTACAGTAAATACAAAATGTCCAGAGAATTAGCAATATATCTAACATTGACTGACTGTGTGATGATATCTTCTGCTATTGGTCTGTTTCGACAGTGATATCAAAATCTCGACCTCCGGTCTCGATTTTGATATCACTGTCTCAACAGACCATAGCAGAAGATATCATCACACAGTCCGTCAATATTGGGTATTGTGACCCGTCAGTCTGAATTACGATGAGAACGACGATATCTTTGAGCCTGAACATAAATCTTGTGGTTCCGACAGAAAGCACTATCTCTATGTTTCTCTGCCTCTGTCTTTCTCTGTGTCTGTCTTTCTCTGTGTCTGTGTCTCCCTATTTCTGTCCCCGTTCTTCTGTCTTTCTAAATATGTGTCTCTCTGTATATCCTTCTCTCTCTCTCTCCCTCGCACTACTATAATGATATACCTTAATTTACGAAAATGTGAAGATAGAAAAAGGTACACAAATGCTGCCGATTTTGCTAAATGGGCAAAAGTGTTGCCGATTCCGTGAATTCCACAATTCTGTTCCGAGAATTTGGCACTATATGTAGATCAACAAGAATATGTCTTGAGGAAAGGGGGTTACAAAGAGTGGACACGTTGGAGGGGGGTGAGGTGGTGGGTGGGTGGAAGGAAGATAGGAAGGAAGGGGAAGGAGGATAAGGGAGGCGAGGCAATGAGGACATTGACTCAGGGTAATGTTGGGACGCAGGAAGGCCCTGGCCGGGCGATAGGATTAGGGGTGAGACCTGTAGAAGCTAATGATTGCCGTCATTCAGCGTCTGTTGTGCCCTAACCGCTCGCTCAAACCTCCTTATCGTGAGACCTCATGTACACGCTTTCCAGTGCGAAAATAGTGTGTGTGTGTGTGTGTGTGTGTGTGTGTGTGTGTGTGTGTGTGTGTGTGTGTGTGTGTGTGTGTGTGTGTGTCGGGGAGAGAGAGAGAGAGAGAGAGAGAGAGAGAGAGAGAGAGAGAGAGAGAAGAGAGAGAAAGAGAGAGAGAAGAGAGAGAGACTCAGACTCAGAACTTTATTACAAAAGGATAAAGGTTTTAGGCAAAGCCTATTCTTCCAACCTGTCCTTTATACAACACATAAAGAGAGACGCACATAAAAAAATTCAATCATATAAAATACAGAAATACAATGTATGGAATGCAACACAATGTGCATTTAAGGAATTACATAAGGAGAACTCAAAAATTACAAAATTACATTGACATAGTTATACCTTTCATATGGGAATAAGAGAGAGAGAGAGAGAGAGAGAGAGAGAGAGAGAGAGAGAGAGAGAGAGAGAGAGAGAGAGAGAGAGAAAGAGAGAGAGAAAGAGAGAGAAAGAGAGAGAGAGCGTGCATGCGTCCGTGCGCGGATACACTTACGCAACTGAAACAATTAAATTAAATGTCTAAGCTCACAAGCAAAAGCCCCCCCCCCCTCCCCCCCCCCCAAAAAAAAAAAAAAAAACAACAACAACCCCGAAGTACACTACCTACGGTGACATAGCCTTGGGGAGTGCGCTATAATATAAAACACAGCGGGAAATATAAGAGATGCACAGTTTACGCAGCGGCAGCAGCCTCTGTTTAGTAAACAAACATATCAAGAGAAAGACAGCAATGATCGAGTTGTTTTTCCCCCTCTGTAGAACAGAACTCCGAAACAGGAGTCTTTAAGCTAGGATTCCATTCTTACGGCTGCGGTGCGGCTCCGGCTCCGGCGACGGCAACGGCATCCGGCTCTGGCGAGAAAAACGCATCGTCGTGAACCGTATATAACGGCGACGTCGTCCGGATATGTTCTCTTCCCGCCAATGCCGCCATGGCTCCACATTGGTCTCGTCTCATGCAAACTGTCATTCATAATGAAGAACAATTTATGTTAATATTATTAGCGTACCGCCAAATGAAAAAAACGCCAAAAGATGGTGGGTGCATGCCATTTTGGAGAAAAGACGGCAGTATGGAGCCTATCACCATCTTGTTCAAGAACTGCAACTCGATGGCGAAAGGTTTCAGCAGTATTTTCGTCTCTTTGTGCTCGGAAAGGCTCTGAGAAAAACGCGGGAAAAGAGACACGCCCACAAAATACCAGACTTCGTCCGGCGACGGCAGTCCAGAAAGCTACATGGAGCTTTCTTGAAAAAACGCACGCACGCCGGGCCGTCGCCGTCGCCGTCGCCGTCGCCGTCGCCGTACCGCACCCGTGTGAATGGGGTCATCCCTTCTTTCATCAATGTTTTTTCAAATTGCCGTCGCCGCTGCCGTCGCCGGAGCCGCACCGCAGCCGTAAAGAATGGAATCCTAGCTTCCAAAATCGAGAACAAGCAAAAAAAGGTCGAGTTCATGGAAAGTTTAGATACATACGCAAGGTATGACTCACAACAAGAACTTCGACCTAGCTAACAGTTTGTAAGCTACAACAATTCTAAGATAATAGAGTCACAATATTAACTATCATCGATTTTTGTATGCGGTCTATCTATTCCAGTTGGCCACTTCACAGGTCGTGGTTTTGTACAAGAGGTCTTGTCAGATCCAGACCAGCTCTTTTAGCGTATTAGCACCTAATGTCCCAAATACTCACTAGCACTGGGGACAAAAGTAGTAAATCAGCATTAGCAGACCTTTGTTGTCTTAAAAAGTGTTGATAACAACTTCTGGAACGCACACAAGCACCTCGTAGATACAACTGACAACGAGCCCATTGTACGCCAGCAGGGAAATCCATGGGCAGTGATAATGAAGAGACAACGACAGTTAACATCACCACCACCACCACCACCCCAACCACTACCCCCACCTCCGCTACCGCCGTCAAACAATGAGAAGAGCAATAACTATTGACGTGCGTATCGCACATTGGCATTTTATATCAAGATGGCTTGTCATATAATTAGCAGTAGTTTGCAGAAACCATTACCGAGAGAGGCCCGTCTGGATTCGCACCACTAGGAATGGGGTAGGAATAGGGGAGTAAAGTGGTGGTAGTGACTGAATGTTAGAGAACTTTTTATTATATGAAGTCTTATATCGCGCGCGTATCTCCAGACTCGGACTCAAGGCGCAGGGATCTATTTATGCCGTGTGAGATGGAATTTTTTTACACAATACATCACGCATTCACCGCGAACTGAGACCATTATTTTTAATAAGAGATCTAAAGCGAGTTTCTCTGCACTGATCGTTAGATTTGGATTTAGAAAACAACCAAACTCATGGATTTTATAGGGAGATTAATGTGTTCAAGCCTGTAGTTGCTAGTTTAAATGCAGTATGTTTGTATTGTTTGGTCTAGAGATGTATATTTTGTACATTAGAGCGTTCGGAACTTTTCAATCGCTAAAGTAGTTCCCTCAAAGTCTAGCTCATCAACCTGTGAGCTATCGAGGATTCAGGCCCGTTGTTGGGTAAGTGATTTTGGTTGTTGGGTAAGTTACCGAGAAATACCTAGCCCTACACGTTTACAGAGAGAAAGAAGCAGAGGGGGGAATAAACGATCTGACGTTGTGGACTTTCCCACTGTCGTTTTCTGTTGAACAACTTTTAAGCAAATGAGGCAGAGCGCTATTTAAGATTTGATTACAAAGGGAAGTAAGCGCTGTATGAATACGACATGTGCAACAGAGTAAATGAGAGTAATGCGGAACACATC
Source organism: Littorina saxatilis (assembly GCF_037325665.1). NCBI lineage: Eukaryota > Metazoa > Mollusca > Gastropoda > Littorinimorpha > Littorinidae > Littorina > Littorina saxatilis. The sequence continues at coordinate 111,587,545 of NC_090245.1, read as the reverse complement.
TGCCGGTACCTGCGAAAAGAAAGCCAAGCATTCAAATGGACAAACGACTTTCATCCTCTATAAATCATGTTAGGCCAAACAAAAAATTAGGTGTGGTTACGGTAACATAGCCCAAAAAAATAGGGTAGGTAGGTAGGCAGGCTATCACTTTTTTTTTTAACTTTTTTTTCTAATGTGTACAAATTAAACCTACTTGACAGGGAAATAAGTGTGCGACACGGGCGCTTTCGCTTTCATTGCGTTTTTTGCACTCGTTTTTATATTTAGTCAAGTTTTGACTAAATATTTTAACATCGAGGGGGAATCGAAACGAGGGTCGTGGTGTATGTGCGTGTGTCTGTGTGTCTGTGTGTGTGTGTAGAGCGATTCAGACTAAACTACTGGACCGATCTTTATGAAATTTGACATGAGAGTTCCTGGGTATGAAATCCCCGAACGTTTTTTTCATTTTTTTGATAAATGTCTTTGATGACGTCATATCCGGCTTTTCGTGAAAGTTGAGGCGGCACTGTCACGCCCTCATTTTCAACCAAATTGGTTGAAATTTTGGTCAAGTAATCTTCGACGAAGCCCGGACTTCGGTATTGCATTTCAGCTTGGTGGCTTAAAAATTAATTAATGACTTTGGTCATTAAAAATCGGAAAATTGTAAAAAAAAATACAAATTTATAAAACGATCCAAATTTACGTTTATCTTATTCTCCATGATTTGCTGATTCCAAAAACATATAAATATGTTATATTCGGATTAAAAACAAGCTCTGAAAATTAAATATATAAAAATTATTATCAAAATTAAATTGTCGAAATCAATTTAAAAACACTTTCATCTTATTCCTCGTCGGTTCCTGATTCCAAAAACATATAGATATGATATGTTTGGATTAAAAACACGCTCAGAAAGTTAAAACAAAGAGAGGTACAGAAAAGCGTGCTATCCTTCTTAGCGCAACTATTACCCCGCTCTTCTTGTCAATTTCACTGCCTTTGCCATGAGCGGTGGACTGACGATGCTACGAGTATACGGTCTTGCTGAAAAATGGCATTGCGTTCAGTTTCATTCTGTGAGTTCGACAGCTACTTGACTAAATATTGTATTTTCGCCTTACGCGACTTGTTTTTGTTGTTGTTGTTGTTGACAAATGTAATAAAAAGTTATAGGATCGGCCCCTAAAAATAGGGTAGGTCGGGTTACCGTAACCACACCTATTTTTTTTTAGGCCGTATCGTCGTTGAAATAAATACATGTTAAAACTGCTGTTGACGTTCGGGTTTAAACACATGTTTAGAGACCTGTTCTCAAGTCAGAGCGTTTCCAGGTTTTAGCTCACAGGTTATGTCGACAAGGTCGTTCGCCTAATACAGTACGGCGGTACTGGAGAGCAAAAAACTCTTCTGTGAGAATAATGGAATAAGCCCTGTTCTTGGAGCAACATGCTGCCAGGAGGAATTGAATTAGCAGCTAAAAAGCACCGTTATGTAAAGAGAAGGTTAGGTAAGGGCACAGTTAGGCAGAGCGTTGTAATCATAATCATCGAATCTTCTACGAGTTCGACGCGTATTAGCAGTAGAGTAATGTCTGCGACTTCGAAACTGTTTATGTGGGGGTCCTGCGTGCATGAAAAACATCATCGCTAACGCTAACCCCCCCCCCCTTCCATACACACACTCGCCGCCGGAATAATCAATCAATATGACGAACAAGATGACGTAGAGGAAAGGAGAAAAATGGTGGATTGTATAAGTAGGTAGTTGACAAATACACTTACTGACGTCAGTCCTACCTACGCATTGAAACAGGCACCGTCAGACAGGCAGACAGCCACATAGACAGACACATAGACAAATACGCGTATACACACACACACACACACACACACACACACACACACACACACACACACACACACACACACACACACACACACACATACTCACACTCAGCGTCCGTGTCTTGACCGACACTCCCCATCCAATCCATTCAATACACAATAAACTTGAGAAGAAGTGACAGACAGACAAACAAACAAACAAAACAAATCAATCAAATAAATCTGAAACATGAGAAGTGACAGTGGTGGTGCACATACAACAAACAGACAGACGAAACCCTCCAAATATTAACATTTATTCTAGCGAATAACATTAGTATTGACTAAACGCCTCTCTGCATACAATCACTCTCGCGGTTTGATATTAGAAAAAATACCATCAAACACAAAAATCACTTTCTTTTTTTCTTAAAAACAAGCTACATCTTCAACAAAACAAGTACGCAGTTATAAAGTAAAAGGATTACACACAAAAATCGCAATCAATTTCCCTTAAAAAAACCACTTTTAATAAAAGAAGAAACAAGTCGCGTAAGGCGAAATAACAACATTTAGTCAAGCTGTCGAACTCACAGAATGAAACTGAACGCACTGCATCTTTTCACCAAGACCGCATACTCGTAGTTTCTTCAGTCCACCACTCGTGGCAAAGGCAGTGAAATCCACAAGCCAGAATAGTGCGGTAATGGTCGCGCTGAGTAGGATAACACGCTTTTCTGTATCTCTATTCTTTTTAGCGTACTGAGTTTGTTTTTAATCCGAACATATCATATCTATATGTTTTTGGAATCAGGGACCGACAAGGAATAAGATGAAATTGTTTCTAAATCGATTTCGGACAATTAATTTTAATCATAATTTTCATATTTTTAATTTTCAGAGCTTGTTTGTAATGCAAATATAACATTGTTACACGACACTTGAGATTGCCACAAGTTCTCAAACGTCGTATAGTTGTGTTCTTTTATTCTACGTCGCCCGTCTTCGCAGCAGCAGAAAACAACTCGTCAAATTGAGTTCGAGGATTTATTCAGCATTCAATACATACAACTGCACAACGTAGCAGAACTCAAATAGAAGCTTTTTTAACATTCAAATCGCGCTGGCATATATAGTAAATACTCAATCTCGAGAATATTCCAGACCGAACATGATACAACTACATTATACGAGCCGTGCATGGACTAGAACAGTGACGCTCTCTGTGACGCACATCAAAAGCGCCGACGCACTTAATCCGAACGAACGCCACGAACTCACACTACAAACAGCGTGATAAACAACTTGTTTTGACAGGACTAGAAAGTTCACCTGCATTCTCGTCCAAGCATAAATATTGTGTTTACAAAATATAATATCGGTACTTTCCCACAAAGTACAAATAAGTCAACTACATGCAACACACAAAACTGAACCAAAGCTCAGCAACGGTAGCGTTTCCTAACATTACCCCCAACACCAGAAGAAATTTACCTAATTTCTTTCAATCATTGAAACGCTACCTGTACACATGTTATGTATACATAACAGATTGAAATCCAGGTATGTACATTAGTCTGTTGGAGAATGAACACAGTTTTAATCACATACTCGGCTGAGAAAATCTGCTCCAACATTGTCTGAACCTTTGATCGATTCCACTCGCATATCAAAGTTCTGCAAGTACATCACCCACCTCATGATACGATTATTCACAAACTTTGCAGAGTTCAGGTAGGTGAGGGGTTTGTGATCAGTCTGAAGCACGAATTTCACCCCTTGGAGGTAGAGTTCAAATTTCTTGATTCCCCACACGATGGCTAAACACTCTTTCTCCATGGTCGAGTAGTTCTTCTCGGCTCCTGACAGCTTCTTGCTGGCATAGCTGACCGGAAACGGTTTACCTCCATGTTCTTGCATCAGCATGGCGCCGATCCCTTCGTCCGATGCGTCTGTACGCAAGATGAACTCTTTGGCAGTATCAGGAAGGCGTAGCACCGGGTCTCGTGACATCAGGTCGCGCACGGTCTGGTATGCCTTCTCCTGAGCTGGTCCCCAGAGTATTCGGTTGGGGCATCCTTTTCGGGTCATGTCCGACAAAGGCGCCGTTATGGCGGCGAAGTTTGGAATGAACTCTCTGTAGTACCCAGCCAATCCAAGGAAGGATCGCACCTGCTTCTTGGTTTCAGGACGTGGCGCATTGAGGATCTTGGTGACGTTTTCCAACAAAAGCCCCCTTTGACCTTCCTTCAGTGAATGACCTATGAAGTCAACGTTGTCGGTCCCCAAAATGCACTTGCTGGGTCTCACGGTCAGATTGGCTTTTGTCAGGCGGGAAAACAGTTCCCTCAAAGTCTCCAGATGCTCCGCAAAGGTCTCCGTGTGGACTAGCAGATCATCCCAGTAGTACACAACATTCTTCATTCCTTTGAGCATTTTTCGCATTCCCCTCGTAAGGGTAGCACCACTGTTCACCATGCCAAAAGGCATCCGCAGGCACTCATACGTTCCGTCTGGAGTTGCAAAGGCGGTCTTTGGTATGTCCTCTTCGCGCACAGGAATTTGCCAATATCCCTTGCTGAGATCGATCTTTGAGAAGATCTTACTGCCGGTTAACTGTCGGAATAGATCAGTTGCCGTCGGCATTGGTTCAGGGTCAAACACGGTGATCTTATTCACTTTCCTGAAGTCAATGCATACCCTGTTTGTACCGTCTTTCTTCTTGACAACAACAACGGGAGATGAGTAAGGGGATGATGACTCACGGATGACCCCCATCTTCAACATGTTGTCGATGTCCTTCTTCAAGGATTCCCGAGCCTGAAACGGGATAGGGTATGGTTTTGAGCGAACAGGAACGTCAGATGTGAGGTGGACTTCATGTTCGACCAAGGACGTAGAGCCTGGAACATCAGAGAACCTATGGGTGAAGTCGCCCATAAAATCATGCAGCTCCTTCTGCTGGTCTTCTGTCAGGTCAGGTCCTAACTTGACGTCATCCACTCCCTCTTTCTTATGGAGGTCTCCCAACTCCAGTAGTTCCTCACCATCGAACTCGTCTAGTTCGGCTGGTTCTTCCACACTTGCTGCGACCTGTACTGCTTCCGGAGGTCTCTCCACATACAGTTTCAGGAGTTAGCGTGGTAGATCTTGGACTTCTTGCCGACATTCACCTTGTAGTCGTTGATCCCTACCACGGCCTCAACCTCGTATGGGCCTTTCCACTGCATCAGTAGTTTGTTGTGATCAGTGGGAAGCAGTATCAGCACTTTGTTACCTGGTGTAAACTTCCTGTTTACGGCTTTGCGGTCGTAGTAGTGCTTTCCGCTATCCTGAGACTTTCTCAAGTTTTCTCTCGCAATCTCGAGAGTCTCCTCCAGTTTCTCTCGCAACTCGAACACGTACTGGTAACTGTTCTTCACTTCAGGTGTGTCCACATCTTTCGTCCACAATTCCTTTAGTATCTGCATCGGGCCTCTCACGGTCCGCCCGTACATCAGCTCGAACGGGGAGAATCCAGTGGACTCTTGTGGCACCTCCCTGTATGCAAACAGCAAGGCATTGATGTAGCGATGCCACTGCCTTGGCTGCTCACTGCATAGTTTCTTCAGCGTGGACTTCAGCGTCGCATTGAATTTTTCGACCAGCCCATTGCACATCGGGTGATAGGGTGTCGTAGTCAAGTGACGAATGCTCAGCAGCCTGTTGACCTCTTCCATGCATTCAGAGACAAACTGTGTCCCCAGGTCTGTGAGGATCTCTTCAGGAACCCCAATTCTGCTGAAAATGTCCACAAGTGCCTCGGCAACAGTCTCGGTGTCAATTTTCTTCAGAGGCACGGCTTCTGGGTACCTGGTTGCATAGTCTACCAGGGTCAGTACCCAACGATGACCCTCTTCACTTGGCGGTTTGATCTCGCCGATGAGGTCAATGGCCACCCTCTTGAAAGGTCGGTCGATCAAAGGCATCTTCTGCAACGGTACTTTCGGGACCCTTCCTCGAGGTATGGTCTTCTGGCAAATATCGCACGATCGGCAGAATCGAGTCACATCTGCATGCAGTCCTGGCCAGTAAAACGCAGCCTGGATTCTGTCCGATGTCTTCTTGACACCCAGGTGACCTCCCATAATAGAGTCGTGGGCCACCTCCATCACCTGGCGCCTAAGTGGTTGAGGCACCAGAACTTGACGTAATGGCTTCCCACCGTTGACTCTCGCGTGCTGGAACACTCTGTACAGGATCTTGGCCTTCACTTCAAATTGCACAGTGCCTTCGCCCTTAGTCATCTCCTTGACAGGACGACTCCTGTACTTTGTCAAGGTCAAATCAGCTTCCTGTAGCTGAATCAGCCGATCCCTGTCCACGACAGCAGTTGCAGAACTGTTGGTGACCCTGAGTGGCGTAGTTGTTTTGTCCTTCTTCGCCTGGGCTCTGGTCGTCACAGCGCTTACAACCTGCGGCTGGTCGCGGCGATGCACAGTTGCTCTGTCATCTCGTAACAGTTCGCTGATATCTTCATTCGCGAATGGCAGTGGGTCTTCCTCCTCAGCAGCAGGCTGAGCTGAGCCCATTCTCCATTCGAAATCAGGGTCATCAGGACGTCTCGCACCCCCAATGTTCCCAATTAGTAGATCGTACAAGGGCTTCTTCAGGCAGACGGCCTCAACTTCTCCGGTGAAGTATGGAGTATCTATCTGGATCTTTGCCACTGGTGCCCTCACGCATTTGCTGTCAGCCATGAGCGTCCACTTGAAGTCACCAGTGAACTTCTCTGTTGGCACCAGATCCTCTTTGACAATGACTCCATTGCAGCCCGAATCTCTGAGAACAGTCACTTCCTGCTTCTCAACAAATCCCTTCGACACGGGCATGTTCGACACTGACACAGCTGCGCTGGCGACGACAGAGATTGACCTGCCATTGGCGAGTAGAAGCTGGCCATCAGATACACATTCTTCCACGTCCGATGGTGTAGCCACTTGCTCGGCAGCCCTTGGGAGTATGACGCTGCTCGCACATACTTGTTGGTTCGAGCCACTCGTTTGCCTCTTGTTGTCGTAATATCTCCGTCGATGTTCTTGCGCTTTGTCATTGACATGTCCGTTATTTTTCTTTTGGGGACAGTTGGCGACTCGGTGACCCTTGGCATTGCAATGGAAACACGTTATGTTCTGCCCTTCATTGGATGATGGTGCGGACTCAGTTTGTCCCTTGGCAGGTTGGTTTCCCTGGTTCCCGCTCTTCTGGAAAGGTTTCGATGACTTTGACGTCCCCAGGGTCCTTCCATGAGCAATGAGATAACGCTCAGCAGCATCAGTAATGTCCTTCAAACCCCGCAGTTTTTGCTCTTCCAAGCGGGTCGCCAGGTCCTTCGGGCAGGCATTAAGGAACTGCTCCTTCACGATCAAGTCCCGCAGACTCTCGTATGACTGCTCTTCACCTGATAACTCCACCCACTTCTGCAGGTATGACGACAGGCGCTCCACAAACTGGCTCGGTGTCTCTCCAGACAATGGCTGGCATTCGCGGAAGCGTTGACGGTAGCCCCTTTCAGTGAAGTTGTAGCAACGCAACAGAGCTTCCTTCAGTACATCATAGTCTCTGGCGTCATCATTTGAGAGTCTAGTGTAGACCTCAAGTGCTGCCCCAGTCAAATGTGCGCTGAGTAGAATCGCCCAGTCGTCGCGCTGCCATCTAGCACTCTCAGCGAACCTCTCGAATCTTGCAAGGTAGCAGTCGATCTGGTCCTTCCCGTCAGCGAATGCTGGAAGTTTCGGTGCCCTGTGTAACATTTGCTGCTGGTTATCTCTTTGGCGTGGTGCCTCGTGCTCATTTTGAACACGCACCATTTCTGTCTGAAGCTCTAAACGCTTCGTCTCCATTTCTATTTGGAGCTCTACGCGTTTCAGCTCCATTTTCCTTTCTTCACGCTGTGCTTCTCTTTCTCTTTCTTCACGCTGCGCTCGTCTTTCTTCACGCTCACGCTGCGCTTGTCTTTCTTCCCGCTCACGCTGCGCTTGTCTTTCTTCACGCTCACGCTGCGCTTGTCTTTCTTCACGCTGCGCTAGCAGTTGTGTCTGGGACTCGACGAACTCCGTCAGCTGCTTGCCTTTCAGTCCCAGTTCAACTCCTTTTGCCCAGAACTCAGCCATTCTGGTCTTTTCCGGTGCGTTCGTCTGTATTCTTTCACAGCCACGAACGTAGACGAATGTAGTCTTCTAAAAGAACACAGTCTCTACTGCACCTCCGATGCTTCTCTCGTCGCTGTTCACCTTCGTAGACGCAGGCTGCCACCCTCCTCGTCTAACGTGACGGCGCACTCTGCTCACGATACGTACACGACGTAGTATTAATGCACTAGCTCCGCGACGAAGTCCGTCTCGTCCAAACGGCAGCTAACCTCTGTAATCCCGATACACTCCGGCGTCGCTCACCGTACCGAGCTGCGGCGATTACCAAACTCTTCACCAGTCACACCGAATCCACGGTTCCGTAGTCTCAATACTGATCCCTCAGGATACACCCGATTGATGGCTACCTCCTGTGACTGTCTTGACACTGGTCCTTGTTGCTGGAAAACCCTTGGCGTTAAACGTAGATCCTTGGCTTGGCCCCCAATTGTTACACGACACTTGAGATTGCCACAAGTTCTCAAACGTCGTATAGTTGTGTTCTTTTATTCTACGTCGCCCGTCTTCGCAGCAGCAGAAAACAACTCGTCAAATTGAGTTCGAGGATTTATTCAGCATTCAATACATACAACTGCACAACGTAGCAGAACTCAAATAGAAGCTTTTTTAACATTCAAATCGCGCTGGCATATATAGTAAATACTCAATCTCGAGAATATTCCAGACCGAACATGATACAACTACATTATACGAGCCGT
>NC_090245.1:111548845-111573845 GCF_037325665.1 Littorina saxatilis | reverse complement strand
GCGCAGCCTTCTATGTTCTACCATAAGGAGGGTGCTCGCCTCATTTTGAACTCAAAGCCATGACGTTCCCTACACAAGGCACGCTGAGAACGCCACTTCCTACAGTGACGCTGAGAACGTTCAAAAATACCATCAAAATATTAATTCTGCCCTACAGCGTTTTAGTTGGTCCATGATGGGTCCAACCATTTGTTTTCCTAATTTATGTCAAGCCTCTGATGCCAAGAAATTGAGTGAAGCCGACCCGCTTTGAATTTTCAACTGTAATATGACTAAGGAGTTACGCCCCTTATCCGTTCGTTATCAAAGCCTTGCTCGCCAAATCCTAACCTTCATCGTTGCCAAAGACTTGAAACGTACCCGTATCTCGCTTCACTCGCAAACTGCCTAGCATTTTCTGCACAGAGAAACGACCGCCTGGTGCTGAAAGTAAAGTAGTGTCGACCTTATCAGCTTGAAAGGGGGAGTAATAGCCAGTAATAAAGCGGTACGTAAGCACAACCGCTCTGAGTGCTTGATGTAAAACATGCCGCGGACTGACCGAGACAGGCCCAGTCTGGATTGTCGCCCCTTTGATGGGGAAAGGGCAGGGAAGTAAAGTGGATATTGACTGAATGTTGGAGCACTTTGGTTTTGATGATAGATCAGTTGATTACGTTTGCTGGCCCTCCTGCACTGGTGGTGGCGGTGGTTATGGTGGCGGTGTCGCCGCTAGCGGTGTCGTCATCGTTTTTGTCGTCATCAAAGTCGTCTCGAGTTTATCCAAAAGAAAGAAAAAAAACTAAACAAAATTAAAACCAGTAGTTGTAACATGAGTGAGGGGGGCGTTGCTTTACCACGTGCACCGGGAATGGGCTTTTTGGACGTAACGTGCAAGGGAATGGGGAAATTCTCGTAGCGTGCACCGTGCACAGAGGTCCGGCGTGCACCGTGCATGGAGCTTTTTCGTAACGTGCACCGTGGATCACCGTGCATGGCACTTTTGGCCTCAACGTGCACGTGCACAGACCCCCCCCCCCCCCCCCCCCCCATGGTGACCCTCATGGGTGGAGGAATGGGTTTATTTGTATAGGAACACCTGTCGAATGCATTTAAACCCGGTAGGACCCACTTCCTGACGATTTATGTTACGGTACTTTCTCACAAAAACCGACAACACACCTCACATGTCTGCTAACCATCAGCACTGCAGTTTTAAGTTCTTCTTGCCGAAGCAAAGTGCGAACCATAAGACTACAATTCCTGTCTAGAAGTTCTGCATTTGGTTAAACGATGGAGTCATCGTAAAAACGTGGTTGTTTATGTCTGTGATGAAAAGGCCACAGTACTATCTATTTTTCACACCGAATTGCATCACACGTTTGAGTTGAAGCACACACACTATAGTTTAAATGTTTAAAATCATCATCTAACAATATCTTCGATTCAGCGGTCTTTTAAGATGACATGTACAGATGGACAAAAACTTATAATACAGGAAATAAACTTATCTGACAAATTGTCATGTAACTCGATCAGAAGACACAAGAGTAACATTCAAAAGTACAAATCAACAGTTCAGAAGTGTTTCTGACTGATGCATAAAGCACCGAAGCTGACATTTCTGTTTTGTTTGAATATGAATTAAATCACATGTTATGAAAGCGAGAAAAACTCAGAATCAGCATTTTGCCAGTGTGAACATCAGGTGACTTGAAAGTTATATGTCTAAATCCGCGCACAGAAACGCAAACCATAGGTTTCCTCTACAGTAATTACGTTATAACAATCAACATTCACACAATATAGACAGTCCCAGCAGTCTTCATTTCACGAAGACCTTCTAGTTTTTGTCTCTCTCTTTACAATACCTCCCCTTGGTGTTCATTCAAAACACAATATAATCATGCAGTTTACTGGGTTAAATAAACACGAGTGTATATGTCTTTAAAATGTCACCGCTCTCGGCTTACAACTAATTAATCCTAAATGTTTATGAGTTTTGTAAAACAGATGATTGAATGGATACATTTGTTTTTAAACCAAATGAGACTTCCATGGTAAAGGACACACACACACACACACACACACACACACTCACACACACACACGTACACACACACACACACACACACAAACACACACACACACACACACACACACACACACACACACACACACACACCAATCTACACTACTCTACTTGCTTCCTCCCCATATCGTCGTGTTTTTCTTCACCCTTGCTTGTTATCGCCATGAAAAGCAGTCTAAAATTGTCGAATCAAAGTTATCAGAATGTCTAGGGGGTCAAGACGTTCTTGTTGACATATTTAATGTTGTCAAGTCCGGGGAGTTTAATCGCTTTTGTCCTTCTTGGAGTTCCCCTTCTACCAAGAGGGTCTCTTCTAAGGCTTCTCCTCCCACGGTCTGTCTGTGGTCGGAATGAGAAACTGACACAGTTTTATCCCCTCTATTTGACGTTATAAAACGTGCTTCTGTTTGTCTGTCTGTCCATCCCCCTCCCACAGACACATAGGCGCAGCCACACACAAGTGCGTGACAATTTTGCACCACGTTCACTTTCATCTCACATTCATGCTGATCGAAATGACTGACACGATTCAGAAAAAATGGAACAGCAACAGAGATCCCTATCACCCATTTATCTTTGGACTCAGCGTTCTTGTATTTTTTTGTGTATTTTTTTTCATGTACCCCCATGGGGTTTCCAGAAATAAAATTTGACTTAACTTGACTTGACTTGTTAAATAACATCACTCTGCGGAATACAACACAGACCTAGTCACACTCATCTTCTGCTCAAGGCGTGACAAAGATATACCATGCATTATACATTCTTAATATTCTGACGCTCCGTTGGGTGGGGCATGTCATCCGCATGGAGGAGCACCGCATGCCAAGACGCCTTCTGTACGGAGAACTTTCATGTGGGAAAAGACAGCCAGGCCGACCAAAGAAATGGTACAAAGACTCGGTCAAAGCGAATCTCCAGTGGTGCAATATTAAGCCAAAGGAGCTGGTCACGCTGGTCACGCTGGCGAGCTCTAGCGCATCAAGCATCTTGACTTTGAAGTGAGGTAGCACTGTAAAGCTTCTCAGTGCGGGAAGTTGAGGATAAATTCTGACTCTGTTTATTCACTGCGATACTTTTATGTTCCTTCGTGTCAGCTTTTGTTTCGGTCCGTAATTACTTGTTTTCGTTACCTACTGCGATGGCAGCGTGATGTTCAGGGGGGAGAGGTACATCAATCACTGACAGACTGATGCATTGCCGTGTGTCACTCGCCAGGGGTATAGTCTTCTGGGGTGCAAAAACCGTCACGTCGTAGCATCTCAGAGTTTGTCAGTGTCAGTGTGTGCATTTACTAGCTGGTAATCTAGCTACTCCTGGTTGGTTATTTCTGAATGCGTTTTCTGAGATCAAACCCAGGCCGCAGATACATCACCGTCGAATCTGCACAAGCGGCCACCTCTTGATAACGACTAGCTGTCCACAACGACGATCCGGAAGGAGCACTGACGGGTTCTTTCTATATAATTCACCTTTCCATAGCAACCACTTGGCTATAACGACCACATTTGATCAGTCCCTTGGGTGGTCGTCATGGGCATGTTGGACTGTACTTAGTCAAATAGAATAGCATGGTATTGTGCTGATTGAACATTAGATGTCCTTTCTTTGAGCCATGTGACGTCAGAGGACGACGAAAACTCAATTTTAGGCGGTTGGCCGAGACTACAAAAGAGTGCACATGTGTGTGTCATCCTGAACTCAGGTCAACAATGAGTTACTTCCCTTCGGGTCTCATTCTATCCCTGACAGGATGCCTTGGTTTTCCTTCTCTGGAGAGGAAATCGATTTTTTACATATTTAGATCTTTTCGTAATTTGTTATGGATAAAAGCAGATTCGCGATCGTCGATAATGATTTTTCATGGTGTTGTGTAATTTTTGAATTACAAAGGAATTGATATGTAAGACAGTTTCAAGCGAGCTATCTTTCGCGGATGTATATACTGTGCAAACAACTCTAAAGTGTCACGTGATAATCAACTTTGGCTGTCGGTGCGCGCCGGTGCAGACGATTTTGTCTGTAACCAGTTGAGAGTGATGCAACCATATATCACGGTCTCCTTCCGACAGCAGTCTCAAAATTTCGACTTGTTTTGACCTTAGAACGATGCCTTTATCATAACTGTGAAGAACAGAACGGAGATCACCGTCGAAGTCGGCCAATCTGCAATCATTTTCGTCTCGCGAACACTGATCTCAAATTTAGATCAGTGCTCGCGAAAAACATATGGGAGATAACTCTGTATTCTTGTTTTGATAGATTCGCGCAATAATTTAGCATGCTGTCAGCGATGGTTATCAGAATGATGTGTGTGTGTTTAGTCGCAGAACAAAAAAAAAAAATCAATCTTATAAGCAAAAGGAGATCTAACTAAAATGGATCGATACAGATACATGTAAATTGTAGTTTTGACCAAAACATGATATTGACTTTGATCTCGACAGCCATTGTTCACCTCGAAAGCAAGCAGTCTTGCAGAACATTGACTGTCTCGCTCTTTGGAAAATGTATTTTGGACAAAAATACGAATGACGTACGTATAATATTCCATGACCTTCTTCTTTGTCTCTGTAATGCTAATGTGCAAATGTGTCTTGTATTTACACATGAGAAAACGCATGCACTCTAGAGCTCGTGTGCCCTTGTGTTGAGACTGAGGACAGGATTACCTTGGGCGTGTCTAGGCCGTGTAACCTATTTATTTTGTCACAACAAAATGTGAGTCAAACCCAGAATTTGATCTCTTTCAATAATTCTGTGCAGGAAACCTGTGTTTTTCTCACGGGAAATAAAGGTTACATGCCCGCCGATGGTCCGTATTGTATCACATCATGCCGCGACGGTTTGTTGAAAGACGTCACCAGAGACAGTCGCCCGCTGTTGGGTGAGAGGGTGGAATGCAGACTGTCCTATTCAACTTTACTCTGGGGAGTAACTCAAAACTCAAAATAGGCGAATTCCGAAAATATATCTGTCGCGTTTTTTTGGGTTGTTGATGACGTGTTTCCCTTGTGTATTCTTGCTTTTCCATTGAAACACAGAGGCAATTAAGCCACTCGTGACATTGTAGGCTTCCCCCAAGGTGTCTATGAAAACAAGGGAAAACAAATATTCCGCAAGCGGCATACAAAACCTTCACAGAAAGGTATTTTTGCGAACACCGTCTATTAGTTTGCTTTTTGTGTGTGCTGGTTTTTCCTGTCTGATTTTTCTTTATTTTTCTTTCAGATTCTTAGTTTTTTCCCCGACACATTTGTGCGTTTGTTTACGCGGACGTGCGTCTCTTGGGGTCTGGTACAACAACGGAATAACAGCATCAATAATGCATCTAAAATGCCCTTCTTCGTCTTCTTTCGTGGAAATGTTCCTTTAAACTCGCACACCCGATTTACCCCAAGCTTGTTTAAAAGACGCCATACAGTGCCCTAACGCGCGCAGTGCGTGAACTCATAAAGTCAAAAGCGCTCTAATGACGACCATTCTCCTCAATTTCCCGTACATAACGTTACTTAGTGGGATCCTCATGGGACTTGTTGGAACTCGTGCCAACTTGGATGATCTTTGCTGAAAATAGTTTCCAAAGTTTGAACCTTTATGGGAATTTTATTTAGTCTGACTCAGATAACTTCTTCTAGGTTGCACGCGTTTCACTCAAAACGTTAACCTTTGTGACCTCTTCGCCTCTGCATGACTGATTATATCACGTCATGATGTCTGACGTCAGTTTTGATATTTTCTGCACAGATTTGTTTTTCATAACTTGATGCACCCGTTTTGCAGGTTAAACTTAATTTGTGGTTTAAAACATCTCTGTCGGTCTGCCTGTTAGTTTGTCTCTCTGTCTGTCCGTCTGTCTGTCTGTCTGTCCCTTGCTCTCTCTCTCTCGCAGCCGCAAGTATCATCATTGTCTTCATCCCTCTCACCTTGCATGGCATGTTATGTTCCCGGTAGCAACAGTGACTGTGGAGTCCTCGGCCTCCTGCGATGAAACCTGCTGAGAAAACACATACACATTTCTCTCGCTGTCGGTACTGATAGCCGACTCTCAGTAGGTGCTGGCACGACACTAACCTGTATTTATAGTGTATCCCGCGAGCTTGTACTTCTACTTCGTCTTCTGCGTTCATGGGTTGAAACTCTCACGTACAATTGTGGTTTTGCACGAGTGGAATTTTACGTGTATGACCGTTTTTACCCCGCCATACGGCAGCCATACGTCAATTTCGTTGGATGCATGCTTGGTATGTTGGTGTTTGTATAACCCACCGAACTCTGACATAGATTACAGGATCTTTTCCGTGCGCATCTTGTGCCTGCGAATACACGCGAAGGGGGATTAGGTACTAGCAGGTTTGCACGTAAGTTAAACTGGGAGATCGGACAAATATCCACCCTTAATCAATCAATCAATCAATCAATCAATGAGGCTTATATCGCGCATATTCCGTGGGTACAGTTCTAGGCGCTCTGCAGTGATGCCGTGTGAGATGAAATTTTATACGGCCAGTAGATTGCAGCCATGTCGGCGCATATTTACC
This sequence comes from Littorina saxatilis, assembly GCF_037325665.1. Lineage (NCBI taxonomy): Eukaryota > Metazoa > Mollusca > Gastropoda > Littorinimorpha > Littorinidae > Littorina > Littorina saxatilis. Next base: position 111,567,233 of record NC_090245.1, on the reverse strand, counting down.
TTTCACGGCCTTATTCCAAGTCACACGGGTATGGTAGACAATTATTAACTGTGCCTAAGCAATTTTGCCAGGAAAGACCCTTTTGTCAATCGTGGGATCTTTAACGTGCACACCCAATGTAGTGTACACGGGGGGAGGGTTCGGACACCGAAGAGAGTCTGCACACAAAGTTGACTCTGAAATAAATTTCCGCCGAACCTGGGATCGAACTCACGCTGACAGCAGCCAACTGAATACAAATCCAGCGCGCTACCAACTGAGCTATATCCCCGCCCCCACCAGGCGCGGCCGGGATTTGAACACTCATCCTTCAACATGGGATGCTGACGTCTTATCCACGAGGCCATTGTGCCCGTCGCAAGCTGGACCGAGCTAGGCTTGAATTTCAGGAGAAGGGCTTGCAAGGCTTAGACATGTCAACGCAAGGAGAGAAGATTCCTTGTGCTAAACAGAAAAACAGACTTTTTCACAATGAATTTCAAGATTACGATTGGAATCAACTTTACAAACACCGTAACAATCGGTGATTCTTGCTGTTTGATTGCTTTTGGAAATGCTCCTTAAAGGCATACTAACGCACTCCCGTGTTTACGATGTGTAGTTTGCCCACAATCGATGTCAAATGCATCATAAGACCATATAATGACGATATGTCGCAATGCGCGGACCATATACATGCATTACAGCTTGTTCTTGCCTCTGAAAAAGTGAGGATGTCAACAAAGACGCGGAGTTATTTCCCTTGCGTCAACGCTACCTCTGTTGGCAAATCTATAAATAGGACGATCCAGATCAAAATGAAAATTAACATATCTCAACATTGAAGGGGTCCTAGACCACAATATTTTGCAGGGAACTTAATTTAGCATGTCTCCAGCTGTTGGTAAAGCAATTAGCGTGTATAGTCATCGAGTACATATGCCTTTAAAGCTTTTGGCAGCTGAACAACCCCGTAGCGATTGCAACACATTGTTTGTCCAACTTTGTGGCATCATGCGTCCCAGTCATACTTTCTTCAAGCCTAACTCTACTTTTGTAGAGAAGCTATGTTTCACAATATTACTTTTTGAATCTGAAGATTCTGTGCCAGACAGTACCGTGCGTGTGTGTGTGTGTGTGTGTGTGTGTATGTATGTGTGTGTGTGTGTGTGTGTGTGTGTGTGTGAGAGAGTGTGTGTATGTGTGTGTGTGTGTGTGTGTGTGTATGCGTGCATGCGTGCGTGTGTGTTTTGCCTGTCTTCCGGTCTATGTGAAAGTGTAGGCCTATGTTTGCAATAGAGCATAGTTGCACGTGGATGCCAGCTATATTTATTTCCCCTTTTTGCACCTTTTATTACATTTAGTCAAGTTTTGACTAAATGTTTTAACATAGACGGGGAATTGAGACGACGGTGGTGGTGTATGTGTGTATGTGTGTATGCATGTATGTATGTATGTATGTATGTATGTATGTATGTGTGTGTGTGTGTGTGTGTGTAGAGCGATTCAGAGAAAACTACTGGGCCAATCTTCATGAAATTTCACATGAGAGTTCATGGGTATAATATCCCCAGATGTTATTTTCATTTTTTCGATTAATGTCCTTGATGACGTCATATCCGGCTTTTTGTGAAAGTTGAGGCAGCACTATCACGCCCTCATATTTCACCCAAATTGGTTGACATTTTGATGAAGTAATCTTCGACAAAGCCCGGACTATGGTATTGCATTTCAGCTTGGAGGCTTAAAAACTAAAAACATAGTTTGCTCATTAAAGTTGTCATTAAAATCGAATTTTCACTAACAGATTTGAAAATAATTCCATCGTATTTCTCAATTTCTCCTAAATTCAAAAATATATACATAATTATGATTATATGTCATGTTTACACTAAACATGTGCTCAGAATGACAGAAAATAGGTTAAGTAAGTACTGCGTTTGCACTGTACCCGGAGACCAGCGTGACCCGTCTCTGTTTTGGGGTGTGGTTAGTCGAGACTATCTTAAATATAGTCTCGGCGATGACTGTTTTTACATTTAGTCAAGTTTTGACTAAATGTTTTAACGTAGAGGGGGGAATCGAGACGAGGGTCGTGGTGTATGTGCGTGTGTGTGTGTGTGTGTGTGTGTGTGTGTGTGTGTGTGTGTGTGTGTGTGTGTGTGTGTGTGTGTCTGTCTGTGTGTGTGTGTAGAGCGATTCAGACTAAACTACTGGACCGATCTTTATGAAATTTGACATGAGAGTTTCTGGGTATGATATCCCCATACATTTTTTTCATTTTTTCAATAAATGTCTTTGATGACGTCATATCCGGCTTTTTGTGAAAGTTGAGGCGGCACTGTCACGCTCTCATTTTTCAACCAAATTGGTTGACATTTTGGTCAAGTAATCTTCGACGAAGGCCGGGGTTTGGTATTGCATTTCAGCTTGGTGGCTTAAAAACTAATGAGTGAGTTTGGTCATTAAAAATCTGAAAATTGTTAAAAAATATATTTTTTTTATAAAACGATCCAAATTTACGTTCATCTTATTCTTTATCATTTTCTGATTCCAAAAACATATAAATATGTTATATTTGGATTAAAAACAAGCTCTGAAAATTAAATATATAAAAATTATTATCAAAATTAAATTGTCCAAATCAATTTAAAAACACCTTCATCTTATTCCTTGTCGGTTCCTGATTCCAAAAACATATAGATATGATATGTTTGGATTAAAAACACGCTCAGAAAGTTAAAACGAAGAGAGGTACAGAAAAGCGTGCTATCCTTCTCAGCGCAAGTACTACTACCGTACCCCGCTCTTCTTGTCAATTTCACTGCCTTTGCCGTGCGCGGTGGACTGACGATGCTACGAGTATTACGGTCTTGCTGCGTTGCATTGCGTTCAGTTTCATTCTGTGAGTTCGACAGCTACTTGACTAAATGTTGTATTTTCGCCTTACGCGACTTGTTTTTTTGGTGTTTATCTGTTACTTTAATGCCGACAGCTTGACTAAATGTGTTTATATCGCTTCACGCGACTTGTTCTACGTTCGCGTCATTCTTGCGCGTTGATTGCAACATGTTTGTATGTTTCAATTAATCTTTATTATGAAAAGTAGTTTGTCAGAACAAGCAGTATAAGGCTGACATTTTACATATTGGTATAAATACCGTCTTTTTTGCTGTGTTGAATGCAATGTCATTAGCGTTCATTTGTTTTCCTCGCTGTTTGATCTTGTCAGCTGAGCATTATGTCATCATTCTCTCGTTTATCAGCAGTCTGAGTGCAGGCATCTCTCTCTCTCTCTCTCTCTCTCTCTCTCTCTCTCTCTCTCTCTCTCTCTCTCTCTCTCTCTCTCTCTCTCTCTCCCTCTCTCTCTCTCTCTCTGCCTCTCTCTCTCTGCCTCTCTCTCCCTCTCCCCCCCTCTCTCTCTCTTTCTCTCTCTCTCTCTCTCTCTCTCTCTCTCTCTCTCTCTCTCTCTCTCTCTCTCTAATGAGTACAACGAACTTAACAGATGCAAAAAAGTTGCCCACAGACAAGCAACAATTGAACTGTTGCAAAAAAGTGGCAAAGATCCTAAAACATTCTGGAGAACCATAAGGTCTTTATCAAGGAAAACAACTAATGCTAACACAATAGAAACTGAACAATGGTATGAACACTTTTACAATGTATTCAACACATTCACAGAAACGGACGCAAACAATACTACTGTTGACGAAGCACAAGAGGTAGTTGATGAAAATGAACTAGAGACTACCCAGATGCTGGAATATGACATAACAGAAACAGAGGTTTACGAAGCCATACGAGCATTAAAAAATGGTAAAGCTGCAGGACCAGATGGTGTTATTAGTGAGCTTTTCAAAAATTCAGCTTTTCATGTTGTACCATTCCTAGCCCGGTTCTTCAACAAACTGTTTACATCAGGTTCATATCCTGAAGACTGGTCTGAATCCATCATTCACCCTCTTCATAAAAAAGGGGATATTAACAATCCAGACAATTATAGAGGCATATCATTACTTAATATTTGCAGCAAACTATACAGCTTTATCATAAACAAAAGACTAACAAGTTGGGTAGAATCCAACAACCTATTAAATGAAAGTCAAGCTGGCTTTCGTAAAAAGTACAGTACGACCGATCATATTTTTACTCTATTTGCTATGGTACAAAGACAGTTACTGTCACACAAAAAACTATACGTTGCTTTTATTGACTTCAAGAAGGCCTTCGACTCAGTAGACCGTACAAAGCTGTGGAAGGTGTTGCAAAACAAAGGAATAAAAGGTAAAATGTACCAAGCCATACTTAGTATGTACAACGTTGTTAAAGCAAAAGTTAGGGCAGGAGCAGAGGTCACTGACCTTTTCATGTGTCCGAGAGGCCTGAAGCAGGGAGAAATAAATAGTCCAATTTTGTTCTCACTTTTCATTAACGAATTGGCGGACGAAATCAAGCGAAAAGGACGACACGGTATACAACTTATCCCAGATTTTATTGAGATATTGATTCTCATGTTCGCAGATGACGTTATTTTGATTTCCGACACTGTGTGTGGGTTACAGAACCAGATAAACGTGCTATACCAAACTGCTTGTAATCTTGGCTTGACTGTTAATTTAGAAAAATCTAACATAGTTATCTTCAGAAATGGTGGTCACATTGCAGCGATTGAAAAATGGATGTATGGCAATATCGAAATGGAAACTGTGAACATGTATAAATACTTAGGAATTTACTTTTCTACAAGGTTGACATTTTCTCACACGCTGAACGATTTAGCGCTGCGTGCAAGAAAGGGTGTGATTGGTATTTTTAAGGTACTGTGGACTCTAGGAGAAAGATCACCAAACATATTCTATAAACTATTCGACTCCCAGATCCAGCCCATGCTCAATTATGCGGCAGAAGTCTGGGGCCTTGATGCAGACCATTCACCTATCGAAAAGGTGCATCTGTTTGCCCTTAAGAGGTTTCTGAACACAAGCATGAAAACACCAAACACACTTGTGTATGGAGAAACTGGCAGACACCCGTTATTTGTCAACACGTTTGTTAAGTCCATACGATTTTGGTTGAGCATCCTGAAAATGCCTAGTCATCGATTGCCACAAAAAGCTTATAAAATGCTGCTTTATTTACACGAACAAAATAAAAGAACATGGGCGTCATCAGTTTGCTATGTGCTGTACAAATACGGCTTTGACCAAGTTTGGATTCAACAAGGCGTTGGAAATGAAAATGCGTTCATAACGGAATTCAAGAACAGACTAGTCACATTATACAAGCAAGAGTGGATAGAAACAGTACAAAGTAAAGAACGATTCCTTTTCTATAGCACTTTCAAGTCAGCCTTATCTATGTCTTCATACTTAAATGACCTGAAGCACGTCAAAGCAAGAAACTGCCTGATTAGGTTAAGACTTGGTGTCTCGCCACTCAAAGTGCATCGATTACGACACACTCGGTCGTCAACTGCTGAAGATTACTTGTGTCCATTCTGCGCAAACGAGACCGAAGATGAAATTCACTTTGTTTTGAAATGTCCAAAATATGCTGGTATTCGCGAGTACTACATACCTGCAAAATATTACAACCGCCCATCAAGCTTTAAACTGGCGCTACTTCTAGCGACACCAAACAGACCAATATTACTTAGACTTGCAACCTTCATCATGAACGCGTTTAAAATACGCAGTGAGTGGGGACAGTGAATATGAGATATTGCACGATCTTGTTTTGAGTGTATGCTATTTTTGCTGTTTTTGGTCGATTGCTTAAAAAACAGTAATAAAGTTTTGTCTTTTTTGAAAACGTTAATGCGATGCTATGTATCAGAGATGCAACGATTATGCATATAACTGCTTGCAGATTTGCGTGTGAAAGGGCATGTGAAGGGATAGATGGAGTGATGAATAGATGGATGACGGATGAATGGTTGGACAGTCAGACGGTTGATTAGATGGATGGAGGACAGAGGGACACGAGATGGATAGAAGGATGGATGGATGGATGGCTGGCTGGCTGGCTGGATGGATGGATGGATGGATGGACGGAAAGAGGACAGAGAGACATGAGTGAAGTGCGACAGAGACTGGATTTTGTGCTGATGCTTACTGTCCTTTTCCAAACGTTTTGCTGTTGTAAATGCCTGTTTCCACTGTCGTCATGTCGACTGTCATTACGATGATGATGATTTTTTTTATTATGATTAATATTACAATGATTATTTTTCATGAAGCATGAATGATGAAAATGTGTACACCCCGAATTGAAATGGGCCCAAGGCCCAATCAATAAACCATCCAGACTCCAGACTCCAGACTCTCTCTCCCTCTCTCCCTCGACTCATTTTTGTCTGTGGTTCGTTTTGCCACCTGTTGTTGTTCTTCTTCTTTCTGTTTCACAATTAACCCAAAACACTGTGCTTCACGTTAGAAGTGTATTACGACTGAATTCGGAGCTTGCTTGCCATTTATACTCATACAGCCTGTCTCTGCCTCTGTCTGTCTGTCTGTCTTGTCTCTCTCTCTCTCTCTCTCTCTCTCTCTCTCTCTCTCTCTCTCTCTCTCTCTCTCTCTCTCTCTCTCTCTCTCTCTCTCTCTCTCTCTCTCTCTCTTTTGGCAAAAGCGAGTATGAATGCCCACAATTTCTTCAATTATTTTGCCAGGCCAATATGAAAGAAGTTGAACCTTTTAACATCCCATTCATTGCAGTCCACGAGGTCGGGCGACTACTAACTGACTTGAGTAATAAAAAGTCAATGGGACCCGATAACATACCCGCTTCCTTTCTCAAATCAGTGTTACGCTTTCTTGTTGAGCCAATTACGTATGCGTACAACTTATGTATTGACCGAAATGTGTTTCCAGACATATTTAAAACCGCAAAAGTAATTCCACTTCCCAAAACAAAAGACTTAACCGACATAAACAATTTTAGGCCAATTTCGCTATTGTCTGTTCTATCAAAACCATTAGAAAAACATGTACAAAAGTGCTTTCTTCTGCACATGGAAAGCCGTGGTCTTTTCGTTCCATCTCAATCAGGATTTCGCCCTAAACATGCGTGTCACACAGCTCTCGTTAAACTATGCGATACATGGCTCTCTGCCTTTAACCATTCGGAAACAGTCGACGCCGTCTTCCTTGATTTTAAGAAAGCGTTTGATATTGTTGATCACACAATTCTGTTAAAGAAATTATCTTGTTATTTAGGCGACGCATCCTACTTACCTTTTTTTCGTTCTTATTTAGCGAACAGAACGCAGTTTGTCTCCCTTAATGGTAACCGTTCTTCCATAGGACGGCTAATGCACGGCGTCCCACAAGGATCAGTTTTGGGCCCACTTTTATTTTGCATTTACATTAACGATCTACCACTCTATATATCAGACAAGACGGTTATTAATGACCTTTTTGCAGACGACTCGTCTCTTTACACGCCCGGTAAAAGTTTACAATCTATCGAAACCTCTCTTCAAACGAGTTTGAACAACATATTTGATTGGTGTAAACAAAGCTCAATGATTATACACCCAGGCAAAACTAAATGCATGGTGACCACAACACGACAGAAACATCAAATCGCTCCTCTGAATCTTCATCTCAGTTTAAATGAGTCACCCATTGAGCAAGTAACCAGCCATCGTGTTCTCGGGGTCACAATAGACGCTGAATTAAAGTGGCAGTCCCACCTCAACCGTGTTACCAAAACCTTATCTAAAAACTTGTTCCTTCTCTCCAAATTAAAGCATTACGCTGATACCTCAGCACTCAAGTTGTTTTATTTTGGTCATATTTTACATATCTGAATTATGCATCTACACTTTGGGATGGTTGTAGCGATGTTCACTTAAAAAAAGTAAATTCTCTTCACCGTCGCGCAGCTAAACTTATCATGCCGGGTCCGCAAACATCAACAGATCAAAAGCTTAGCAGCCTTGATTTTTTATCACTTAAAGATCAGTTATTATTTAATAAGGCGCTTTTAATGTTTAAGGTTCACAAATAAACGAGACCCCACAGTACATGCGATCATTATTTCAGAAAGCAACAGACAGATATGGCTCAAACAAATTAATTTCCCCGCTACCCCGTATTGATTTATATAAAACCAGTTTAGCGTTTTCGGGCTCAACAATTTGGAATTCACTACCATGTGAGATAAAGGGGTCAAGCACGATTAAACACTTCAAAGCGCAGCTTCGCAAATATCTGATGTCACGAACAGTTACATTCTAAAGCTGTTTCTAGCAAGAATGCATTGCTATCACTAACCTCTATATATTTTGTTGATGATGATAATGATGTCGACGATGATGATGATGATGATGATGAGGAGGTTGTTGTTGTGTGTGTATGTGTGTGTGTGTGTGTGTGTGTGTGTCTGCGTGTGTATGTGTGTGTGTGTGCGTGCGTATATGTCTGTGTGTGTGCGCATATGTGTATGTGCGTGTGTGTGTGTGTGTGAGTGTGTGAGTGTGTGTGTGTGTGTGTGTGTGTGTGTGTGTGTGTGTGTGTGTGTGTGTGTGTGTGTGTGTTGTATTGAGTGCGAATGTGATTGCAGGCATGCAGCGCGCGTGTGTGTGCGAGTCGACTTTTCTTTTCCTTTGTATTATATTGACATACATGTACATTTCAATGTTCTATCATGCATTATGTATTCGTATAGGTAATGTTGTAAATAGTAATACTGTATGATTGCGATTGACAATTGTCCTTTTATTGTCTTTATTTTTATGTCTTAGTTTTAGCAGGGACAGATTGTAAGACTAGGCGTGAGCCTAAAATCTCCATCCTTGAGTAATAATGTTCGTTCGTTCGTTCGTTCGTTCTCTCTCTCTCTCTCTCTCTCTCTCTCTCTCTCTCTCTCTCTCTCTCTCTCTCTCTCTCTCTCTCTCTCTCTCTCTCTCTCTCTCTCTCACTTCACACTTTATAAGTTGCTATACGTGTCGCTGTGTCTTTTGGTTTGCTTTTCTGCACTGCCGAATGGACCATCCATCCGAATTAAAGCCCGCGGGCAACAGACAGATTTCTCATGTTATCTTCACATCCGTCTCTATTTCACAACTGTCTCTCTTTTTGGGTTAATGTGTCCAACACCCACCTCCTGATTCACATCTTCCTCACACGAACAAGTAAATATCAACTAGCAAGTGAGCAAATCCCACAAGTCTCCGTGGTTTTCATGTGACGTCACTGTGGCGGCCATGTTCCCCCATACGCCAAGATCTGTGACGTACAATGCGTGCACCACGTGGGGGCAAACAACGCACTGTAAACACAATAGGATACACAGATAAAGATATTCAGACGGATAAAAAAAACATAAAACGGAGACAAGTTATCAGAAAATCAAGCACACTAACAAACAGGAAATGTCACGAAAACACAAAACACCAACACTTTAAAATTAGCTGACATTGACTGTAACATAACACCCTCCCCCGCTCCCCCCCCCCTCCACCCCCCCCCCCCCCCCCTCCACCCACACGTCATGTGCCTGTGTGTTCGTTTGCTCTTTACGTTGTCTTTCTTATGCTGTCGCATTCTGATAATCATCGCTCCACGGCTATCGCCAGTTGTCTCTCTGACCGGACGCGAAAGTCTTACGCGAATCTATCAAAACAAGAATACAGAGTTATCTCCCATATTTTGTTCGCGAGCAGTGTTCGCGAGACGAAAATGATTGCAGATTGGCCGACTTCGACAGTGATCTCCGTTCTGTTCTTCACAGTTATGATAAAGACATCGTTCTAAGGTCAAAACAAGTCGAAATTTTGGGACTGCTGCCGGAAGGAGACCGTAATAATTATATGGTTGCATCACTGTCAAAAAAATCGTCTGCTCCAGCGAGCGCCGAAACCAAACGGTTGATTATCACGTGACACTTATGCCATATTTAGAGTTGTTTGCACAGTAAATACAGCCGCGAAAAATAGCTCGCTTGAAACTGTCTTACATATCAATTCCTTTGCAATTTAAAAATTACACAACACCATGAAAAATCATTATCGACGATCGCGAATCTGCTTACATCCATAACACATTACGAAAAGATCTAAATATGTAAAAAAAAAAAAATCGATTTCCTCGCCAGACAAGGAAAACCAAGGCATCCTGTCAGGGATAGAATGAGCCGAACTCATTTTGACCTGAGGTCAGGATGATGCTGTCGTAGGTGTTCCTAAATCCTTGTGCAGAAGCGATTGTCTGTCATAATTATGTAACATGAAACACCATTCTTCAGCGGTATCAAAAACGATTGTCTGTCATAATTATGTAACATGAAGCACCATTCTTCAGCGGTATCAAAAACGATTGTCTGTCATAATTATGTAACATGAAACACCATTCTTCAGCGGTATCAAAACCCTGCATGTCAAGATGCAGGAGGGAAAGCGTCTAAAGGTTTGACACCTGACCACATCGTAAAACTTCAGGATGATTTTATCAAGTGGCACTTACGACAATCTGGTAAATGATATTATCATCTTTGTAGTGTATTTATGTTCGATTAAGCTTATTGTTTTTATCGTGTCTTTGTGTTATTATAATGTGATGTGGTGCCAAAATAAACATGTTTGTGTAAAATGAAAATGGACATTTAAAGTTTTCTTATCTAATCTCAGCTTATCTTAATTAATCAAAACTACACAGCGCATAAAGCGCCCATGCAGTAGATATCCGTTATGCGCCCAAGATGCTCATATCCTATGTCAAAAGCCTGGACGGGTCTGTTGTTAGGTAACGGATCGCTGGCACTGGAAGGCCGCTGTCTTGAACGAATCCCCCCCCCCCCAAAAAAAAAAAAAAAAAAAAAAAAAAAAAACACACACAAAAACAACAACAACAACAACAACAACAACAACAACAACAACAACAACAACAACAACAACAACAACAGACGAGGGGACAAAGATCGACCCAATGAAGAGTCAAAAGATGGGAACGAGAAAATCAAGGGACGGTACCTAGCTGACCCCACGGGACGTAGAGCGGGTTGCTTGGCGAGTTATTGAAGGCGGAGAAGGCGGATGCCAACGCTACGGAATCCGGTTAGCTAAGCCCTTGGGATCAACGGTCGATCTGTCCCGCTAACGTTCATTGGCTGAAATTGCTTCCCTGGAGATTGGGAGTGTGTTCCCCTAACAGAGTTAGTGCCAGGATCCCAAGGTCGACTGCGTCTTTACCGCGATAAGTTTGGGAACCGTTGACCTATTTTTCTGTACAAATTTAAAAACAAAAAGACTGCTCACGTTCCAAAATTCTGAAGTTAAAAACAACTTCTTCTTTTTCTTGTCGATCACACCAATATCATTTTGTGATTTGTGAACAACAACTAGTACAACACGTGAGACTACAAGCACACGGACACAGACACAGAGAATCACAACACAAGAATGGAAAGTGACCGGAGCGTTTAACTAGCGACAACACAAAGAATTACAGTCACAGATAGTTCGACCTAATGGTCTTTTAAATGGACGAAATGACAGCCATTGACTGGCCATCGCTCTGGCCAGAGACTTGAAACAGTTTCTTAGCTAAGTTCATTGTCTATGTCATAATCGTGTGTCCACGTGCAAGACGATTAGGTCGATGTAGGTCTGATTGGGATGTTTGTATTGTGGTCATAAATTGAACGTTCTAAACACTTACTAATCTTGTTTTTTGATTCTCTGTTTTTGTGTTGTCTGACTGTTTCATTGTAGTCTCAAGTTTTGTCCTTGTCATGATAGGAGACTGACGACAAAGACGATGGTGCTGGCGACGACAAACAAGAACAAGATACAGCAGACTTGGACAGATAGAGTATAGTGATGACCACTAAGCTTGTTCAAGGCTGATACGGAGTTTGCGAGAAAAGGAGTAGAAAAAGACCAGGTATAATACACCACTATATCTCTCTCAACTACCGTCTTTTAAGCTTCCACGAACTGCTAGAATGGGTTGCTGCTGCAGCTGTTTCTCCTACAATTGACGCCACCGCCACACTCACTACTGCTGCCGTTGCAAGCAATACCTCTCGATATTTGAGACGAACAATCTGTAGAGAATACTCAATTAGACCGCTTTCTGGCAACATGCACCCCTCCAGTCAGTCATTCTGGCAACATGCACCCCTCCAGTCAGTCATTCTGGCAACATGCACCCTTCCAGTCAGTCATTCTGCGAACAAAGCAACAGTACAAAAAGTCACTTCACATTCAGTGACAATGTCACCGCTTAGCAGGAGGTAAGTTGTAGTTACATTCATTTCATGCTTGCATTCGCTGGAACACACTTAACCAAAACACAATCACGCGCTTTCCCTGCATTCCACGTTGCCCTGAGCGTGACTTCACTCCGCAGACAATTACACGTACTTTACCCATCCTTCCTTGTAGCTGGCAGTATGTGTTACATATGATGCAATCTCTCCTGCTCGCAAGCTTACACTTCGCCCACAGCATGTTTGCACTGAGACAAGTCACTAGGACGGGGGAATGTACGCCTCACCCTCTGGGGTCGAGCGATTGTCGCACGCAGCCTCCAACGTTTCACCTATTTATTCCCAGACTGCAGCACTTCTCAAACGGTCCTGAAGCGGGCCCTTCTGCCGCCTTGACATCCGGTACCCCTGTGGTCTGTAACGTCACAGTGATAGTAGGCGTGCAGGACGTCGCTCTAATCGATGCACACACACACACACACACACACACACACACACACACACACACACACACACACACACACACACACACACGTGACACACACACGTGACACACACACACACAATCACACACACACACACCCACACACACACACACACACACACACGTGACACACACACGTGACACACACACACACACAATCACACACGTGACACACACACGTGACACACACACACACACGTGACACACACACACACACACACACACACACACGTGACACACACTCTCTCCAGGGCCCATGATCCATGGCTCCTCCGTCCCTGTGTTCTGTAAAGGCCTTCCTTAACTGAGCAAGATTTTGACTTCGCAAACAATTATTGCCGAAAAGTCACGTCCAAAGCTTCGTGCAGCACGCGTTGTGAAGTGGGCTTCGTGCAGCACGCGTTGTGAAGTGGGCTTCGTGCAGCACGCGTTGTGAAGTGGGCTTCGTGCAGCACGCGTTGTGAAGTGGGCTTCGTGCAGCACGCGTTGTGAAGTGGGCTTCGTGCAGCACGCGTTGTGAAGTGGGCTTCGTGCAGCACGCCTTGTGAAGTGGGCTTCATGCAGCACGCGTTGTGAAGTGGGCTTCGTGCAGCACGCGTTGTGAAGTGGGCTTCGTGCAGCACGCCTTGTGAAGTGGGCTTCGTGCAGCACGCGTTGTGAAGTGGGCTTGGCAAAGTCGACTGCGCCCAATAGGAAGGTTTCCGCCAGTTATCTCTCTGAGGTTTTGGGTGCGTGCCCCTTGCGGGGGAAAAAAACATCGAGGTCACAAGCAGGGTCAAGGGGAAGGTCGGCTGGGCGGACAGTAGTATGACGGCTTACTAGTGCCAAAACCTGGTGTTACCCATTATCACGTGATAATTACTAATTAACGCTGTCAGTTACTGTTTTCATCTGTTAGTTACTAATTTTCACGGGAAAATTACTAATTTTTTGTTTCGGCACTAGCAATCCGTCAGGAAGTGAGCCAAAACTAATAATTAGTAATTAACAGGACTGGTGAAAGTTAGTAATTTTTCCGGCAAAATTAGTAATTTTCCGGAAAAAAATTGTAATTAACACGTGAAAATGGTAATTACAATTATGAGGTTTTGGCACTAGTAAGCCGTCATACAGGAGACTACAATAGGAAGGTTTCCACCAGTTATCTCACTTTGAGGTTTTGGGTGCTTAGAGAGTACCGAAACCCCTTGCGGGAGCAAAAAACATCGAGGTCACAAGCAGGGTCAATGGGAAGGTCGCTGGGCGGACAGGAGACTATTAAGATCAAGCTTTAGGGAGTCAGGGAATAGCTGCGAAGTTTCTGTTCCATGCCCCCTAGTAAGTTCAGTGCCAGAAGCCCGCGTAAAGTGGATTCAACGGTTTGGTTTGTTAGTGTGTTGGATTGCTGTTGGACGAATATTATGTTATACGTACATATTGGCAAGGGGACCCAAGTTAGTTTAACAAGGTCATACTGCAATGCTTACATCTCCATTTTTCTCTCTCTTTCTCTCTGAAATGTTAACTTCTATAGTGTTTCTATTTTAGTAGTAATTGGTAGTGTTTTGTTTGTTTGTTTGTATGCTTATAGCCCCAATGACAGATTTTAAGAAAAGGCCCATCTTTAAATCTTTATCCTAGTAAAATAAAGGTCAGTCTCAGTCTCAGTCTCAGTCTCTCGATCTCTCTCACTCTCTATCTCTCTCTCTCTCTCTCTCTCTCTCTCTCTCTCTCTCTCTCTCTCTCTCAAAATCTCTCTCTTTATATATCTCTCTCTTTATCCCTCTGTTTATCTGTCTCTCTCTGTCTGTCTCCTCCCCTCTCTCTCACTCTCTCTCATCAATATTACCGGTACAATGACACGCACATGATCTTCCGTACAAGAAGAAAACGAAGGCAAAAGAGAAGAAGAGGCGCCTCACAGTTCAGACAACCACAATTTCTCTGCCACATACATCGTTCTGCAGCAGTAGGACACGTGACGCAAGAAACTCCCAAGCCCACAAAGAAAGAAAGAAAGAAAGAAAGAAAGGAAAATAGAGAGAGAGAGAAGAAAAAAAACACAACAAGGAGAGAGTTATTCTGTCGCGGATGTTGTATCCATTATGCAACATTCTTTGTTGTTGCTATTTCAAACATGATAGAAGAACAGAAGTAATGACAGACCAACTAAGAAAATAGGACCCCACGTCACAGATTATGACGTGGAACTAAGCCAGGGGTGGGGGGTCGGTGGGTGAGGGGAGGGACAATTCTCTCGCAGACAGAAGTTGCAAATAACAAGACCGTTTTTCGAGAGAGGGGGGAGGGAGGAGGGAGAGAGAGAGAGAGAGAGAGAGAGAGAGAGAGAGAGAGAGAGAGAGAGAGAGAGAGAGAGACAGACAGACAGACCGACAGACAGACAGACAGACAGATTGGCAGACAGAAGGAGAGGGCATAGACACGCATCCTGCGAGGATGCAAGCTTGTTTTTTCAAGAGAGAGAGAGAGAGAGAGAGAGAGAGAGAGAGAGAGAGAGAGAGAGACAGACAGACAGACAGACAGACAGACAGACAGACAGACAGACAAGCAGGCAGACAGACAGAAGGAGAGGGAATAGACAAGCCCCCAGCGAGGATGCAAGCCTCTCACCAAAGTTTATGACGGATGTTATGGAGGAATGGATGATTGGGGAGTGGAACTGAATCCCTTAGAGGCAGATGATAGATGCTCGGGCGGTCTGACGGGAGGAATTCTTCCCCTTGGCGGGAGGAACTGCAATTGAGTGGAAAATTAACCTTCTGCTCTACTGAGGAAGATCACCATGTCAAAATCGGCAGTTACGTTTTTGCTTCTTTGTCACGATTCGGATTTTTTAAAACCCCAAGAGAATTCCAATTTGGGAGAGTGTCGGCAGTGAAATATGCAATCTGTTACGCGACCGAAGACGTTACGCAATGCTTTTGCATGCCAAGGCTAGTTGGGGGCTACAGAATGACAGATAGGCTGATATGTCAATAGTTTTGGACAGAAATGACAGATTCTGTGCGTGTGGGTGCGTGGAGTGTTTTTATATTTAGTTCTGTGTTCTGTCATTAATACAATTATAACGTTTTTTCTCTTTAGCGTTACAAGTCTTGTTTTCCTTTTTTTCTTTTTTCTTTTACATATGTTTTGTATCAAGTGAATAGATAGGGGACAACATAGAAGGGAGATAAGGCGGTCACCCAAGAGAAAAGTTGGTGTGTATGCGTGTGTGTGTGTAGGAGAGAGGGAGGGGGAAGGACTACGCGTTCAGAAAGGAATGAAATTCAATTCGTCTAGCACGAGGCTTTCCGCAAGTTGTGTGTGTCTGAAAGCGGCCATTTTTTAAATTGTTCACTTCACACATGAATTCAAATGCTAGTGAAACAAAATACGCCGCAATAAACTTTTGTCCAGCTCTTTGACGGGCGCAATGGCTCCCTGCGGGAGGTTGAGTGTTCGAATCCCGGCCGCACCTTGTGGCTTAAGGATGAATACTTTTTCGATCTCCAAGGTCAACTTGTGTGCAGACCTGCTAGTGCCTTATTCCCTTCGTTTGTATGCGCAAGCACAAGACCAAGTGTGCACGGAAAAGATCCTGGAATCCATGTCGGATTTCGGTTGGTTATAGAAACACGAAAATACCCAGCATGCTATCCCTGAAAGCGGTGTATGGCTGCCTGAATGGCGGGGTAAAAACGATCATACACGTAAAAGATCGTGGGAGTTTTGACCCATGAACGAAGAAAAAGACGAAGCTTGGGGTTTCGCTCAAAGATCAATGAGCAGGGGCAGGACTTTCACTTCACTAGACACGCTGCAGCGAGCAGCATGATGGATGTCCAGGACTATTGTTCCCTGGTCACGTTCTGTCAAAGACAGGCATGTCGGGGATATCTCTGCTTGAGAAAAAGGCTAAAAAACCCATTGAAAATTGTTGTATGAGACAGGCTGTTACGCACCCTTGTACAAAATTACTTGATCATGCTATCTGTGCGTGTGTGTGTGTGTGTGTGTGTGTGTGTGTGTGTGTGTGTGTGTGTGTGTGTGTGTGTGTGGGTGTGTGTGTGTGTGTGTGTGTGTGTGTGTGTGTGTGTGTGTGTGTGTGTGTGTGTGTGTGTGTGTGTGTGTACACCTTACAACAGTATCGTTTGTTAAAACGACAGAGAAATAACATCCACGGTAGAAGATGCTGTCGTAGGCTGGTTTTCCTATCGCATTCTAAAGCGTCATATTAACGATTATCTGCAGGTGATGCACAGACATTAGTAGTTATATGAGCCCGTCTATTACGAGAGAAACTGTCTCGTTAATGGGAAACGGAGAAGCTTTTATAATGCAAAGCAAAAACACAAAAAATGCAATGACACAGTGAACGCTTACAGGTCATACTTACCCGGAAGAACACAGCATCACTGTTGGCTCCAGCAACATAACGTAGCTGGTTGCTCTTTCGTCTCTTCTTCTTCTTCTTCTTCTTCGTTCATGGGCTGAAACTCACACGTTCACTCATGTGTTTGCACAAGTGGACTTTTACGTGTATGACCGTTTTTACCCCGCCATTCAGACAGCATATACGCCGATTTCGGGGGAAGCATTCATGGTATGTTCGTGTTTCTATAACTCATCGAACTCCGACATGGATCACAGGATTATTTCCGTGCGCACTTGGTCTTGTGCTTGCGTGTACACACGAAAGGGGATAAGGCGCTAGCAGGTCTGGATATTATTTGACCTTAGAGAGCGGAAAAATATCCACCCTTAACCCACCAGGCGACCGCGGCCGGGATTTGAACTCACGACCTTCCGATTAGGAGGCCGATGTCTTATCCACTAGGCCACTGCGCCCGTAGCTCTTCAGTCTGAAACCTGAGCAATCAAATCAAGTCTCCTAGTTGCTGCACATGATTACATTCTGTCCAGTTTCATTTTGAATTTCAATTTAGTTGGGTTTTTTTAAATGTAGGACTAGATTTCAACTTCTCCGACTCTATTCTTGGCTTTGATAACAGATCATCCAATCAAAAATCACCAGGCTAGCAGCTTCCTGGTGGGATTTTTTATTTTATTTTATTTGTTTAAATAATGTTTTAAATTCACGAAGATGTCGGTCATGAACAAAATATTGCTCCGCACGGGACTTTATTCTTTCGGGTGTAACAATTATTTGTTTCTCGTTTAAAATGCCATTGCATTGGGGTAGCAATAAAAAACAAACAAGAAACTTTACATTTTTTCGAGCGTGTTTTGTCCTGAATTAAACGTTCCCCCCTAGAGTATAACCTTTCTTGTTTTTATATTTCTGTAAATATTTATTTTAAACGTTAACAGTCTATCTGTGCTGGATTTAATTGGTATAGCAGCAAGGTCTTACTTTTCGATTGTTCGACCGTCGGCATCTTGATCTAGAGGTCGAATTCAACGCCCACTCAGCAAAGTTCCTGTCTGTCTGTTATCCCCATGATTACGTGGATGTACGTCATCCACAAAGAGCGTTAGGTCGACGTACTCTTGAATGTTTCGTTTTGTGTGTAATAAAACGTCCCTGGGTTGGGTTGTTTTCCATCGCAGAAAGGGCCGATCAGATCGATACACTTTGCTTTTGTTCTCTGCTTCACCTCCCCCCCCCCCCCCCCCCCCGGCCCCTTCTGCCCTTCGCGTGTTGTCTTCTCGCTCTTAGACAGCTACTGCTCTCCCCTTGCCAGAATGCTCTCCCCTGGCCAGAGTGCC
>NC_090245.1:111520881-111548645 GCF_037325665.1 Littorina saxatilis | reverse complement strand
AAATATAAGAGATGCACGGTTTACGCAGCGGCAGCAGCCTCTGTTTAGGAAAGGACTGGGTGGCCGAGTGGTAACGCACTTGCGCTCGGAAGCGAGAGGTTGCGTGTTCAGGCCTGGGTCAGGCCGCAATTTTCTCCCCCCTTTCCTAACCTAGGTGGTGGGTTCAAGTGCTAGTCTTTCGGATGAGACGAAAAACCGAGGTCCCTTCGTGTACACTACATTGGGGTGTGCACGTTAAAGATCCCACGATTGACAAAAGGGTCTTTCCTGGCAAAATTGTATAGGCATAGATAAAAATGTCCATCAAATACCCGTGGGACTTGGAATAAAGTAAAAAAAAAAAATCCATCTCACACGGCATTAAGTCTATAAAGGAAACATGAATACACGTATGCAGGAAAAAAAAGCAGCCCGAATTTCCATGAGGGTAACCTCACTGGACTGTAAATCTTATCCAATCCAATCCAATCCAATCCAATATCAAGAGAAAGACAGCAATGATCGAGTTGTTTTTCCCCCTCTGTAGAACAGAACTCCGAAACAGTCTTACTTTCCAAAATCGAGAACAAACAAAAAAAGGTCGAGTTCATGGAAAGTTTAGATACATACACAAGGTATGACTCACAACAAGAACTTCGACCTAGCTAACAGTTTGTAAGCTACAACAATTCTAAGATGATAGAGTCACTATCATCGATTTTTGTATGCGGTCTATCTATTCTAGTTGGCCACTTCACAGGTCGTGGTTTTGTACAAGAGGTCTTGTCAGATCCAGACCAGCTCTTTTACCGTATTAGCACCTAATGTCCCAAATACTCACTAGCACTGGCGACAAAAGTAGTAAATCAGCATTAGCAGACCTTTGTTGTCTTAAAAAGTGTTGATAACAACTTCTGGAACGCACAAAAGCACCTCGTAGATACAACTGACAACGAGCCCATTGTACGCCAGCAGGGAAATCCATGGGCAGTGATAATGAAGAGACAACGACAGTTAACATCACCACCACCACCACCACAACCACTATCCCCACCTCCGCTACCGCCGTCAAACAACAAGAAGAGCAATAACTATTGACGTGCGTATCGCACATTGGCACTTTATATCAAGATGGCTTGTCATATAATTAGCAGTAGTTTGCAGAAACCATTACCGAGAGAGGCCCGTCTGGATTCGCACCACTAGGAATGGGGTAGGAATAGGGGAGTAAAGTGGTGGTAGTGACTGAATGTTAGAGAACTTGCATTATAGTCATGATACGATCTGACGTTGTGGACTTTCCCACTGTCGTTTTCTGTTGAACATTATAGGCATGATACGATCTGACGTTGTGGACTTTCCCACTGTCGTTTTCTGTTGAACATTATAGTCATGATGTAGAGGTTACATGCCGAGTCTCAGTGATTATTAAAAATAATGGTCGAAGTTAGCGGATCATGAAAAATGCGAGCTTCATATTTTTCATTTTCAGAGCTTGTTTGTAATGCAAATATAACATAAAACATGACGAAGAATAAGATGAAATTGTTTTTGGATCGTTTAAACAAAAAACCATTTTAATGACAAATTTCCGATTTTTAATGACCGAATTCATTAATTATTTTTTTAAGCCACCAAGCTGAAATGCAATACCAAAGTCCGGTCTTCGTCGAAGATTTCTTGGCCAAAATGTCAATCAATTTGATTAAAAAATGAGGGTGTGACAGTGCCGCCTCAACTTTTACAAAAAGCCGGATATGACGTCATCAAAGACATTTATCGAAAAAATGAGAAAAAAACGTCCGGTGATATCATTACCAGAAACTCCCATCTCAAATATCAGAAAGATCGGTCCAGTAGTTTAGTCTGAATCGCTCTACACACATACACACACACACACAGACACACACACAGACAGACACACACACCACGACCCTCGTCTCGATTCCCCCTCTCTAAAAAGAGACATGACAAAAGAAGCGGCAGAAGTTATAGGTTCTCACTAAGTATGATGTCGGCCACCAGGCTTCCAATCACTCTGTCTTAGTGCCGCCTCTGGCCAGTGCAATAATGACGAATGACGCACAGATTCACGGGCGCATTTCCGCTAATTACTCTTGAGGTCTGGGGCATTTACTGACAAGAATACCGCTGGGATAGATAGATAAGCAGCAGAAAGAAGGGAAAAAAAGAAAAAAAAAGAAAGAAAGATAGTAAGAGAGAAAGAAAGAAAGAAAGAAAGCAAGCAAGAAAAAAACAAGTCACGTTAAGCAATATTCAAAACCTTCAGTCAATCTTTCGGCCTGAAACTAATCAAAATGGTGGATTATTTATCGTCAAGATATTACTCAAACCTGGCTAGCCAAAACCCGGAAACTGAGACGGGTAGAGCCGGGGCCAGTTTCATAAGATAGCAGTCGATGGACTGTGGTTGATCGCCGGGTCACCGAAAAGCGCGTTTCATGAGCGAATCACCGTCACCCGCGGACAACCGCACTCGACCGACTGTACAGTAATCCGAATGGCCAAGTCGAGGGCTAAATGTAGCAACATTACCACTTCCGTTTGCTCATTCGCACGTGGAAATGGCCGATTTCGAAGAAAAAAAAGTCTCGGTCCGCTCAAAATAACAATGACCGAGACTTTCAGTAATTCCTTCGCGTGACGTCTAACCCTCTTACGCCATAATGTGACGTCTTCAAGACATAACCCTGACTTGTCTCCTGGATTACTGCGTCATGATAGATACATTTCGAAGAACAATCACAAGGTTTGGCTCACAATCCAAAAAAGTGTGAGCATTCTGCCATTGACTGTGCGGATAATTACATTTATTTTCGGTTTACCGCAGTAAGCCGAACACAGTGTTGGGGGGAGAGCATCACCGTGTTTGGTCGACTTCCGGTGAGACGACCCGCAGTCGGCCGACTGAAATTTTGTTCGTGAAACCCGATAACGTCGGATTACTGTGGTTCTCTCGGACAACTGCAGTTGGTCGACTGTGTTTCTGGCTTATGAAACTGCGGGTCGTCTCACCGGAAGTCGACCAAACACGGCGATGCTCTCCCCCCAACACTGTGTTCGGCTTACTGCGGTAAACCGAAAATAAATGTAATTATCCGCACAGTCAATGGCAGAATCCTCACACTTTTTTGGATTGTGAGCCAAACCTTGTGATTGTTCTTCAAAATTTATCTATCATGACGCAGTAATCCAGGAGACAAGTCAGGGTTATGTCTTGAAGACGTCACATTATGGCGTAAGAGGGTTAGACGTCACGCGAAGCAATTACTGAAAGTCTCGGTCATTGTTATTTTGAGCGGGCCGAGACTAGTTTTTTCTTCGAAATCGGCCATTTACACGTGCGAATGAGCAAACGGAAGTGGTAATGTTGCTAAATTTAGCCTTCGACTTGGCCATTCGGATTACTGTACAGTCGGTCGACTGCGGTTGTCCGCGGGTGACGGTGATTCGCTCATGAAACGCGCTTTTCGGTGACCCGGCGATCAACCACAGTCGATCGACTGGGCAGTCGATCGACTGTCAGTCGGTTCACTGCTATCTTATGAAACTGGCCCCTGGTCTCGGCGAAGCATGCCAAAATTAGGCTTAATTTGCATAAACCGATTTTCTTTCAATCTGAGCACATTTTGAAAATAAGCATAACATATTTATATGTTTTGGATTCAGGAAATGATAAGGAATACGATACAACAACTTTTAAAACTGTTAGGAAACATTCAAATTAAATGACAATTTAACAAACTATTTAATTAATTCTAACGCTTCAGAGCTGAAATGCAACCCAATCGATTGTACGGACTGAGTCAAAGAAAGTTGTAATTAATTTGTTGGAAAAATAAGGTCAAAGACAATGTAAAAAAGCAACCACAAAAAGCAACACATCGACTGCTCAGACCCTAACTTGAGGACACTTCCTGTCGCCAGAAAAAGACAGCGATTCCAAGTTCTTTGCCCAAACCCTACCCACTTAGGCACTCGTCTTTGTCGATGTTCTTGTCTGACTTTTGTGAACTCAAGATGTGTTGAGTGCACCAGACATTGCATTAAGTCAATGTAAAAGTGCACCTTTTTATACCAGACCCAACACAGTGTAAAGGCTCTCCGTGCCCCCAAGCCATCATTATCATTGCCTGGACTAATTGGGCCGACTTTGATCTCACCCGAGCTCGAAACGATTGCTCAGCTAACGACTGCGGTGTTGACCATCTTCTGATCTTGGTGCTAGTGACATTAACATTGTGTGTGTGTGTATGTGTGTGTGTGTATGTGTGTTTGTATGTGTGTTTGTATGTGTGTGTGTGAGTGAGTGTGTGTGTATGTGTGTATGTGTTGGTGAGTGTGTGTGATGTGTGTGTGTGTGAGTGAGTGTATGTGTGTGTGTGTGTGTGTGTGTATAATTATGTGTGTGTGTGTGTGTGTGTGTGTGTGTGTGTGTGTGTGTGTGTGTGTGTGTGTGTGTGTGTGTGTGTGCTTGAAACATTACTGCGGTTATTTTCTTTTTGTCTTGTTAATAGTTATGTGCAACAGATATCCTGGGGCGGTACAAGCAAACTTATTAGGATTTTACGCAATGATTTGTCTTAAATAGTATTGTACAGAGAGAGTCCGCGCAGTACAGGCACATGTATTCCGAGCAGTACAGGCACATGTATTCCGAGCAGTACAGGCTCATGTATTCCGAGCAGTACAGGCACATGTATTCCGAGCAGTACAGGCACATGTATTCCGAGCAGTACAGGCACATGTATTCCGAGCAGTACAGGCTCATGTATTCCGAGCAGTACAGGCACATGTATCATGCTTTTAGGCTGGTTTTCTTGCCTTTCCGAGCAGTACAGGCACATGTATTCTTTTAGGCTGGTTTTCTTGCCTTTCCGAGCAGTACAGGCACATGTATTATGCATTTAGGCTGGGTTTCTTGCCATTCCGTCTGCACAAGAAGCAAAGTTCTAATCGAATCTAGGACACTGTGTTCTTTTGATAATTCTCAGGAATGCTCAACGGACTGAGAGCCGGCACCTTCGGCTTGGGGTTGTCAATGGCGAATTGCTCGCGCTTAGCGACACAAATGATGTGGTTTTAATTTAGTATTGGCAAAACTCAGAAATGTATTCATTAAAACTCAAATTTGTTAGTTTTCAATCACGTACTCAGTATTCACATGCCAAAATTGAAAAAACAAAAACATACAAGAACGGTTGGCTTGTTAAACTTTTAATCTTTGAAACCGTGTTCTATTTTTTTGTCTACAACTATTTTGTTTTGAAACTCGTGATATTTAACTGTCATATTAAACTTTCTTCGTGAGCTGGAAGCGCTGATCAAAAGATTATCACAGAAAGTTAATTCATTTTTTGAGAAGGCGGAGACTGTCTCGCCTGTAGAGCTGAAGATATTTTTTTTTTTATAAACGGAATCCTTTCCAGCTTTTAGTCTTTAATCAAATTATCTCAGACCTCACGCGTCGAAGCGGTTCGCTTGGCGGTCTACCGACTGTCTATCACACTTTATTGGAATGGATTTTTCTGTCCAGTTTTCAGTAAATGGGTTATCCTTTGGCCCAGTGTTGGCGTCTCGGTTATGAAAATGGATAAGAAATTACTGACGATCTCCTTGACAGTCGTGTCTGCTTTCGCATAGTTTATGTCATTGTTTCAATTTCATCTTGTGGTTATTGGTTTTGTTTTTATATTTAGTCAAGTTTTGACTAAATATTTTAACATCGAGGGGGAATCGAAACGAGGGTCGTGGTGTATGTGCGTGTGTCTGTGTGTCTGTGTGTGTGTGTGTGTGTGTGTGTAGAGCGATTCAGACTAAACTACTGGACCGATCTTTATGAAATTTGACATGAGAGTTCCTGGGTATGAAATCCCCGAACGTTTTTTTCATTTTTTTTATAAATGTCTTTGATGACGTCATATCCGGCTTTTCGTGAAAGTTGAGGCGGCACTGTCACGCCCTCATTTTTCAACCAAATTGGTTGACATTTTGGTCAAGTAATCTTCGACGAAGCCCGGACTTCGGTATTTTATTTCAGCTTGGTGGCTTAAAAATTAATTAATGACTTTGGTCATGAAAAATCTGAAAATTGTAAAAAAAAATAAAAATTTATAAAACGATCCAAATTTACGTTTATCTTATTCTCCATCATTTGCTGATTCCAAAAACATATAAATATGTTATATTCGGATTAAAAACAAGCTCTGAAAATTAAATATATAAAAATTATTATCAAAATTAAATTGTCCAAATCAATTTAAAAACACTTTCATCTTATTCCTTGTCGGTTCCTGATTCCAAAAACATATAGATATGATATGTTTGGATTAAAAACACGCTCAGAAAGTTAAAACAAAGAGAGGTACAGAAAAGCGTGCTATCCTTCTTAGCGCAACTACTACCCCGCTCTTCTTGTCAATTTCACTGCCTTTGCCAGGAGCGGTGGACTGACGATGCTACGAGTATACGGTCTTGCTGAAAAATGGCATTGCGTTCAGTTTCATTCTGTGAGTTCGACAGCTACATGACTAAATATTGTATTTTCGCCTTACGCGACTTGTTGTCTTTTGCAACTCCACCATTGTCGTCGTGCACCGGCACGGTTGGCCTAGTGGTAAGGCGTCCGCCCCGTGATCGGGAGGTCGTGGGTTCGAACCCCGGCCGGGTCATACCTAAGACTTTAAAATTGTCAATCTAGTGGCTGCTCCGCCTGGCGTCTGGTATTATGGGGTTAGTGCTAGGACTGGTTGGTCCGGTGTCAGAATAATGTGACTGGGTGAGACATGAAGCCTGTGCTGCGACTTCTGTCTTGTGTGTGGCGCACGTTAAATGTCAAAGCAGCACCGCCCTGATATGGCCCTTCGTGGTCGGCTGGGCGTTAAGCAAACAAACAAACAAACAAACAAACATTGTCGTCGTCGTCGTCGTCATCCTCATCCTCATTCTCATCATCGTCGTCATCATCATCATCATAATCATCATCGTCATCATCATCATCATCATCATCATCGTCATCGTAGTCGTCGTCGTCGTCGTCATCACAACTTCAACAACACTGCCTTAAACTTATAATTGACGACCGTTTTCCAAAGTTTGACTTTATCTGCATGTATGCATTTGTCAATATTGCCTTTCTCCACTATATTCTCGCTCATTTGCAAGGATCGTTGGAATTTCTTGTAACGTCACCCTCTGATCTTTAAAATATAAATACAAAAAAAACAACCCCTTCTTGTGACGTTGCTTCAAAAGAAATCCTTTAATACCGAAAGTGAACGGTAGGTGCTAACACTGATAGGTGTCACCTACACTACTCCCCACTCACCATGTGCTTCTGTCATCGCCCGCCGCAAAGGGAGAATACAGCGGAAGGAAGTTGCGTCCCCTGCTATGCTCGTAGACTGCCCTCCGTTTTTTTCTCAGCAAACCCCAAAAGAAAATTTGCATCGCAAGGTGCCAGCAGGCGAGCGTCTCAAAACGATATTGTGCTAGCCAGGCAAATTTAATATTTAAATACATCGAAAAGGTCGTCGATGAAGAACCAAGAATTGCAAGGCGCGCAGCCTTCTATGTTCTACCATAAGGAGGGTGCTCGCCTCATTTTGAACTCAAAGCCATGACGTTCCCTGCACAAGGCTTTGATAACGAACGGATAAGGGGCGTAACTCCTTAGTCATATTACAGTTGAAAATTCAAAGCGGGTCGGCTTCACTCAATTTCTGGTAGTGGTAAGTCTCGTGCGTTTCGATTCATTCAAAGATGCAAAGATTTTTGTTGTTGATACAAAGGGACTTGACGCTCACTTTCTGCACGCTGAGAACGCCACTTCCTACAGTGACGCTGAGAACGTTCAAAAATACCATCAAAATATTAATTCTGCCCTACAGCGTTTTAGTTGGTCCATAATGGGTCCAACCATTTGTTTTCCTAATTTATGTCAAGCCTCTGATGCCAAGAAATTGAGTGAAGCCGACCCGCTTTGAATTTTCAACTGTAATATGACTAAGGAGTTACGCCCCTTATCCGTTCGTTATCAAAGCCTTGTGTAGGGAACGTCATGGCTTTGAGTTCAAAATGGTGCTCGCCTTTGCTCGCCAAATCCTATAACCTTCATCGTTGCCAAAGACTTGAAACGTACTCGTATCTCGCTTCACTCGCAAACTGCCTAGCATTTTCTGCACAGAGAAACGACCGCCTGGTGCTGAAATTAAAGTAGTGTCGACCTTATCAGCTTGAAAGGGGGAGTAATAGCCAGTAATAAAGCGGTACGTAAGCACAACCGCTCTGAGTGCTTGATGTAAAACATGCCGCGGACTGACCGAGACAGGCCCAGTCTGGATTATCGCCCCTTTGATGGGGAAAGGGCAGGGAAGTAAAGTGGATATTGACTGAATGTTGGAGCACTTTGGTTTTGATGATAGATCAGTTGATTACGTTTGCTGGCCCTCCTGCACTGGTGGTGGCGGTGGTTATTGTGGCGGTGTCGCCGCTAACGGTGTCGTCATCGTTTTTGTCGTCATCGTTTTTGTCGTCATCAAAGTCGTCTCGAGTTTATCCAAAAGAAAGAAAAAAACTAAACAAAATTAAAACCAGCAGTTGTAACATGAGTGAGGGGGGCGATGTTTTACCACGTGCACCGGGAATGGGCTTTTTGGACGTAACGTGCAAGGGAATGGGGAAATTCTCGTAGCGTGCACCGTGCACAGAGGTCCGGCGTGCACCGTGCATGGAGCTTTTTCGTAACGTGCACCGTGGATCACCGTGCATGGCACTTTTGGCCTCAACGTGCACGTGCACAGACCCCCCCCCCCCCCCCCCATGTTGACCCTCATGGGTGGAGGAATGGGTTTATTTGTATAGGAACACCTGTCGAATGCATTTAAACCCGGTAGGACCCACTTCCTGACGATTTATGTTTCGGTACTTTCTCACAAAAACCAACAACACACCACACATATCTGCTTACCATCAGCACTGCAGTTTTCTTCTTGCCGAAGCAAAGTGCGAACCATAAGACTACAATTCCTGTCTAGACGTTCTGCATTTGGTTAAACGATGGAGTCATCGTAAAAACGTGGCTGTTTATGTCTGTGATGAAAAGAGTACTACCTATTTTTCACACCGAATTACATCACACGTTTGAGTTGAAGCACACACACGTACACTATAGTTGAAATGTTTAAAATGATCATCTAACAAGATCTTCGATTCAGCGGTCGTACAGATAGACCAAAACTTATAATACAGGAAATAAACTTATCTGACAAATTGTCATCTAACTCGATCAGAAGACACAAGAGTAACATTCAAAAGTACAAATCAACAGTTCGGAAGTGTTTCAGCACCGAAGCTGACATTTCTGTGTTTTGTTTGAATATGAATTAAATCACATGTTATGAAAGCGAGAAAAACTCAGAATCAGCATTTTGCCAGTGTGAACATCAGGGGACTTGAAAGTTATATGTCTAAATCTGCGCACAGAAACGCAAACAATAGGTTTCCTCTACAGTAATTACGTTATAGCAATCAACATTCACACAATATAGACAGTCCCAGCAGTCTTAATTTCACGAAGACCTTCTAGTTTTTGTCTCTCTCTTTACAGTACCTCGCCTTGGTGTTCTTTCAAAACACAATAATGTCTAGAAAAACTGTTTAATCATGCAGTTTACTGGGTTAAATAAACACGAGTGTATATGTCTTTAAAATGTCACCGCTCTCGGCTTACAACTAATTAATCCTAAATGTTTATGAGTTTTGTAAAATAGATGATTGAATGGATACATTTGTTTTTAAACCAAATGAGACTTCCATGGTAAAGGACACACACACACACACACACACACACACACACTCACACACACACACGCACACGCACACACACACACACACACACACACACACACACACACACACACACACACACCAATCTACACTACTCTACTTGCTTCCTCCCCATATCGTCGTGTTTTTCTTCACCCTTGCTTGTTATCGCCATGAAAAGCAGTCTAAAATTGTCGAATCGAAGTTATCAGAATGTCTAGGGGGTCAAGACGTTCTTGTTGACATATTTAATGTTGTCAAGTGCGGGGAGTTTAATCGCTTTTGTCCTTCTTGGAGTTCCCCTTTTACCAAGAGGGTCTCTTCTGAGGCTTCTCCTCCCACGGTCTGTCTGTGGTCGGAATGCTAACAGAAACTGACACAGTTTTATCCCCTCTATTTGACGTTATAAAACGTGCTTCTGTTTGTCTGTCTGTCCATCCCCCTCCCCCAGACACATAGGCGCAGCCACACAAAAGTGCGTGACAAATTTGCACCACGTTCACTTTCATCTCACATTCATGCTGATCGAAATGACTGACACGATTCAGAAAAGATGGAACAGCAACAGAGATCCCTATCACCCATTTCTCTTTGGACTGAGCGTTTTTGTATTTTTTTGTTTTATATATTTTTTTTTCATGTACCCTCATGGGGTTTGCAGAAATAAAATTTGACTTGACTTGACTTGACTTGTTAAATAACATCACTCTGCGGAATACAACACAGACCTAGTCACACTCATCTTCTGCTCAAGGCGTGACAAAGATATACCATGCATTATACATTCTTAATATTCTGACGCTCCGTTGGGTGGGGCATGTCATCCGCATGGAGGAGCACCGCATGCCAAGACGCCTTCTGTACGGAGAACTTTCATGTGGGAAAAGACAGCCAGGCCGACCAAAGAAACGGTACAAAGACTCGGTCAAAGCGAATCTCCAGTGGTGCAATATCAAGCCAAAGGAGCTGGTCACGCTGGTCACGCTGGTCTCGCTGGTCACGCTGGTCACGCTGGTCACGCTGGTCTCGCTGGTCACGCTGGTCACGCTGGCGAGCTCTAGCGCATCAAGCATCTTGACTTTGAAGTGAGGTAGCACTGTAAAGCTTCTCAGTGCGGGAAGTTGAGGATAAATTCTGACTCTGTTTATTCACTGCGATACTTTTATGTTCCTTCGTGTCAGCTTTTGTTTCGGTCCGTAATTACTTGTTTTCGTTACCTACTGCGATGGCAGCGTGATGTTCAGGGGGGAGAGGTACATCAATCACTGACAGACTGATGCATTGCCGTGTGTCACTCGCCAGGGGTATAGTCTTCTGGGGTGCAAAAACCGTCACGTCGTAGCATCTCAGAGTTTGTCAGTGGCAGTGTGTGCATTTACTTGCTGGTAATCTAGCTACTCCTGGTTGGTTGTTTCTGAATGCGTTTTCTTAGATCAAACCCAGGGCGCAGATACATTACCGTCGAATCTGCACAAGCGGCCACCTCTTGATAACGACCAGCTGTCCACAACGACGATCCGGAAGGAGCACTGACGGGTTCTTTCTATATTATTCACCTTTCCATAGCAACCACTTGGCTATAACGACCACATTTTATCAGTCCCGTGGGTGGTCGTCATGGGCATGTTGGACTGTACTTAGTAAATAGAATATCATGGTATTGTGCTGATTGAACATTAGATGTCCTTTCTTTGAGCCATGTGACGTCAGAGGACGACGAAAACTCAATTTTAGGCGGTTGGCCGAGACTACAAAAGCGTGCACATGTGTGTGTCATCCTGAACTCAGGTCAAAAATGAGTTACTTCCCTTCGGGTCTCATTCTATCCCTGGCAGGATGCCTTGGTTTCCTTCTCTGGAGAGGAAATCGATTTTTTTTTTACATATTTAGATCTTTTCGTAATATGTTATGGATATAAGCAGATTCGCGATCGTCGATAATGATTTTTCATGGTGTTGTGTAATTTTTAAATTACAAAGGAATTGATATGTAAGACAGTTTCAAGCGAGCTATCTTTCGCGGATGTATATACTGTGCAAACAACTCTAAAGTGTCACGTGATAATCAACTTTGGCTGTCGGTGCGCGCCGGTGCAGACGATTTTGTCTGTAACCAGTTGAGAGTGATGCAACCATATATCACGGTCTCCTTCCGACAGCAGTCTCAAAATTTCGACTTGTTTTGACCTTAGAACGATGTCTTTATCATAACTGTGAAGAACAGAACGGAGATCACTGTCGAAGTCGGCCAATCTGCAATCATTTTCGTCTCGCGAACACTGATCTCAAATTTAGATCAGTGCTCGCGAAAAGCATATGGGAGATAACTCTGTATTCTTGTTTTGATAGATTCGCGCAATAATTTAGCATGCTGTCAGAGAGAAACTGCAATAGCCGTGAAGCGATGATTATCAGAATGGTGTGTGTGTGTTCAGTCGCAGAAAAACAATCAATCTTAAAAGCAAAAGGAGATCTAACTAAAATGGATCGATATAAATACATGTAAATTGTAGTTTTGACCAAAACATGATATTGACTTTGATCTCGACAGCCATTGTTCACCTCGAACGCTAGCAGTCTTGCAGAACATTGACTGTCTCGCTCTTTGGAAAATGTATTTTGGACAAAAATACTAACAACGTATAATATTCCATGACCTTCTTCTTTGTCTCTGTAATGCTAATGTGCAAATGTGTCTTGTATTTGCACATGAGAAAACGCATGCACTCTAGAGCTCGTGTGCCCTTGTGTTGAGACTGAGGACAGGATTACCTTGGGCGTGTCTAGGCCGTGTAACCTATTTATTTTGTCACAACAAAATGTGAGTCAAACCCAGAATTTGATCTCTTTCAATAAATCAGTGCAGGAAACCTGTGTTTTTCTCACGGGAAATAAAGGTTACATGCCCGCCGATGGTCCGTAGTGTATCACATCATGCCGCGACGGTTTGTTCAAAGACGAAAGACGTCACCAGAGACAGTCGCCCGCTGTTGGGTGAGAGGGTGGAATGCAGACTGTCCCATTCAACTTTACTCTGGGGAGTAACTCAAAACTCAAAATAGGCGAATTCCGAAAATATATCTGTCGCGTTTTTTTGGTTGTTGATGACGTCTGATTTTTCTTTATTTTTCTTTCAGATTCTTAGTTTTTTCCCCCGACACATTTGTGCGTTTGTTTGCGCGGACGTGCGTCTCTTGGGGTCTGGTATAACAACGGAATAACAGCATCAATAATGCATCTAAAATGCCCTTCTTCGTCTTCTTTCGTGGAAATGTTCCTTTAAACTCGCACACCCGATTTACCCCAAGCTTGTTTAAAAGACGCCATACAGTGCCCTAACGCGCGCAGTGCGTGAACTCATAAAGTCAAAAGCGCTCTAATGACGACCATTCTCCTCAATTTCCCGTCCATAACGTTACTTAGTGGGATCCTCATTTCATTTTCATTTTCATTTTCATTACTTTATTGTCCCATCGCTGGGAAATTCGGGTCGCTTCCTCCCAGTGGAAAGCTAGCAGCAACGGAGTCGCGCTACCCAGGTGTCTGCGTGTTTAGGTGTATTCAGCCACCTGCACTTATGGCAGAATGACCAAGGTCTTTTACGTGCCATTGTGATGACACGGGGGTGGGACATGGCTTCCGTCTCTGGGTCTGCACATAAAGTTGACCCGTGTCCGTCCCGGCCCGAATTCGAACCTGCGACCTTTCGATCACAAGTCCAGTGCTCTACCAACTGAGCTACCGGGCCCATCATGGGACTTGTTGGAACTCGTGCCAACTTGGATGATCTCTGCTGAAAATAGTTTCCAAAGTTTGAACCTTTATGGGAATTTTATTTCGTCTGACTCAGATAACTTCTTCTAGGTTGCACGCGTTTCACTCAAAACGTTAACCTTTGTGACCTCTTCGCCTCTGCATGACTGATTATATCACGTCATGATGTCTGACGTCAGTTTTGATATTTTCTGCACAGATTTGTTTTTTATTACAGAAACTTGATGCACCCGTTTTGCAGGTTAAACTTAATTTGTGGTTTAAAACATCTCTGTCGGTCTGCCTGTTAGTTTGTCTCTCTGTCTGTCTGTCTGTCTGTCTGTCTGTCTGTCCCTTGCTCTCTCTCTCTCGCAGCCGCAAGTATCATCATTGTCTTCATCCCTCTCAGCTTGCATGGCATGTTATGTTCCCGGTAGCAACAGTGACTGTGGAGTCCTCGGCCTCCTGCGATGAAACCTGCTGAGAAAACACATACACATTTCTCTCGCTGTCGGTACTGATAGCCGACTCTCAGTAGGTGCTGGCACGACACTAACCTGTATTTATAGTGTATCCCGCGAGCTTGTCCTTCTACTTCGTCTTCTGCGTTCATGGGTTGAAACTCTCACGTACAATTGTGTTTTTGCACGAGTGGAATTTTACGTGTATGACCGTTTTTACCCCGCCATACGGCAGCCATACGTCAATTTCGTTGGATGCACGCTTGGTATGTTGGTGTTTGTATAACCCACCGAACTCTGACATAGATTACAGGATCTTTTCCGTGCGCATCTTGTGCCTGCGAATACACGCGAAGGGGGATTAGGTACTAGCAGGTTTGCACGTAAGTTGAACTGGGAGATCGGACCAATATCCACCCTTAGCCCACCAGGCGCGGCCGGGATTTGAACACTCATCCTTCAACATGGGATGCTGACGTCTTATCCACGAGGCCATTGTGCCCGTCGCGAGCTGGACCGAGCTAGGCTTGGATTTAAGGAGAAGGGCTAGCAAGGCTTAGACATGTCAACGCAAGGAGAGAAGATTCCTTGTGCTAAACAGAAAAACAGACTTTTTCACAATGAATTTCAAGATTACGATTCGAATCAACTTTACAAACACCGTAAAAATCTAGGATTCTTGCTGTTTGATTGCTTTTTGAAATGCTCCTTAAAGCTTTTGGCAGCTGAACAACCCCGTACCGATTCCAACCCATTGCTCGTCCAACTTTGTGACATCATGCGTCCCAGTCATACTTTCTCAAGCCTAACTCTACTTTTGTAGAGAAGCTATGTTTCACAATATTACTTTTTGAATCTGAAGATTCTGTGCCAGACAGTACCGTGCGTGTGCGCGCGTGTGTGTGTGTGGGTGGTTTGGGTGTGTGTGTGAGAGAGTGTGTGTGTGTATGTGTGTGTGTGTGTGTGTATGCGTGCATGCGTGCGTGTGTGTTTTGCCTGTCTTCCGGTCTGTGTGAAAGTGTAGGTTTGCAATAGAGCATAGTTGCACGTGAATGCCAGCTATATTTATTTCCCCTTTTTGCACCTTTTAATACATTTAGTCAAGTTTTGACTAAATGTTTTAACATAGACGGGGAA
This sequence comes from Littorina saxatilis, assembly GCF_037325665.1. Lineage (NCBI taxonomy): Eukaryota > Metazoa > Mollusca > Gastropoda > Littorinimorpha > Littorinidae > Littorina > Littorina saxatilis. Next base: position 111,533,470 of record NC_090245.1, on the reverse strand, counting down.
TTGAGACGACGGTGGTGGTGTATGTGTGTATGTGTGTATGCATGTATGTATATATGTATGTATGTATGTATGTATGTATGTGTGTGTGTGTGTGTGTACAGCGATTCAGAGAAAACTACTGGGCCAATCTTCATGAAATTTCACATGAGAGTTCATGGGTATAATATCCCCAGATGTTATTTTCATTTTTTCGATTAATGTCCTTGATGACGTCATATCCGGCTTTTTGTGAAAGTTGAGGCAGCACTATCACGCCCTCATATTTCACCCAAATTGGTTGACATTTTGATGAAGTAATCTTCGACGAAGCCCGGACTATGGTATTGCATTTCAGCTTGGAGGCTTAAAAACTAAAAAAAAAAGTTTGCTCATTAAATTTGTCATTAAAATCGAATTTTCACTAACAGATTTGAAAATAATTCCATCGTATTTCTCAATTTCTCCTAAATTCAAAAATATATACATTATGATTATATGTCATGTTTACACTAAACATGTGCTCAGAATGACAGAAAATAGGTTAAGTAAGTACTGCGTTTGCACTGTACCCGGAGACCAGCGTGACCCGTTTCTGTTTTTGGGTGTGGTTAGTCGAGACTATCTTAAATATAGTCTCGGCGATGACTGTTTTTACATTTAGTCAAGTTTTGACTAAATGTTTTAACGTAGAGGGGGGAATCGAGACGAGGGTCGTGGTGTATGTGCGTGTGTGTGTGTGTGTGTGTGTGTGTGTGTGTGTGTGTGTGTGTGTCTGTGTGTGTGTGTAGAGCGATTCAGACTAAACTACTGGACCGATCTTTATGAAATTTGACATGAGAGTTTCTGGGTATGATATCCCCATACATTTTTTTCATTTTTTCAATAAATGTCTTTGATGACGTCATATCCGGCTTTTTGTGAAAGTTGAGGCGGCACTGTCACGCTCTCATTTTTCAACCAAATTGGTTGAAATTTTGGTCAAGTAATCTTCGACAAAGGCCGGGGTTTGGTATTGCATTTCAGCTTGGTGGCTTAAAAACTAATGAGTGAGTTTGGTCATTAAAACTCTGAAAATTGTAAAAAAAATTTTTTTTATAAAACGATCCAAATTTACGTTCATCTTATTCTCTATCATTTTTTGATTCCAAAAACATATAAATATGTTATATTTGGATTAAAAACAAGCTCTGAAAATTAAATATATAAAAATTATTATCAAAATTAAATTGTCCAAATCAATTTAAAAACACCTTCATCTTATTCCTTGTCGGTTCCTGATTCCAAAAACATATAGATATGATATGTTTGGATTAAAAACACGCTCAGAAAGTTAAAACGAAGAGAGGTACAGAAAAGCGTGCTATCCTTCTCAGCGCAAGTACTACTACCCCGCTCTTCTTGTCAATTTCACTGCCTTTGCCGTGCGCGGTGGACTGACGATGCTACGAGTATACGGTCTTGCTGCGTTGCATTGCGTTCAGTTTCATTCTGTGAGTTCGACAGCTACTTGTCTAAATGTTGTATTTTTGCCTTACGCGACTTGTTTTTTTAGTGTTTATCTGTTACTTTAATGCCGACAGCTTGACTAAATGTGTTTATATCGCTTCACGCGACTTGTTCTACGTTCGCGTCATTCTTGCGCGTTGATTGCAACATGTTTGTATGTTTCAATTAATCTTTATTATGAAAAGTAGTTTGTCAGAACAAGCAGTATAAGGCTGACATTTTACATATTGGTATAAATACCGTCTTTTTTGCTGTGTTGAATGCAATGTCATTAGCGTTCACTTGTTTTCCTCGCTGTTTGATCTTGTCAGCTGAGCATTATGTCATCATTCTCTCGTTTATCAGCAGTCTGAGTGCAGGCATCTCTCTCTCTCTCTCTCTCTCTCTCTCTCTCTCTCTCTCTCTCTCTCTCTCTCTCTCTCTCTCTCCCCCCCCCTCTCTCTCTCTCTCTCTCTTTCTCTCTCTCTCTCTCTCCCTCCTCTCTCTCCCTCTCTCTCTCTCTCTCCCTCTCTCTCTCTCTCTCTCTCTCTCCCTCTCTCTCTCTCTCTCTGTCTCTCTCTCTCCATCTCTCTCTCTCTCTCTCTCTCTCTTTCCCTCTCTCTCTATCTCTCTCTCTCTCCTCCCTCTCTCTCTCCCTCTCTCTCTCTCTCTCTCTCTCTCTCTCTCTCTCTCTCTCTCTCTCTCTCTCTCTCTCTCTCTACGTCTTATCTCATGAAGTATAAATAAACATCTGCTGTCGCTAGAATGGTTGTTAAAACCAACAACCGGTGCTTTTTAACAATGTATTATTATTTTTATATACACTGATTCTTTCGAATGCAGTGTATGTCAATGGGCATGGCACTTACAACGTTGTTGCGTCAGTGCAATCTACTCTATAATTCTTAACTCATGTCAAATGAACTTACATTTTTCATTTAAGCAATGTATTGTATGTAAATTGATGATATGTTCTTACTTTCATTTCTATTATAATCATGTAGCAGTAGTTTGTTTTCTTTACTTGCTTATTCTTTAGCAATTTTAGACTAGTCCCTCTTTAGGGCGAGGGCCAGATGTAAAAAAGCAGATCACTGCTTACTCTATTACCCTCGTAAAATAAAGAATTGTTCTTGTTCTTGTTCTTGTTCTCTCTCGACTCTTTTTTGTCTGTGGTTCGTTTTGCCACCTGTTGTTCTTCTTTCTGTTTCACAATTAACCCAAAACACTGTGCTTCACGTTAGAAGTGTATTACGACTGAATTCGGAGCTTGCTTGCCATTTATACTCATACAGCCTGTCTCTGCCTCTGTCTCTCTGTCTGTCTGTCTGTCTTGTCTATCTCTCTCTCTCTCTCTCTCTCTCTCTCTCTCTCTCTCTCTCTCTCTCTCTCTCTCTCTCTCTCTCTCTCTGTGACAAAAGCGAGTATGAATGCCCACAATTTCTTCAATTATTTTGCCAGGCCAATATGAAAGAAGTTGAACCTTTTAACATCCCATTCATTGCAGACCCGATAACATACCCGCTTCCTTTCTCAAATCAGTGTTACGCTTTCTTGTTGAGCCAATTACGTATGCGTACAACTTATGTATTGACCGAAATGTGTTTCCAGACATATTTAAAACCGCAAAAGTAATTCCACTTCCCAAAACAAAAGACTTAACCGACATAAACAATTTTAGGCCAATTTCGCTATTGTCTGTTCTATCAAAACCATTAGAAAAACATGTACAAAAGTGCTTTCTTCTGCACATGGAAAGCCGTGGTCTTTTCGTTCCATCTCAATCAGGATTTCGCCCTAAACATGCGTGTCACACAGCTCTCGTTAAACTATGCGATACATGGCTCTCTGCCTTTAACCATTCGGAAACAGTCGACGCCGTCTTCCTTGATTTTAAGAAAGCGTTTGATATTGTTGATCACACAATTCTGTTAAAGAAATTATCTTGTTATTTAGGCGACGCATCCTACTTACCTTTTTTTCGTTCTTATTTAGCGAACAGAACGCAGTTTGTCTCCCTTAATGGTAACCGTTCTTCCATAGGACGGCTAATGCACGGCGTCCCACAAGGATCAGTTTTGGGCCCACTTTTATTTTGCATTTACATTAACGATCTACCACTCTATATATCAGACAAGACGGTTATTAATGACCTTTTTGCAGACGACTCGTCTCTTTACACGCCCGGTAAAAGTTTACAATCTATCGAAACCTCTCTTCAAACGAGTTTGAACAACATATTTGATTGGTGTAAACAAAGCTCAATGATTATACACCCAGGCAAAACTAAATGCATGGTGACCACAACACGACAGAAACATCAAATCGCTCCTCTGAATCTTCATCTCAGTTTAAATGAGTCACCCATTGAGCAAGTAACCAGCCATCGTGTTCTCGGGGTCACAATAGACGCTGAATTAAAGTGGCAGTCCCACCTCAACCGTGTTACCAAAACCTTATCTAAAAACTTGTTCCTTCTCTCCAAATTAAAGCATTACGCTGATACCTCAGCACTCAAGTTGTTTTATTTTGGTCATATTTTACCTCATCTGAATTATGCATCTACACTTTGGGATGGTTGTAGCGATGTTCACTTAAAAAAAGTAAATTCTCTTCACCGTCGCGCAGCTAAACTTATCATGCCGGGTCCGCAAACATCAACAGATCAAAAGCTTAGCAGCCTTGATTTTTTATCACTTAAAGATCAGTTATTATTTAATAAGGCGCTTTTAATGTTTAAGGTTCACAAATAAACGAGACCCCACAGTACATGCGATCATTATTTCAGAAAGCAACAGACAGATATGGCTCAAACAAATTAATTTCCCCGCTACCCCGTATTGATTTATATAAAACCAGTTTAGCGTTTTCGGGCTCAACAATTTGGAATTCGCTACCATGTGAGATAAAGGGGTCAAGCACGACAACACTATTGTGACTAGCACTGCCACGGCGTTAACGTCCTGCCTGCCCAAGCTTGCCACCAAGAAACTTCCCAAAAATCAGTAACTGTAAAGAAATCTGTCTAGCAAGCTTGAATTAAGTCCAATCACCACCAAATTTTGTGTACTAATTCAAAAATGGATGCCCAGTTCAGTCGTGCTATTTATAAGTTTGTCACGCGATTTGTTTTAGCAAAGGGGGGTGAAAGGGGGGTGAAAGGGGGATAATTTGTGTTTTTTAACGTTTTTTTGTGTGTGTTTTATTTTCCACTGCTTTTTTTAAAAGTTATTTTATAACAGAAAGTATTATAAATAATGTTATAACCAAACAAGGTGTAAAACCTATGAATTAGCTGAAATATTGTTAACATTGTACACAGAAATAAGGAGACAGTACAAAGAAAAAAACAAGCAAATCACGCATTCACTCACAGCATCCTGACTCAAATGAAACAAAACTGTAACACTCACCAAATGATGTCTAGGTAATCCATATTGAATATAAGTCACATTTTCACAACAAAGTACCAACTGTACACCTATGAACAATTCCAAAAGGATTTGAAGGCTCCAGCCATCCATTGTTATCAGTGCTGCCACGCCCCCATAGCTCCTGCACGATTCCGAGATACATGTTCGTCTAGCAGTATCACCCCCTACCACGTGTAGTTGCTGACTCGTACTAGCAACAACGGGACTGTTTCTTCCTCAATATCACTGCTATTATCGCTTTCTTGAGGCTAAAACGACACGATGTATCATAGTGGGGCTCCTATGTTGCAAAATCAATCATTTCTTGTGACAAACACCAAATTTGGCATACATGTACAGTTTTATGTGCTTAACAAAACCTGATACAGAGCCACCGCGAAAAATTAAAAAATCGGTTGTTTTTTTAACAAAATTCAAAATGGCCGCCAGTAAAAACGGTTGGGTATGTTAGGCATATTTCATTTCATGTGACAAACACCAAATTTGGTATAAATGTATGGTTTTATGTGCTTAACAAAACCTGACACAGAGGAACCGAGAAAAATTTAAAAATCAGTAGTTTTTAAAAAAAATCAAAATGGCCGCCTGTGAAAAAGGTATTCAGGCGTATTTGATGCTACAAGTCATTCTCTTGCAATAGAAACTAACAGAAACATAACAATACATGTATACATGATCAATGGTGCAGCAATTGGTTGGACGGCGTGGGTGGCAGGGTTGAAGAATCGTTGGCTTACCTAACCTGTGCCAACAAAAAACTATCGCACAAATGTTCGTACCAAAACGAAAACATTTATTCCTGTGCCATTTTATTCCATTTGTCTATGCTATTAAGGGCACACAACGTGGCTATCTGGAACTCTTTTAATATAAAAGATTGAATTTACATGGGTTATGTGACCGCCGCCTAAATAAGGGTACCCCAAAAATCAAATTGATAAAAATGAAAGGTATAATAATGACATAACACTAACAAGTATTCATCCTGTTCTGGATAGATGTTGTGCCTCATGAATTTTTTTAGACTTTTTAATGGGTACCTAAAGTTGTGATCACATCCCCTTTGCCACGTTGAGGGTACCCTTATTTGGCGGCGGTCATGTGACCCCTGTAACTAAATCTTCTTTTATCTGAAAGATGTGCCATTTGTGAGAGCCTTTACTGGCATAAAAAGTTTGAATAAAATGATACGGGAATGAATGTTTGAGTTGGGGTACGAAAATGGGTGCAATAATATTTTTACACAGTTTCTTCTTCTTCTTCTTCTTGCGTTCGCCGTCACACCATCAGTTTAGTCTGCGAGACGAATGACGTCGTGGCTTCCAGGTCTTGTCTGCTCCCACAGAGTTTGGTGCGGAGAGGGACTGATGCTGGCCACACTTTGTCTCTGATTGGTTTGAGTTGGGGGCATGTCATTAAGACATGTTCTTATTTATTAGACACAGTTTAATTTGCTGATTTTCACAGGCATGCAAGCACAGCTGCAGAGAGCAGAGCTCTTCAGTTCTTCTTTGCAGCATTTGCAGCGTTTTGTTGTACAGCACTTCCACACTTCATGCGTTCTCGGCACATGCTGGATACCTCTTGAAGGCTCGTCCAAAATAACTCCCACTTTCCAGCCTTGGACTGCCAGCCCCACAATTGGTGTTGGGTTGTTTGCCTGATTGTATATTTACTGACGTAGTCTAATTGGTAGATTGCTCTTCTCAAACTCATGTCCTGCAACAGCACGTTACTTGTAAGGGTGTTTTGGGGAATTTGGCAGCGCTTTTGACTGAAGAGGTACCTTCTAGCACTGTTCACACCCAGGAAGTTTGGTTTTGTCCTGCAGAAGTACCACAAAATGCTCTTGAACTGACCTGTCAGTAGTACTTAGCTCTCAAAGAAGAGCAGACAACCCGAGGAAAGATTGTGTGATGTCTACTAATGCATGCCATACTTGTCAAGCCCCCAATACCACCGAAGAACAACACAGTATCACAGTCTGTAAAACTGTGAAACATGGGCAGGCATGGTGACTTCTCGGGGCCAATGGCTTTGGCAATGTGGTGAGCAAAAAATGGCTGAATCCTTTTCCATAGCGATGCACACTTCATAAGCAGAAAACTGAAATCAGCTGGGATGAGAAGCAGACTGTCTTAGATGTCTGGCCTCCTCCAAATCCATGGTGTAGGAAATCCACCTGGGGTACCCTTCATACAAAAGCTGAAAAGTGACAATTTTATTTGAATAATGTTTACTATCTCAGAGAGTTAGCCAAAGTCTTCACACAAAAGATAAAATGCAAAAATTGTATTTTAACTATTTGTATAATATCCCGCAATGGGGCACTGCGGTTATGAAATTAAAGGCCCCTCCTGTTTTTGGAACCGCAGGAGCTTTCTAGTTTGCTGTTAGGTAGATTTTTGGTTCCTCTTTCCTGTCATGCTCTCTTTTTCTTCATGAATTCTTTTCTTTTTTCTGCCTTCTTGCTCATTCACCTGTATTTTTTCCAAAAATCTCTTCTCTTGCCGCTTGTCTCGCGATTCATGTATAGTTTAATCTGTTAGTGTTCTGATGTAAGTCCAGCAGTAGATAGGTTAAGCCTATTTTAACATACTGGAAACTGGTAATCTTCCAGTAGGTATTAATTTAGTTTTACTAAAGCCTGCTGGGACACAAGTAATGGGTTAGTGCATTTGTAAACAGGAATCGCTTGACAAGTGGCCCCCTTCATCCCCCCCTTCCTCGTCCTGATATGGCTCTGCGTAGTCGGCTGGACGTTAAGCAACAAATAAACAAACAAACAAACAAACAAATTTGTATAATTCTTACTATTAAAGGTCAATACAAAAAAAACTGTTTCCAGTTACCCAACTGATTCTTAAATCTTGCTGGCCGCTACATTCATTAGAATTCTAACAGTCGCTTACAGAATGTTGACCCTTGTATGGTAAACCCACCAACTTCACAGAGGTAGCTTACGCATATGTGTGCATACTTGTTAATTATCAAAAAAAAGATGCAAACTGTTCAGCTACTCTGGAGGTATTAGGTACCAACCTTGATAGTAATGGTGAAATCAGCTCGTTTGTGTGGCACCGGCAGAATTGCTCAGAATGTATTCACGCAGCACTCTTGTTCTCAGGAACCCGCATGTGGTGTAACCCTCAGTTGTATATTCTGTTAAAATAAAATGCACATCAATGCACGGTCAACCTAAATTAAGTAAAAGGTTGAGAAAAAAGTAACACACCAAAATCGTAACAGTGTTGAGACTCAGACTCAGAGAGAGGTACCACTTTTTTCAAAACCACTCATTTCTCATTTCATTAGCACATAAGCTTATTGCATACTCTTGTCTTTTAGCTATCATCTTTGAAAGTTTGATCACAAGACCGTAGAGACATGGGGAATGGATCACAAGACCGTAGAGACCTGGGGAATGGTTTTTTTCCCCAAGCTGGCCCTCCTACTAGTTAGTACATGTCACTGTGGCCTACTCACTCCACTAAGTCACTCCCCCTCCCCCTCAATTTTTTTAGAAACTTATGGAAGTCAAGTCCTTTATAATAGGCAGGACTAATTATCATGCCTTGAACAATCTCTGTCTCCTTGCCTTTTATTCAAAGTTCTTTTAACTTGTCCAAAATCATGTGGGTGGCGAGCATGGTTTCCTTTCATTCAATCAACAGATAGATCTAGATCTATCACAATCCAGTTTCAGCAAGATTTGAAAGTGTGCAGCATTTCAGCGCTTCAGCCGATCAAAAACAGACCCGAGGGGACAAATAAAGATTATAATGACGTGAAATTGGTGAATGAAAGGGTAATCTTAAAAACTTACCCTCACAAACGTTGTTTTCGCTCAATCAAAACACGCATTGGTACGGAGGCCGCCATCTTGAATTTTCTAGCTGCGGATATATACTTTTCTAAAAAAAAATATAAAACTAAATGACAGAACACAAAAGTACCCATGAAAATATTTATTTCATGTATATATTATCACCAGACAACTTCTGGTGCATTGTTAATAATTGAAGTTTACATTTGCTGAGTTGGAAATATTTACTGCTGATGGCTTTTGGTATGAAAATCGTCTGCTGTAGGTGCAGCCTTTTATTCATTATTATAAACACAAAAATCAATTTCTGAAGTGGCTCTGTATCTGAAATCATTTAAAACATCATAAGGAACAATATCACGAAGTATCATGTTTGTCACAAGATGTGATTAATTGTTGAGTGATTCTGCAACATAGGAGCCCCACTATCATGATCTACAGGATCCTCAAGATTCAACATCCGGAGAATCTCCTCCCGTGACAAGGCTCGCCTTCGATTCATTTTTTTTGTTCGAAAACACCACGCAAATCTGCACTAATTTGATCAAGCCGGAAGAGAAAACCACGTGTATCAAGGGAAACAACTCAATTTACTGCAAGCTTCAAAAACCGGGAAGCAATCACGAGTCGTGTACCTTGTATGTCCAATACTAAAATAGTCACTTCCCGTCCGTGGGCGTTGCAGCGCTATTACTAATATAGTCACCTCCCGTCGCAAAAGTGTTAAACACTTCAAAGCGCAGCTTCGCAAATATCTGATGTCACGAACACTTACATTCTAAAGCTGTTTCTAGCAAGAATGCATTGCTATCACTAACCTCTATATATTTTGTTGATGATGATAATGATGTCGACGATGATTATGATGATGATGATGAGGAGGATGTTGTTGTGTGTGTGTGTGTGTGTGTGTGTGTGTGAATAGAATAGAATAGAATAGAATAATCTTTATTGCCATGAAACACACAGTTTATAAGGCACATAATTAATTAACAAAGAAACTGTAGTAAAAGAAAACATCACCGTTTTTTGAAACATTCGTAAACAAACTGTGCTAGCTGGGTTTGTAGTTTGGGTATTTGTAATATTTGGCTGGGAAGAGTGTATTGGCCTGAATAGGCTATGCTTGATATTTAATTTTTCTCTAATGGAAGTATATTTGGTGCATTTATCCAACAAATGTATTTCATCCTCTATCACATTACATTTTTTGCATAATCTGTCATTTACTGGTGTATTTAAATGTCGACCCTTTTCAATTTCTAAATCGTGTGCACTTATTCTTAACTTTGTTAATGCTTTTCTGTGATCTAAATTTTTTACCTCATTGATATAAGATTGCAATTCGTATTTCCTCGAGTCTGTTACTTTTGCGTAGAATTTTAATTTTGAACTTCCTTCAGACTTTTTATTAATCCAGAATTTTATGAATTTGCATTCTAATTTCTCTTGTATGGCTTTTTGTAACTTTTTAGAATTAAATGTGGATTGATTTTGCCAGACATGATTAAATCCTAATTTATCTACTGCTTGTTTTATGAAATGTGACCATGAACTTTCCCGTGACGGATCTAATAGTGATAAATATGCTTGATATATGTAGGAGTCTTTTTTAGTCTCTAGTATATGAGCCCAATATTTTATGCATTGTGATAATATTCTCAATCCTATTGGAAACCGTCCTAGTTCTGCTAGCACTGGAATTTTCATACTTTTCTTATGCGTACCAAGAATGAATCTGCAAAATCTTATATGTGCACTTTCATGAGGACATTCCTTGGAGATGCAACATTGAAAAAAGGCATCAATGTCGTCAAATATATGTGTATTTTTTATAATGTATGGAAACCATACTTCTGCGCCGTAACAAATAATTGGGGACACTAACAAGTCAAATAAATTTAAAATTGTTTTTGTTTGAACAAGACTATTTCTGAACGCTTTTCGAAGAGAGTAAGCTGCTTTGTTTCCTTGTTTGCTAAGATGCTCCTGGGCAATATTTAAATTTCCATTTTGGTTGAACACTATACCCAAATATTTATACTGGTCTGTTCTTTTGATAATACAATCTCCACATTTAAATATTGTATTTATTTTGGGAAGACTACGACAAAATATTACAATGTTCGTTTTTTCAGTATTTATTTTTAATCCCCATTGTTGACAGTATATATTTAAGTAATCTAATTTTTGTTGCAGACCTAACTTTGATTTGGATAGCATTACTAAATCATCTGCATACATTAAACATGATATTTTTGTTTTTGAGTTTATATCAATGTATGGTGAATCAAAATCAGGTATATTTGTAGTGAAGTCGTTTATGAAAATGTTGAACAGTATAGGACTTAATGTATTTCCTTGATGAACACCTTTTCTGACATGTATACTCATTGGACACTCTTGATTGTATTCAGTTCTAATGAATGAATTTGTATACATATCTTTTATTATATTGAAACAGTATCCTCTTATCCCTAGTGTATATAGTTTAAGTAGAAGTGCTTCGTGCCATACATTATCAAAGGCTTTCTGAAAGTCTACAAAACATGCATACATTCTTCCATTTTTTAATTTTAAGAGATCGTCTACAATTTTTTTTAATACGAAAATTTGGTCCGTAGTTCGATATCCTTTTCGGAAGCCTGCCTGTTCTTTCCTAATTATGTTATCATCTTCTAAGAATTTTGAAATCCTTGAATTCATTACTTTGCAGAATAATTTACTAAGATTACTGCTCAAAGTAATACCTCTATAATTGCTTGGGTTAAGAGGGTCTCCCTTCTTATAGATTGGTATGCTTATACTTGATTTCCAATTTTTGGGATAATGTCCAGTAATTAATATTAAATTAAATAACTTTGTTAAAATATGTACAGTTCGATCTAAGCTTGCTTTAATAATCTCATTTGATAGTTTATCTGGTCCTGGTGCTTTTTTGTTTTTCAATGACTTACTTTCAATTTTAATTTCTTTTCCTGTAATTGGGTTATCTAATGTGGGTATATTATATTGATGAGTACTCTGTTTTAGTTCCTCTGACACTTCCTTACTTCTTTGTTCTGAAATATCTGGTTTAGTTCCGATTAAATTTGCTAAGTGATTTAGCCATTTGGTTGGATTTATATTACATTTATTATTATTTCTGTCATTATCACCCATTGATTTTAGGTCTTTTAATGTTTTCCAAAGTTTATTTGGATCATTATTGAATTGGTCATTTAATATTAAAACTAATTTATTTCTATATTCTCTTTTTTGTTTTTTTATTAGAGAATTATATCTTTTACGTACACTATAATATTTTTGACAAAGTGAGCTATTAAATGGATATCTGTTCAAAGCGTTTAATATCGATTTTAATTCTTTTCTTTGTTGATAACAATTTTTGGTAAACCAAACTTTGTTTCTTTTCTTTTTTCGAATATTGATTTTCATTTTAATCTGTTTCTTTAGGCTATTATTTGCAGCATTATTTAATATGTCTGTAAATTTATCTGTGATATTATCAACATTGCTCTCTGTGTAACTGGTTTTGCTTATTACACGGGTTTGTTCTATCTCTAATTCTAAATCTTGTAGTTGTCTATTCATATCGGGAGCACTGAGAGCTTGCATAAGTTTTTCATATGAACTGCTGTCCCATTGGTACGTCTCTTTTATACTTAGTTTTTCATTAATATTGTATGATATATTTTGATTGTGTTGATATCTCATTCTTTTATAAGTATTATCTTTATTTATTAATGGGAGTCTGATTTTCATTTCCAATGGGCAATGATCTGAATATACTTGTAAATTCTTGACCCTCATGCTTATAACGTCCTTAAGAAGGTCATGGGAACATATGAAATAATCTACCACA
>NC_090245.1:111451340-111520681 GCF_037325665.1 Littorina saxatilis | reverse complement strand
CCCCTCTCTGTCTGTTCTGGTGTCACGGTATCATCATTCCCTTCCCAGCCGTCTCTATCTCCCCCCCCCCCCTCTCTGTCTGTTCTGGTGTCACGGTATCATCATTCCCTTCCCAGCCGTCTCTATCTCCCCCCCCCCCCCTCTCTGTCTGTTCTGGTGTCACGGTATCATCATTCCCTTCCCAGCCGTCTCTATCTCCCCCCCCCCCTCTCTGTCTGTTCTGGTGTCACGGTATCATCATTCCCTTCCCAACCGTCTCTATCTCCCCTCCCCCCCTCTCTGTCTGTTCTGGTGTCACGGTATCATCATTCCCTTCCCAACCGTCTCTATCTCCCCTCTCCCCCTCTCTGTCTGTTCTGGTGTCACGGTATCATCATTCCCTTCCCAACCGTCTCTATCTCCCCTCCCCCCCTCTCTGTCTGTTCTGGTGTCACGGTATCATCATTCCCTTCCCAACCGTCTCTATCTCCCCCCCCCCCCCTCTGTCTGTTCTGGTGTCACGGTATCATCATTCCCTTCCCAACCGTCTCTATCTCCCTCCCCCCTCTCTGTCTGTCTCACTTTGTCTGTTCTGGTGTCACGGTATCATCATTCCCTTCCCAACCGTCTCTATCTCCCCTCCCCCCCTCTCTGTCTGTTCTGGTGTCACGGTATCATCATTCCCTTCCCAACCGTCTCTATCTCCCCCCCCCCCCCCTCTGTCTGTTCTGGTGTCACGGTATCATCATTCCCTTCCCAACCGTCTCTATCTCCCCCCCCCCCTCTGTCTGTTCTGGTGTCACGTTATCATCATTCCCTTCCCAACCGTCTCTATCTCCCCCCCCCCCCCCCTCTGTCTGTTCTGGTGTCACGGTATTATCATTCCCTTCCCAACCGTCTCTATCTCCCCCCCCCCTCCCCCCCCCCCCCCCCCTCTGTCTGTTCTGGTGTCACGGTATCATCATTCCCTTCCCAACCGTCTCTATCTCCCCCCCCCCCCTCTGTCTGTTCTGGTGTCACGGTATCATCATTCCCTTCCCAACCGTCTCTATCTCCCTCCCCCCTCTCTGTCTGTCACTTTTTGATGGCCGCAGGAGCGGTCATCTATTGGAATGCATTCGGAGTGGTGACATGTCTCGTTTTGTTACCGTTCTCACGAGATCAGTTACAGTTCTCTCTCTCTGTCTCTCTCTCTGTCTCTCTCTCTGTCTCTCTCTCTGTCTCTCTCTCTCTCTCTCTCTCTCTCTCTCTCTCTCTCTCTGTATGTATGTCTTTGTCTGTGTCTCCCTCTCAGTCTCTCCGCTTCTGTCTTTCTATGTCTGTCTCTGTCTATGTGTGTGTGTGTCACTCTCTCTCTCGCTCTCTCTCTCATCCGACTCCTGGCACACAGGTAAAAGCAGAGGTTAACTTGAGTGCACGTGTACCTAGCAGGAAGGGGTGATTCGGGTCAGAAGTGGGGTAAAGCACTTTGGTCTTCAGTCTTTGGGTTATAGCTTTCAGTGGAGAAGATGCCAACATGAAATTGCACTATGCTCTACTATTTATTGTCCTTGTCTATAGGACACGAAGAAGGGAAGCTACAATCGCCCCAGGCCATATATACTCTTTGTTTCCTGAGCCTGGACCATTGAGACGGTTACCTCATAGATCTGTTCAATCTTCAGTTTGTCGGTGTCAAAAGTTATACCCCCATTCCACACAACCGTTCTTTGTCCCGTTCCCGTACCAACCAAGGAATGCTGCCACAACAATGGAACGCTGCGCAAACGGCCGTTTTTTGGCATCTTTCCGCAGCGTCTGACCATAGTGGCAGCCGTCCTTGGTCGGTAAGGGAACGGGACCTAGAACGGATGTGTGGAATGCGGGTATGACAACTCAGTGTGTGAGAGCGCTACCGTTGCGTTACCGTTGTTTTAAGTTCCTTTAACGATCCAAGCGTTCCGTTACCGATGGGTTGAGGTTCCATTACCGTTCATTCTGATCGGGAGGGGAACGGCTAAACATTTGAACATGCAGCCCAAACTCAGCCGTCCCTACCGACCCTACCGTTCAAAGCAGTTCCGTTAACGATCAGTTACGTTCATTGCGGTTCTGTCCCGATCCCTCCCGTGCCCGCACCGTTCCTTGGTCGGTACGAGAACGGGATCTAGAACGGTTGTGTGGAAAGGGGGTATAAGACTCGACCACTTGGCTTATGGTGGAGACAGCTGGAAGATCTCTGGATATAATTGAAGAGGAGTAGTCTTCCTTTTAGAAAATGTGTACTCTGCCCTGCAGATTACAAATGTGTGCTGTCGCGGCTGGGTAAACGGAGTGGAGGGTAAGGAGGGGGGGGGGGGGGCTTGTAAGCGAGGGGTAAGAGAGACGAAAGAGAGACGAAAGAGAAAACTGGACAGGGAAAAGTCACTGCCTGAAGTATTCAATAAAGCCACACACACAAAAAAGAAATTACCACATATGCAGGTTTTCAATTCATATTTTTGCAAAGTATCTGCACAAGCATGTGTTCCTCTGTGAGTATGTTCGTGGCTGCTTTCATGGGGTGCCTGTATCCTCAGGAATTTGAGGATTTCTGTTATCTCTTTTTTTCTGACACCGTTGATTTAACGTCATTTTTACAGGACAGTGTTTTTCCTTTCAGTTATAAGTTGTAGTAGTTTGACCTCATTGTTTTAGGACAAGTAGAGCTCGTTCACCAGTAGCAAAGACTCACTCAGTCCGTCAGTGTGCCTGAGTGTGTGTGATGGGGGGGGGGGGGGGGGGGCTCTCCCGTGACCGGCCACCTGCAATGTACGGATAGGTTTGCACTGGCCCAAGGGTGTCCGTTCATGAGAGGGACTGCTGTAACAGCAAAACTAGTGTGAAACATAAGTAATCAATTTATCTACTTGACTATATTCACAACAGGGACCTATCACTCTTCTTTGCATGTTTTTATGCCTACGGATTGTCAAATACTCTGCAACACATGTAACCCAAATTCAACATGTGCCCGTACAATACCGCTTCTTTTATGAAAGATTTTAATCAACCAATTTTCTTGTTAGAATTTAGAATCCGTTAGCTGTGTCTTTCTCCAATCCTCTCTCTGTCAACCTCTAGAACCTATAATCCGTTAGCTGTGTCTTTCTACAATCCTCTCTGTGTCAACC
The DNA here is from genome assembly GCF_037325665.1 of Littorina saxatilis. NCBI lineage: Eukaryota > Metazoa > Mollusca > Gastropoda > Littorinimorpha > Littorinidae > Littorina > Littorina saxatilis. Next base: position 111,517,550 of record NC_090245.1, on the reverse strand, counting down.
TCTAGAACCTATAATCCGTTAGCTGTGTCTTTCTACAATCCTCTCTGTGTCAACCTCTAGAACCTATAATCCGTTAGCTGTGTCTTTCTACAATCCTCTCTGTGTCAACCTCTAGAACCTATAATCCGTTAGCTGTGTCTTTCTACAATCCTCTCTGTGTCAACCTCTAGAACCTATAATCCGTTAGCTGTGTCTTTCTACAATCCTCTCTGTGTCAACCTCTAGAACCTATAATCCGTTAGCTGTGTCTTTCTACAATCCTCTCTGTGTCAACCTCTAGAACCTATAATCCGTTAGCTGTGTCTTTCTCATCTTGTCCTTCCTGACCAGCACCCCCCCCCCCCCACCCCCACCGCGCCCCCCCCCCCCCCCCCCCTTCGTCTCTTTCACTCCAGGTGCACAATGAATATAATGTTTGCTCTCCCATCTCTGTCTGTCTGTCTGTCTGTCTGTCTGTCTGTCTGTCTGTCTGTCTGTCTGTCTGTCTCTCTCTCTGTCTCTCTCTGTTTCTCTCTGTCTGTCTGTCTGTCTGTCTGTCTGTCTCTCTCTCTCTCTCTCTCTCTCTCTCTCTCTCTCTCTCTCTCTCTCTCTCTCTCTCTCTTTCCAGACAATCAATGCAAAACATTCTTTTGCAGTATTGGTCTCCTTTCGTCGGTGTTTGTCTGGCCAATTCTGTATTCCCCGAAGACGTAAAGTGGCTGCCACAGACTCTAGTCTTTTTTGGGTCTGCTTCCACCGCTCAATGCAAAGAGTCCTTTTTCTGTGTCTGTCTGCTCTCGTCTCTATTTATCTACCCTCTTTTTTGACCTCGCCTAAAGACGTGATGCAGCTGCCAGAGACTAAGGAGGGTAAAAAACAGCAGCATTAGTTTCAGAGAGATATCATTCGAAGACACACATATATTGTGGGGACGGTGACGAGCACAAGTGTTATTTTCAATGGTTTGACCTTTGCACAACTTTTCTGGGGAGATATTTGTGAGGTTTTCGCTCACACACGATCAAGTGATAGTTTGATGAGTTTCCACAAGGAGGAGAACAATACGACAGAGATACCCACATGCTGCGACCTTCGCGGTTCTTAAATCAAGAAAACTCTGTGTGGGTCTTCAGGCAGCGCTAGAACTAGGGCCGTTTCCTGGACTCCGGAAGCACCCCCCCCCCCCTTCCCAGCATCCATTATCCGGCAAATGTGTCAAGGACAGACCCCAGATACCCCTTTCAAATGCTACAGCCCGCCCCCCATCCCTTACCCGACAATTGTGCATTTGTTTCTCAAGGACAGACCCAAGATGCCCCTTTCAAATGCTAGGCCTAAATGTTGACAGGATCTTGGGGGCCTTCCCCCCCCAAGACCCCTAGCCAGCCCCTGTACCCTTGCCTCATTTTGGAAGGCCCCCCCTCTCATAATAGGTCCAGCCATGTAGGGTATATTGTGATGTGTGGGGAGGACGTCTGTCCGGTTGAACAAGACGCTGGTAATGTGAGAGGGCTGCCTCGGACTCTGTAGCTGTCGTCTCAATCCCTTGACCCGTGCACCCATCACCCTATGCCCAACACCCAATCCCGCAGCCAATCACCCTCTCTCTCCGGGACTTCCTTCTGTCGATGACACTTATTAAGAAAACCATCATAACACTTCCTCGAGAAATCGGTCACCTTACAAAACTCCCCCCCCCCCCCCCCCACCGCACTTCATAGTATACGTCTCACGCCAAGACCAATGATCGGAACCTCAATTATTGTTTGCATCTCTTTTCGTTGAACGACTCAGGTTTGACGTCATTTGCTACTTTAACCACCCACCCGCCTCTTGAATTAGGTAGTCTCTTGCCTAATTCGTGAAATAGGCAACGGCTGTGCCTAACCTGTGAAATCAATGTTGAATTTTGCCTAATTTGTGAAATGTTATGATTTAGGCTGCCTATTGCGTAAATTAGGCAGCCTAAGTCGTGAAATTAGGCAAAATTTTGATTTAGGCACGACTGCTGTACAATTTAGGCAAAAATGTCTACAGAATAGGCAAAATCCTTGCCAAATGTGTCAAATCAATTCTAAGGTCTAACTGCTTTACAAATTAGTCAGTCCGTTTGAACGCCAGTAATAATAATGAAACTTAAAATTTAAACATACTGCTATCATATGTACCATTTAAATGACTAATTATGATGAACAAATTTTACAAAAGCAAAACAAAAATACCCCTCTACCTCATTTACAAACATTTAAAGTTTACAAAAGGTAAACATTATCCCAGTTTGGACTGGGGTCAAAAAAGGGAAACCCACAACGTTCCAGTTCAACTCGATTTTCTGAGCTTACGTGCTCTTGTTCTTGCAAGATTAATTGTTTGGGTGGCAGTGACTATGGCCGTGATTTCTTGCTTTCTTGCAAGTGCATCTGGCTGTATCGCACTTCCCATTGCAAGAACATTTTTTGAACCCTTGTCCTCCATGCCTTGAATGAAGCTGAGCGATGCTTCTCATTGGTAGGACAGTGTCCTTCACTTGGTCAGCAGTGACAATTTGGAAATCGGCCTCGATAATTAGATTGCGGGAGAGCATAGTGTTTATGATGCCATGCTTGGTGCCAATTTGGTACAGGTCGTTGTGAACCTTCAGGAACACCCCAGGCACGTTTCTGCAATCAAGGCGCCCACGATCAAACTCGCTGACTGGAACCAGCACGCCGTCGTTTTGCAGCAGTGGAACCAGCTTGGCTCTTGTTGTTCGCAGCATTTCAGCACGGCTTTTTTCTTGTCCTTCACGTGCATCTTGTCTGCACTGCGTCAAAATGCTTGCATGATCTTCTAGAGCTGTACTTGAAGTGGCGGCCCCTCCAACTGCACCTTCCACCTCTGCATCATTTTCAGTTGAATTCTGTGGACCGAGTTCTTCTAGAGCTGTACTTGAAGTGGCGGCACCTCCAACTGCACCTTCCACCTCTGCATCATTTTCAGTTGAATTCTGTGGCCTGAGTTCTTTGTCAATTCTTGCCGCAGCAGCGTTTTCATTTTCAGGCACTGCTTCATCATTTTCATCCCCAGCTGCATGCCTCAGGCTCAACGCTCTGTCCACCTGCAACTTGCATTCTGGACAGGACTTCCAAAAGGTCCTCTTCTTTTTCTAGCCTTGCGATGACCTCCTTTGGCAGGCACGTTCTTTCAAGACCAGACGTTTTCTTCCGGCCACAGAAAACTTCCAGTGGTGTTCTATTGTTCAGGTTGCGATGAGGGGATGAGTTGTTTTTGCAGCTGGAAGAATCTGAGCCCCTCAGCCCACTTAGTAGTGTCGTTGTCGATGGCCCGCGCGGTAAGCATCTGTTTGACATCAGCGTTGGAACGCTCAACAGATCCCTGACTCTGAGGATGACGAGGGGATCCGTGCACGATGGTGAGTCCGGGCCATATCTCGACCATTTCATTGATCACGTGAGCAGTGAACTAAGGCTTACCTTGATGACTTTCTGTAATCCTCCCACTTCCAGAATCTCGAACTTTTTTCGCAGGTAATACAGACTTCTGTGTTTTTCAGAAACTGTACCACTTAACAGGTTAATGATGGTTTGGTATGTTTCCTGGTCCGGTAAACAGAATTTTGTGTAGCCTCCATTTCCAAGATGCTCCTCAAAACGAATACGAAATTGTGACCTTTTAGTTTCCATGGCTGGATTTGGCTAACACTGACAGTCAGGTGCTGGTGTGAAGTAGTGACTGAGAAAGTTTATCTGAAATGCCCCAGTGTGATTATTATCTCACTTGTATCACAGTTAGTACTGTTCACAAGTAGTTAGTAGTGTTCACAGACTTGATATGTTGTCACCCGCAACGCAGTGAGAGGCGCGCACGCACGCGGATGATTTTGGGTTCAAACAGACTGACTAATTTGTAAAACAGTTAGACCTTAGAATTGATTTGACACATAGGCAAGGATTTTGCCTATTCTGTAGACATTTTTGCCTAAATTGTACAGCAGTCGTGCCTAAATCAAAACTTTGCCTCATTTCACGACTTAGGTTGCCTAATTTACGCAATAGGCAGCCTAAATCATAAAATTTCACAAATTAGGCAACATTTAACATTGTAAATCCTTCTTTGTTAATTCGACATTTTGATTGGTCAATGCAATCACTCAGCGGTCAGGCAATCAGCGTGTATCACCTCCAAATGGATCTGCCTCAATGTACACTTCCTGGCAAGCGTATCAATACAAGTCATGTGTTTCACGTGTCGCCAGCATGGATACAGACTCAACTAGTCTCGGTTAGCTTTGAGGGTCATTTTACAAGTAGGAAATATGAAGTACCAACGAAATACCGAGACCATAAGGTATGCGAAGTGATGACGTCGGATACGTGACGTAAGTTGATGCATGAATTCTTTCGGACTACGTCAGTCAATTCCAAAGATCGCTTTTGTGATGAAAAGAATTTGTTTTGAGTTTGCTGTCCAGAAACCCGTCAAAAAAGAAGGGAAAATGTATGTGAAAGAAAACAAAACAGGAGCAGAGTGATACGATAGGAATACAGAGACATATTTCTTGGGACTTGACCCTTGCAGGTAGGTGGACTGAAAGTAGTGTGTGAACAGAACAGAACCAATTCTGTCTGTTTACCATCGCATGAAAGCAGGAAAGAGATCGTCGTCAGATCCTTTGAATGGATAGATTTACAATTACAATATCGACCTACTGCTTTCAACATGTCGGGCTGTGCCTAAATTGTCTCACCTGTGATTTGTAAATGGAATCCCTCAGGCCTACGGCCTTCGGGATTCCATTTACAAATCACAGGTGAGACAATTTGGGCACCGCCCTCCATGTTGAAAGCAATCGGTGAATATTGTATCATTGATTTCACAGGTTATGCACAGCCGTTGCCTATTTCACGAATTAGGCAAGACACTACCTAATTCAAGAACTTAGGCACTTTCAGGATCTAGGCACGACATATACAAGACAAGGTCATCGACTCGCGCCGTCTCTTGCAATACTGTATGCCGTCCAGGTGACCTTGTCAACGTTTTGCACGTGTTTACAGACACCGTCATAATTAGATTCGCTCGGATCACCAGATATGACTTGGTCGCTAATTCCTGCTGTCTTGATTTTACTGAAATCTCTCTCTCTCTCTCTCTCTCTCTCTCTCTCTCTCTCCCCCCCCCCCCCCCCCCCCACACACACGCACACTTACCACACACACACACAAACTCTCCTTCTCTCCACGACCAGCAGCGTCCCAGTTCTGCGCCGTTCTGTCTTGGTGACCGAAACCCGTTTTTTGCAGTCTGGGCGAGGCCGTCATCAGACAATGTGCACATGGTGCCCTCGAGATGCTGTGTCTCCTGTCATCATTAGCCCTATATCTCCCTCTCATTTTCCCTTGAACACAGACACAGAATTTCCTTTGCTTGTTAGCTCTGGTAAAACATCTGTTCTGAAAGTTACCCGAACTCTGCTTTTTACATTTAGTCAAGTTTTGACTAAATGTTTTAACGTAGACGGGGAATCGAGACGAGGGTCGTGGTGTGTGTGTGTGTGTGTGTGTGTGTGTGTGTGTTGTGTGTGTGTGTGTGTGTGTGTGTGTGTAGAGCGATTCAGAAAAAAACTACTGGACCGATCTTCATGAAAATGTACATGAGAGTTCCTGAGTATGATATCCCCGGACTTTTTTTAAATCTTTTTTTGGATAAATGGCTTTGATGACGTCATATCCGGCTTTTTGTAAAAGTTGAGGCCGCACTGTCACGCCCTCATTTTTCGATCAAATGGATTGCAATTTTGGTCAAGTAATCATCGACGAAGGCCGGACTTTGGTATTGCATTTCAGCTTGGAGGCTTAAAAATTAATTAATGACTTTGGTCATTAAAAATTTGATTTGAAAATTGTAATCAACATTATTTATTTATAAAACGATCCAAAAATGATTTAATCTTATTTGTCATTATTTTTTTTATTCCAAAAACATATAAGTATGTCATATTTGAATTAAAAACCAGCTCTGAAAATTAAATATATGAAAATTATTATTACAATTAAAATTTCCGACCTCGATTAAAAACAATTTCGGTACCTGATTCCAAAAACATATGGATATGATATATTTGAATTAAAAACAAGCTCAGAAAGTTAAAAAGAACAGAGATACAGAAAAGCTTGCTATCCTGCTCAGCGCAACCACTACCGCGCTATTCTGGCTAGTCAATTTCACTGCCTTTGCCACCAGCAGTATACGGTCTTGGTGAAAACAAGTGCAGTGCGTTCAGTTTCATTCTGTGAGAACGACAGCTTGACTAAATGTTGTATTTTCGCCTTACGCGACTTGTTTTTTTTTCGCCAGCGTAGTTTGTTCTGTTTCCTTTCTTATTGGGGTTATTAGCAACCAGACAACGTAGTTGTGCCAAAACAACAAATTCGTTTTTTTGTTCAGCTTTTTTCCTTGCATTTCATTCTTTCCTTCATTATTACAGGGTGTCTACAGGGTGCCCTTCAAATTGAGTTCTTCAAAAGAGATATTATTTTTCTAGTCTGGTGGCATATCACTTTTTTGTGTGTGATCCAATATTTTATTTTATTTGTATTTTTGTAGTTGGTATAGATTTCTTTGCGTTTGTGTGCGAGAGGAATACAGACAGACAGACATACAGACATACAGATAGTGATACATACAGACAGACATACAGACATACAGATAGTGATACATACAGACAGACATACAGATAGTCATACATACAGACTGACAAAGAAAGAGTGAGCCAACCAACCAGCCAGCCAGCCAACCAGCCAGAGAGACAGACAGATTCGACGAAGACAATCGATACAAATCAATGATGCCAGACAGGGAGCAGACAAGGAGAAAATCTTCAACGTCAAAGCGGTAAAAGAGCGTGACTTGCTTTAAACTTTTCCTTACATTAAAATGCCCCTAGAGTCGGTTCTGCTCCCCCACCCTCTCCCCCCTCCCTTCCTCTTTCCGTGAGTCGGCACCGTCACTCAATTTAATTGATGTGAGTGACTGTGGGAGGGGGGGGAGCGTCATCTTATGGTCTTTGGTCGCAAGTAAAGCAGATTTAACCATCAGCATTCAGCTCACAACTTTAACTTTTCAACTTCTTTTTTCAATTTCCAGTTAATTTACATACTTGATTGGCAAAGGCGGCTTTTCTTCTGGATTTAACACGGATATTGTACTAGGTTCACACACAAGTCAAGGCATTCTGGACACGGATATAGTACTGAGTTCACGCACAAGTCAAGGCATTCTGGACACGGATATAGTACTGAGTTCACGCACAAGTCAAGGCATTCTGGACACGGATATTGTACTGGGTTCACACACAAGTCAAGGCATTCTGGACACGGATATTGTACTAAGTTCACGCACAAGTCCAGGCATTCTGGACACGGCTATGGTATTGAGTTCACACACAAGTCAAGGCATTCTGGACACGGATATTGTACTGGGTTCACACACAAGTCAAGGCATTCTGGACACGGGTATGGTATTGAGTTCACGCACAAGTCAAGGCATTCTGGACGCGGATATTGTACTTAGTTCAAGCACAAGTCCAGGCTTTCTGGACACGGATATTGTACACAGTTCACACACAAGTCAAGGCATTCTGGACACGGGTATTGTACTGAGTTCACACACAAGTAAAGGCATTCTGGACACGGATATTGTACACAGTTCCCGCACAAGTCAAGGCATTCTGGACACGGGTATTGTACAAAGTTCACGCACAAGTCAAGGCATTCTGGACACGGATATTGTACTAGGTTCACACACAAGTCAAGGCATTCTGGACACGGATATTGTACTAGGTTCACACACAAGTCAAGGCATTCTGGACACGGATATAGTACTGAGTTCACGCACAAGTCAAGGCATTCTGGACACGGATATTGTACTAGGTTCACACACAAGTCAAGGCATTCTGGACACGGATATTGTACTAGGTTCACACACAAGTCAAGGCATTCTGGACACGGATATTGTACTAGGTTCACACACAAGTCCAGGCATTCTGGACACGGATATTGTACTAGGTTCACACACAAGTCAAGGCATTCTGGACACGGATATTGTACTAGGTTCACACACAAGTCAAGGCATTCTGGACACGGATATTGTACTAGGTTCACACACAAGTCAAGGCATTCTGGACACGGATATTGTACTAGGTTCACACACAAGTCAAGGCATTCTGGACACGGATATTGTACTAGGTTCACACACAAGTCAAGGCATTCTGGACACGGATATAGTACTGAGTTCACACACAAGTCAAGGCATTCTGGACACGGATATAGTACTGAGTTCACGCACAAGTCAAGGCATTCTGGACACGGATATAGTACTGAGTTCACACACAAGTCAAGGCATTCTGGACACGGATATAGTACTGAGTTCAAGCACAAGTCCAGGCTTTCTGGACACGGATATTGTACTGAGTTCACACAAAAGTAAAGGCATTCTGGACACGGATATTGTACTGAGTTCACACACAAGTCAAGGCATTCTGGACACGGGTATTGTGCTGAGTTCACGCACAAGTCAAGGCATTCTGGACACGGGTATTGTACTAAGTTCACACACAAGTCCAGGCATTCTGAACACGGATATTGTACACAGTTCCCGCACAAGTCAAGGCATTCTGGACACGGATATTGTACAAAGTTCACACACAAGTCAAGGCATTCTGGACGCGGATATTGTACTGAGTTCAAGCACAAGTCCAGGCTTTCTGGACACGGATATTGTACACAGTTCCCGCACAAGTCAAGGCATTCTGGACACGGATAGTGTACAAAGTTCACACACAAGTCAAGGCATTCTGAACACGGATATTGTACTAAGTTCACGCACAAGTCCAGGCATTCTGGACACGGATATTGTACAAAGTTCACACACAAGTCAAGGCATTCTGGACACGGGTATTGTACTGAGTTCACACACAAGTCCAGGCATTCTGGACACGGGTATTGTATTGAGTTCACACACAAGTCCAGGCATTCTGGACACGGGTATTGTACTGAGTTCACACACAAGTCAAGGCATTCTGGACACGGGTATTGTACTGAGTTCACACACAAGTCAAGGCATTCTGGACACGGGTATGGTGCTGAGTTCACACACAAGTCCAGGCATTCTGGACACCTTTAGACGCCTGCCATGGTCGTTCTCGGGTCGAAAAAAAAACGTAGTGATAACTGTGAACGTGATTTGATCGCAAACATTTGTTGATAAAAATTATGTTAAATCTTTTTTAAGGCATAAGAATTATGCCCTTTTTCAAGGTCAGCATTTGAACGCAGTTTTAATCTTAATAAGTACAATAATTAAACAACTTAACATTGTTTTCTTTCGCGATTGTTGTTGTTCATGTACAGTCCAAAAATAGTTCTTATACTTTTTTTCTTCTCAAAATGGAGTATAATGTTTACATTGCACCGGTTGTGTTTTAAACCCTCTGTGTGAGGGAGAGACAGAGATAGGTGGGGGTGATGGGATGGGGCGGGGTCGTATCGAAACCACGGAATGACACATTCCTCAGAGGTAAGCCAAAAATAGGAAGCAATTCCGTGCACCCCAGTTCGCCTGACGCACTGATACATGAATCAAAAACAATGCCTGCAGGCGATAGCTTTCACAAAGTTAGCCAAGTCACTGACGATAGATTTACTTGTAGCTGCGTACCGTGACTTTACTGCAAATCCTGCCAATCATTGGAAAGCCGTATTCATCGTAAAAGCAACTTGACTACTATCTTGCTCACAGCCATCTTCCCGAGCACAATATTACTCAGTTCCGACCTGATCGGTTCGACGTGCTCAATGCTATCTTGTTAAGTGCAGCGTTGCTCAGTTTTGTATTGATAAATTATGTCATCTTGCTCTTGCTCTCATCAATACTTCTTCAACCCGAATTACTCAGTGTCTTGCGCAATCCCTTCTTGCTCAGTGCCGTTTTGCTCAAAATGACAGGTTGCTCAAAGCAATATTGCTCAAATGACTGCCATCGTACAGTCCTTTCCACCAGTTTCATTATCGTCAATACCAGGGCTCCATTATATCTAGCTCAGTTACCGTTGTCCTCAATACCAAGGCTCCATTATATCTAGCTCAGTTACCGTTGTCCTCAATACCAGGGCTCCATTATATCTAGCTCAGTTACCGTTGTCCTCAATACCAGGGCTCCATTATATCTAGCTCAGTTACCGTTTTCCTCAATACCAAGGCTCCATTATATCTAGCTCAGTTACCGATTTCCTCAATACCAGTGCTCCATTATATCTAGCTCAGTTACCGTTGTCCTCAATACCAGGGCTCCATTATATCTAGCTCAGTTACCGTTGTCCTCAATACCAAGGCTCCATTATATCTAGCTCAGTTACCGTTGTCCTCAATACCAAGGCTCCATTATATCTAGCTCAGTTACCGTTGTCCTCAATACCAGTGCTCCATTATATCTAGCTCAGTTACCGTTGTCCTCAATACCAGTGCTCCATTATATCTAGCTCAGTTACCGATTTCCTCAATACCAGTGCTCCATTATATCTAGCTCAGTTACCGATTTCCTCAATACCAGTGCTCCATTATATCTAGCTCAGTTACCGATTTCCTCAATACCAGTGCCCCATAATATCTAGCTCAGTTACCGTTTTCCTCAATACCAAGGCTCCATTATATCTAGCTCAGTTACCGATTTCCTCAATACCAGTGCTCCATTATATCTAGCTCAGTTACTGATTTCCTCAATACCAGTGCTCCATAATATCTAGCTCAGTTACCATGTTACTCAAATGTCATATTGCTCAGTGACATTGTACTTTAATGCCACCATGCTCATGTTTTCTTGCAAAATGCAGTATTGCCTATGTAATTTCTAAGATTTGGGATAATAAAGGTCATGTGATTTGATTTGATTTGATTTTCTCAGAGCCGTCTTAATCAAATGGCATCTTATTCAAAAGACACTAACCCACATCATATCACCACTCCCGCTAGGTGGTAGCGATGGATCCTTTTCGTGTGTACTACCCCGCATGACTGACTTATAACACGGGTTCATCTCATGCCCGTGCGGCCCTGCTATGGTCTTTTAGCAATAATGACCAGCCTAGGGGGGGGGGGGGGGGCGGGGGAGTCACATAACGGGAGGGGTCATTGTTTCCTGTTTTGATTTACTTCCTGAGATTAGACCTGATTCGCTAAATAATAAAACATCTATCCTTTGCCAAACAAACCTCTTCCCCCCTCACGCCCCCCCCCTCCCTCCCCCGAGTTCATTTCACGGGATCAGTTTTTGACCAATCTCCCGGACAACCAAGAATAGCCCTCTGACTCATCTCCAATGTCTACCTTGATCCATAGTATATCTTGCGGTATTGGCTTCAAGCCGTTTTTTGTCGTTTAAGGATACTCATTTCCGACCTCGTTGGGATGGGGGAGTAAACTGATGGGGGAGTAAACTGATGGGGAAGGTTTCATTGCTTCCTCGTTACCACCGAGAATAGAATATCTGATTCACTTAAAAATTACACATCTATTCTTTGCCTACCACCCGTACGGTTATTCTCACGGATATACATGTTTACCAATCTCCGGGATCACTCTCCACCCCCTCCCCATCCTCGTCTCTCCCACCTCTTTTTAAAAAAATAGTCTTTTATTGTGTTTCTGTGCGTCGCAAGGACAGATTGTAAGAAAGGTCTTGCCTTAAATCTTAATCCTTGTAATATAAAGTTCAATTCTATTCAATTCAATTCAATTCAATTCGATTCGATTCAATTCAATTCAATTCAATTCAATTCGATTCAATTCAATTCAGTTCAATTACATTACATGTTTGCTATAGCTTAGTCTGCCCATACAGAGTTGTCTTAAAGGCACGGTACTTCTCGCAACAACAGTTCAGCTGACCGTCTAAATCACATGTACATGGGATGAGAACACCCCTTCACCAGGATGCTTGCATGATAAGAACAACCTTGGTATTGTCTCTGTACACGCATTTTAAAATACACAGCAATTGAATTGTTGGAAGTCACTTGAAACTGTTGTCAAAAACGAGATGAAACAATGCTGACATTTTCGATTGATCAGATAAACAATGTTGCAACTTTCAGTGCAGAAAGTTTCTTGGATGTTGCAACAGTTTCAAGTGACTTCCAACAATAACTCGAGGAAAGGTACATTTTGAGACAGATTAGCCCGAGGGGGTAAATAAAAACAAAACACAAATTGTCTAAAATGTTTAGAAAAAAATGCGAAGGCGGTACTTAGACAATTGGTTTAGAAAATCAGAAAATACGCTTTCACAACCCAAACATTGAGATCAGCAAACGTTACACTCTCTCTCTCTCTCTCTCTCTCTCTCTCTCTCTCTCTCTCTCTCTCTCTCTCTCTCTCTCTCTCTCTCTCTCTCTCTCTCTCTCTCTCTCTCTCTCTCTCTCTCTCTCTCTCTCTCTCTCTCTCTCTCTCTCTCTCTTGTTCGATTGTTATTTTGTTAAACATTTTGTACTAGTGTTAACGGATGTGTAGCTGATCGGAGCAACTTTTTTCCCAAATGTCTCTCTCTCAATGTAATTTTGTAATTTTTGAGTTCTCCTTATCGTCCTTGTCCGATTGAAACCTCGTAAATCGATTTTGAGCGTTTCGAGAAAAACACAAAAAACGTCTTTAAAAAATAACTTGTCATCAAAATAAGCCAATTTTTTCTGCACATGATCTACAAACACAAACAAATTACTGTGTGTAATTAAATAGTGTTGGTCACAATTAAAACGCACGATATTCGACAAAATTGCAAGATACGAGTTTTTCTTTTTTAAAACCCGACCAAACTTGAAGACTTACAAGGTTTTATAACATAGCCAAAGAACAAAAAAGACAAAAACAATGTTTAAAAAACGCAGTAAACACACAATCGTTCTTTTGTCACAATTTTCATTTGTTTTTTGATTGTACAAACCGATGTATACTCATTCTTGTGTAAAATATCCTTGCAGTCTCCTTGCAACCTTGTCAATTAACACACAAACAAAACCAAGTGTAAACTGAAGCTTATCAGTACATAACATTCTTTGCTTGCAGGGAAGCGTAAACATCCATACAAGAGCCTTTTTGTATGCACAGAAAACAGGGTATTCCTTGAAAACAATGAGATATCTTAGTTTGAGTGCAATTGTCATCTAAATGTCCTCGAACAGCTAGTAGTTATGCAGGATGACCACTCATGAGAATGCAGAGCTTAACGACCATGGGGTAGACCATCATAGTATTGGCATGAATCTACTGGAAAAACCTCCTTGACATGCAGAAGATGCTGCCACTTTATGTCTTTGATGGTCAGCCGTACTCAGTAGAGCTGGGGGATGATATCGGGCTCACCATGTGCTCTCCTTCTTCTTTGTGAAAAAGGCCACCACTCCTCAGAATAGATGAGCTTGTAGCGACAAGTACCGTCAGGCAGGTACTTCGGACTGCGAATATCCACCAATTATGGATCCCCAGAAGTGTCTGAGATCAAGAAAGTTCTTGAAGAATGTGTTGGCTACCTGGACAACTTTGTAAGGTTGCCTTTTTCTTGCAGAGGTGATGACTTCCACGTAATCGGCAGGCCAGGCTATTTGCCTTCTCCTTAGTTTGTTTTTGATAGCTGGGTGTACAGAGTCCACTTTCATCCAGGTATGACCTTTCTCAGGAAACTTTTGGAAAACGACTTTTCCTTGACTGACTGCAAAGTAAAGATGGGCGTTTCCCAAGACTATTAAACTGCGGTTCTGGTACCCACAGCCGTCATTGTAGATAATGATTGCCTTGGTTGTTTCGCCAACTGTTGCTTTTGACTTATCTTTTTTGACTCATCCTAAAAGTAGCAAGTAACCTCTGTGTCACTCAAGTTGTACAATGTGAAGACAGTAGTGGCAGCACAGCTTGGCCTTGAAGTATTTGTCATTTGATTATATACATAGGGCCAACAAGTCGACCTGCAGATACATGGTGAAAACTTGGACATCACCATTCTCTTTAGCAACCCTCTTGTCAATGTTCTGTTATTTGCAAGCTTCGTCTTTGCGTTGAATGTGCATCTGGTACACATGCTATGGGATGTTTCCGTACTTGGATTCACAGCAAACGTTGCATTCATAGTTTTTGGGGTTGGTGAATCACAATGTTTGGTTTGCTTCACTACTTCCATTACTCCTGGAAGATAGTGACTGTGTTTCCAAGCGAAAGCTGCACCATCAATTGACTCCTGCTCGCTCATGCGGAGCTTGCACCAGACAGAGCAAACATGACTCCTAATGCAAACAAGTCGAGCAGATACAGTTTTTGTCATGCTTTACAGTTGTTGGGTCAATGCAGTCCACATGAAACTGACCATGATAATGGACACAGTACACCCACGAAACACAATTAGAGTCCATACGAACAGTGATGTCATCTATGATAAGTTCCGTTTCGAAATCCCATGGTATAGAACTTGTATTCAGGCACACACAGCACATCAACCTAAGATCTTCAAGCGAAGAGAATTGGCTTTCAGGTGTGAGGGACCCACTGCCAGACATGACGGACTGCATTCAGACACTAGAACACAACTTCAGTACGTGACATATGCATACCTGTACATCTTCAGCTAACAAATAAGATCAGAAGTTCAGGACTGAACTGTTACATAGTTAAGAGATATGTCAGAATACTTTAACTGCTTAATCTCTCTTTGTAGTTATGCTTTTGTACTCAGCAAAGGAAAATACTAACACAAAACTCATTTGAACAATAACTGATGTCGTAGAGTGTCATTTTACTACACAATACGTAATGTGGGCACTTCTAGCTTCATTAATGACGCTAATATTTAATTTTACCTAAACTCTGAGCGTACGGACATGTTACCGTAACCTCGTATCTAACGGAAACAGTTCATTTACCGCCGTGTTTAGATATTAGAAAACTTGTAAGTCGACATACGAGGTTTGCATCGGCCAAAACTGAAAAACACGCGAACAAAAAAAAGCTCGTAACTCAAGTTACGTGTAATTTTGGTTCGCGGTTTTGCCAAAATGATATACGAGGTATTTTTATACCCATTTTTAACTGACTTCCAGCGATCTTAGGCTTTCACCACAATAACCAAAAAATCGAGAAAAAATCGTAGATTATATTGATGTAAAAAAGTAGATTTCGCAAAAAATCGAGTTACGAGGTTTTAATCGGACAAGGACGTTATGTAATTCCTTAAATGCACATTGTGTTGCATTCCATACAATGTATTTCTGTATTTTATATGATTGAATTTATATTTGTTTATGTGCGTCTGTCTTTATGTGTTGTATAAAGGACAGGTTGGAAGAATAGGCTTTGCCTAAAACCTTTATCCTTTTGTAATAACGTTCTGAGTCTGAGTCTCTCTCTCTCTCTCTCTCTCTCTCTCTCTCTCTCTCTCTCTCTCTCTCTCTCTCTCTCTCTCTCTCTCTCTCTCTCTCTCTCTCTCTCTCTCTCTCTCTCTCTCTCTCTCTCTCTCTCTCTCTCTCTAACACTCATTACTTAAATGATTATGCAATAATAAGTAATGTATTCACGTTCGATTTTGTAGTGGATTTATGTTCGATTGAGCTTTTTATCGTGTTTTTGTGTTATTTGAAATGCGATGTGATGCCAACAGAAAAAAATCCATGTTTGTGTAAAATTAAAATGGACATTAAACTTTTCTTATCTTATCTTATCTTACACGATAACGTATTTTGCAAGGTTTCACACACAAAAGCACACGCTACCACGCACGTTTGCACGCGAGCAATCACACATACTCACGCATACGCATACATGAAATACCCTTATTACATGATATCTATATAACACAAGAAGAGCAAACGCTCGATCGAGTCACTTTCGCAGTTCTGAATATTATATGAGGCATCAGATGGACAGGAAGAAATTGCTATTCACAACACAATACAGATGTAAATAATTTGATGTAAAGAATAATCCTATAAAGTTTGAATCAAATCCGATGAATAGTTTCAGAGATATGATATTTCAATTTTTTTCCTTCAAGACATACCTGTGACCTTGAAAAAGGTCAAAGGTCACCAAAGCAGACGTCAAAGTGTAGAGGTCACTGGGAGTCACGTTCACATAAAATTTGAGCCCGGTCACTTTTATAGTTTCCGAGAAAAGCCCAACGTTAAGTTGTGTGTTGCCGAACAGAAAAGGCTAGTTATCTCCCTTGTTTTTCTGATAACGTTCGTAAAAGGCTACAGATGTAAATACTTTGATGTAAAGAATAATCCTACAAAGTTTCAATCACATCCGATGAACTTTGTCAAAGATATAAAATGTCTAATTTTTCCTTTGACGCTGACCTGTGACCTTGAAAAAGGTCAAAGGTCAACGAAACCATCGTTAAAGTGTAGAGGTCATTGGAGGTCACGACTAAACAAAATATGAGCCGGATCGCTTTGATAGTTTCCGAGAAAAGTTCAACGTTAAGGTGGTGTCTACGGCCGGCCGGCCGGACGGCCGGCCGGCCGGCCGGACAGACTAACACTGACCGATTACATAGAGTCACTTTTTCTCAAGTGACTCAAAAAATAATAATTGAAAAGAAATCAGAAATGGTTTACATTGAGCTGGAGGAGCAGAATTCAGAGCTTTTGGGGTAAGATTCGCTTTAGACTGACTCGAACAGGGGGCGAGTTACACTAAAGTGCCTGAGCATTAGCCTTAACCGTTTTGCGTCCGAAAAATTGAAAACCGTTCAAACGAAGCAACACAATCATACAACCGTCATGCAACGGTGGAGAACGAGTTTGAACTCATCGTAAAACTCGCATGTTCAGGATTAATGCTCAGACCGCTTCCAGTCATCGTCTTCGCGTCGCTTCACGTCAGTGAAAACGAAAATCAACCTTTCTCCTTCGCATCTCTCTCTCTCTCTCTCTCTCTCTCTCTCTCTCTCTCTGTCTCTGTCTCTCTCTGTCTCTCTCTCCCTCCCTCCCTCCCTCCCTCTCTCTCTCTGTCTCTGTCTCTCTCTCCCTCTGTCTCTCTCTCCCTCTCTCTCCCTCTCTGTCTCTCCCTCTCTCTCTCTCTCTCTCTCTCTCTCTCTCTCTCTCTCTCTCTCTCTCTCTCTCTCTCTCTCTCTCTCTCTCTCTCTCTCTCTCTCTCTCTCTCTCTCTCTCTCTCTCTCTCTCTCTCTCTCTCTCTTACAACCTCTGTCTGTGTATACATCTCGCTGCCGGTTCCCTTCACCCCCCTGCGGATAAGTGCAGTTATCTGTCGTTTCTACAAGGTCATTCGCATTGAACATGATGAAGTTACGTTTCTTGTCTCTGTCTCTCATTCTCTCAATCCCCCCCCCCTTTTTTTGAAACCTCCACCACCCTCTAACCTGCTGTGTTTTCTTGTTTCTAATTGCAGGAACTGCAACTTTCTGCCATTTATATCAGCTCATCCTCTGTTAAAAGGATAAAGCGAAGCTGCATTTATTTCTTGTCTTTCTGTCTTTCTTTTGTGTGTATGTCTCAGTGTGTCTGTTTGTCTGTCTGTATCTCTCTCTTCCTCTCTCTCTCTCTCTCTCTCTCTCTCCTCTCTCTCTCTCTCTCTCTCTCTCTCTCTCTCTCTCTCTCTCCTCTTTCTTAGCCGGGCGAGAGCAGTCTGTCTGCGTTAATTCAACCGTATCCAGCAACAGACCTGTGTTATACGGGGTTCCCCAGGGTTCTGTCCTTGGACCACTACTCTTTTCCCTGTATATTAATGATCTTCCTCTTAGTATTAATGATGACTGCAAACTCTTTGCTGACGATACGACCCTACACACTACTGATAAAAAAATTAGACAAAGTTTATTCATCGTTGCAGAACAGTGTAGATGATCTCATTCATTGGACGGAGTATAACCACATGAGTCTTCACCCTAAAAACACCAAATACATGTTAATAACAACAAGACAAAAGAGACAAAACATACGAAACAATCCTCATTCCATATTAATTGGTAACGACGCAATAGAGGAGGTAGGAGATCATAAAGTTTTGGGAGTAAATATCGATAATAATTTGTCTTGGGCCCATCATGTTCGGTGGGTATGTAAAACAATGTCGAAAAAAAAAAAATATATATATATATATCAGTTAAATAGAATTAAACACTTTCTAGATCAGCACTCAAGGTTATTATACTTTAACGCATATATACAAACCATCACAGATTATTGTTCAACCATCTGGGACTCTGCCAGTGCTAATATTTTAAAACCATTGTATAGTTTACATAGGCGAGCGCTGAAACTAATTTTACTGAAACAATCCAGTCTTGTATTTGATGATTATAAGAAACTTAAGATTCTCCCATTAAAAGAAAGATTTAAATTAAATGAAGGCGTGCTCCTTCACAAAATACTTTCCGGCCGTGCACCACGAACTTTCGTTGCAAACTTTAAAGTCAAACCAAACCGAAAGTTTAACGTCCCAATTCCAAGGATAGATCTCTTCAAATCAAGCTTAGCCTATTCTGGTAGCGTCCTGTGGAATTCTCTCCCGGAATTTGTGAGAGTCACAATGAGTCTCAATACTTTCAAAAAACACCTTTCACTGTATTTAATGTTAAATTACGAAAAATCACAGTGATGGAAGACTTCGTTTGGTTATATTTGCATTTGTCCAAAGCATCAGTGTTCATTATATCCACACAAAAACACTCAAAGCTTTAATAACACATTTACTCATGCATGTGTATTTCAGCATTGTTTTCACTACGTTACATATACGACGCTTTATATTTATGTATAATATGTAATGTGTAAATATTCATATGTTGTTGTTTTTCTCTACCTTTTTTTCTACGTTAATATCCGTGTAAATATGTGATTAGATTAGTCCCCTCTCTGGGCGAGGGCTGGTTGAAAAAAAAGCTCGTTGTATTGCTTATGCCACAACCCTCGAAAAATAAAATTTGATTTGATTTGATATGATTTGATCTCTCTCTCTCTCTCTGTCTCTCTGTCTCTGTCTCTGTCTCTCTCTCTCTCTGTCTCTCTCTCTGTCTCTCTCTCTCTCTGTCTGTCTCTCTCTCTGTCCCTGTCTATCTCTCTCTCTGTCTGTCTGTCTGTCTGTCTCTTTCTCTCTGTGTCTCTCTCTCTATCTGTCTCTCTCTCTCTGTCTCTCTCTGTCTCTCTCCCCCCTCTCTCTCTCCCTCTCTGTCTCTCTCTCTATCTGTCTCTCTCTCTCTCTGTCTCTCTCTCTCTCTGTGTCTCTCTCTCTCTGTCTCTCTGTCTCTCTCTCTGTCTCTGTCTCTGTCTCTCTGTCTCTGTCTCTCTCTCTCTCTATCTCTCTCTCTTTGTCTGTCTGTCTCTCTCTCTAGCTGTCTCTCTCTCTGTCTCTCTCTCTCTCTCTGTCTCTCTCTCTCTGTCTCTCTCTCTGTCTCTCTCTCTCTGTCTCTCTCTCTCTCTCTTTCTCTCTGTCCGTTTCATTTGTCCCCCCTTCTCCCCCACCCCTCGTGTTTTCTTGTTTCTCGTCTTTATCCCAGGAAGTGCATGTTTCGGCCACTTCTAGCAGCTCATTCGCTTTTTAAGGATGACGCCAAGCAAGATTGGTGCTCTTCCGGGGAATTGGAATGTGGGTGAAGTGCAGGCGAGAAGGGACAGTGGCTATTGGTCTGGGCGGTGGCATTTCTACACTTGAAGCGTGGCTTAACACGGACGCCGCTCATTAATTGCCATTGGCACGAAACAGCAGTGGGAATATCTGTCAAGCTGCCCTAATTCCTTCACACTTGTCAACCCCTCGCCACTGCATGGTTCAGTGCAGTGCGGATCTGCCCATGCGTAACTGAATGTTAGAAAATTCAGCATGCGCAGCTGAATTCCCGCGAGATTTTGCGTGACTGAGCGTCCAGCCGTCGGCCATGATGGGTCATAATCCCAGAATACAGTGCGGGTGTGCACATGCATGTCTTCCAAGTTTCTATTATCCTCAGCAGTTTACGTCAAAAATGGGTACTGCATTTAAATGAATTCCAATGAGTGGGAATGTCGCTTGTTCATTTCGATGCTTGTTTATTTTCTCAGATGCCAGGGGATTGGTTTTGCATTTTCCATTAATCGTCTTTTCATCTATGATCTATATTTAGAGCGATGACGTCAATCTGCTTCTTGGGGGTGTATAGACTACGGAATGCAATTGTAACACACAGTTACCACTGCACTAACTTTGGTTCAATTTGGCCAGTTCCAGACGCGGGAAGCTGGTAGTTAAGAACATATTATCGACAAAGAAAAAGTAATATCCGATATTAAAATACACAATTCATCCGCGAGATTCGATGTGACTTTCCCCATCAACGCCACAAACAAAACGAATTGGATTTGCAGCCAGCGTGAATGTCATCGATAGGTTGGGGACTTTTCATCAACACCAAAAGCTGTTCGTTGTTGTTATTGTGGCCTCAAGACCGACCCCAGTGCTAATTTAAAGCACGATTGTATTACGATTAATAGAATTGAGCTGCAAACAAAGCCGTTGGGAAAACACGGATGGCGTTTGCATTATGAGGAGTGTCACCCACTGCACGTGCACACAGTGACAACACGTGCGTCTTGTACAACAGGGAGGTGACGACGAAAATACAGTTTAACGACCTCTCTGCTTAGAGCAATTTGGGTCAAAGATATCAGAGCCGAAGCTCTACGATGTGTGCCTGGGTGAAGATGAGCAACAACAAAAAAAAAAAAAACCAAAAAAAAAAACCTTTTACTTTCCGTAATGGAAATGCTGGAAGAACAGGATTTAAAATCAATTCCTTGCAGGAGATACACGATTGTACAGATTTATTCTTTCATTCCGAGGCAGAAATGCTTTTGTATTCAAGAAACGTGGAACGTTGCTATTCCGGAAGGGAATTGATTTGATTTGTTGGTACTTTAGAATAAAATTGTGAAAAGTGGCATCCGACTGATCATGGCAAAGGAGTGAGTGTCAGACCAAGGAGGGTCGTGGTGGAGAAGCTGAGGCACCCTCTACGTACTTGTGGATTCGGCGGCTAGTCAACTGGCGAAAAGCAAACCCGGTCCTCCCTAGGACCTATACTGGCCGGTTAAAAACATATGTACAGGGCTGCGACTTTATGTCGGTTTATTCATCAACGCCTTTATGGCACCCTCTGTCTACAGAGGCATGGGAAGGGGATCAGGTGAGGAGGCCAGAGATGTGTCTCTGTAACCCCCTCTGGGGTGGGGGTGAGAAAAAGAGGATAGGCTATTTACACTGTCATACACAGTCGTTCGCATACTACAGGGAGGTGACAGTGCATTGACCTTGTTCTTATAGCCTGTGGCTGTTCAACTTGTTTTGGTTTCGTCGGTTCCTTGAGGCTGACCGTGAAGTGTCACCATGCATTGATACTTTGATTCATTGATACTTTGATACATTGATACTTTGATACATTGATACTTTGATACATTGATACTTTGATACATTGATACTTTGATTCATTGATACTTTGATACATTGATACTTTGATACATTGATACTTTGATTCATTGATACTTTGATACATTGATACTTTGATACATTGATTCTTTGATACATTGATACTTTGATTCATTGATACTTTGATACATTGATACTTTGATTCTAAAGCCCAACATACATTGATCCTTTGATACATTGATACGTTGATACATTGATACATTGATACTTTGATACATTGATACTTTGATTCTAAAGGTCAACATACATTGATACTTTGATACATTGATTCTTTGATACATTGATACTTTGATTCTAAAAGTCAACATACATTGATACTTTGATACATTGATACTTTGATACATTGATACTTTGATACATTGATACTTTGATTCTAAAGTGCAACATACATTGCTACTTTGATACATTAATACTTTGATACATTGATACTTTGCCTAAATGGTCCGCTGGACCCAAAAAACAACAGCTAACTAACTATACTTTGATACATTGATACTTTGATTCCAAAGGTCAACATACATTGATACTTTGATTCTAAAGGTCAACATGCATTGATACTTTGATTCTAAAGGTCAACATACATTGATAATTTGATTCTAAAGGTCAACATGCATTGATATTTTGATTCTACAGGTCAACATGCATTGATACTTTGATTCTAAAGGTCAAATGTGCTCACAACAAAGGAAGCGAGTCGTAACCTAAACTTGCCATTCGTTTGGTACGGTGTAAGAGAATGCATCCAATGATCATATAATCATGGTTACTGGTGTGTTTTCTTTTTATTTAAATATCCAATGATCATATTATGATATCACCAGTATTTACTTGGACTCACACGGCGATGCAATAAGCTCTCATTTAAATATGTGTGTGTGTGTGTGTGTGTGTGTGTGTGTGTGTGTGTGTGTGTGTAGGTGTGTGTATGTGTGTGTGTGTGTGTGTGTGTGTGTGGAGGTGTGTGTGTGTGTGTGTGTGTGTGTGTGTGTGTGTGTGTGTTTGTGTGTGTGTGTGTGTGTGTGTGTGAGTGTGTGAGTGTGTGAGTGTGTGTGTGTGTGTGTGTGTGAGTGTGTGAGAGAGTGTGTGTGTGTGTGTGTCTGTCTGTCTGTGTGTGTGTGTGTGTGGAGGGGGGAGTGTAATGAGGGTGTGTGTTTTTACATTTAGTCAAGTTTTGACTAAATGTTTTAACATAGAGGGGGAATCGAGACGAGGGTCGTGGTGTCTGTGTGTGCGTGTGTGTGTGTAGAGCAATTCAGAGTAAACTACTGGACCGATCTTTATGAAATTTGACATGAGAGTTTCTGGGTATGATATCCCCGGAGCTTGTTTTCATTTTTTCGATAAATGTCTTTGATGACGTCATATCCGGCTTTTTGTAAAAGTTGAGGCGGCACTGTCACACCCTCATTTTTCAATCAAATTGATTGACATTTTGGCCAAGCAATCTTCGACAAAGGCCGGACTTCGGTATTGCATTTCAGCATTGAGGCTTAAAAATTAATTAATGACTTTGGTCATTAAAAATCTGAAAATTGTAATTAAAAATATTTTTTTATAAAACGATCCAAAATACTTTTATTTTATTCTTCATCATGTTCTGATTCCAAAAACATATAAATATGTTATATTCGGATTAAAAACAAGTTCTGAAAATTAAAAATATAAAAATTATGATTAAAATTAAATTTCCGAAATCGTTTTAAAAACAATTTCATCTTATTCCTTGTCGGTTCCTGATTCCAAAAACATATAGATATGGTATGTTTGGATTAAAAACACGCTCAGAAAGTTAAAACGAAGAGAGGTACATGGTAAAGCGTGCTATGCAGCACACAGCGCAACCGCTACCGCGGCGTTTAACAGGCTCGTCACTTTCACTGCCTTTTGCACTAGCGGCGGACAACGGTCATTGTGAAAAAATGCAGTGCGTTCAGTTTCATTCTGTGAGTTCCACAGCTTGACTAAATGTAGTAATTTCGCCTTACGCGACTTGTTTCTTCTTTTTTACATTTAGTCAAGTTTTGATTGTGTGTAGAGCGATTCAGACTAAACTACTGGACCGATCTTTATGAAATTTTACATGAGAGTTCCTGGGAATGATATCCCCGGATTTTTTTTCTATAAATGTCTTTGATGACGTCATATCCGGCTTTTTGTAAAAGTTGAGGAGGCACTGTCACACCCTCATTTTTCAATCAAATTGATTGAAATTTTGGCCAAGCAATCTTCGACGAAGGCCGGACTTCGGTATTGCATTTCAGCTTGGTGGCTTAAAAATTAATTAATGACTTTGGTCATTAAAAATCTGAAAAATGTAAAAAAAATATTCTTTTTATAAAACGATTTAAATTTATTCTTCATCATATTCTGATTCCAAAAAAATATAAATATGTTATATTTGGATTAAAAACAAGCTCTGAAAATTAAAAATATAAAAATTATGATCAAAATTAATTTTTCGAAATCAATTTAAAAACACTTTCATCTTATTCCTTGTCGGTTCCTGATTCCAAAAACATATAGATATGATATGTTTGGATTAAAAACACGCTCAGAAAGTTAAAACGAAGAGAGGTACAGAAAAGCGTGCTATATCCTTCTAAGCGCAACTACTACCCCGCTCTTCTTGTCAATTTCACTGCCTTTGCCATGAGCGGTGGACTGACGATGCTACGAGTATACGGTCTTGCTGAAACATTGCATTGCGTTCAGTTTCATTCTGTCAGTTCGACAGCTTGACTAAATGTTGTATTTTCGCCTTACGCGACTTGTTTTCTCTCCTGGGAATCAACTTTTTTACTGTGATATTAGGGCTTACAAACGGAGATGCCTTATTTTACATGATGAGGGTACGTTATCATTTTGGCTACGAATTATTTAGGATGAACTGCCTCCTGTAGCAATCATGTCATGCCGAACATAATTACGAATATTGAACGAATTCGTCAGCAACGTAACACCGGATATTTGTGAGGGCAATGTCTTTGTGGGTACATTCTGAAACCGCCAAATGTAGTCATAGTGTATTGCACGGGGGAAAATGAATGTTACTGCACAGAAACATGAACATGGCAATATGCATTACAAAATAATTGACTAAAGGAATAATAGACAACAGGAAAAAGGCCCCCAGATCGCTTCCAAGATTCCGCGTTACAGATGCGCAGGAGGCCTGTATTCATTTGCAAAGGGAAGAGCTTTAAAGACTTAATTAAATGTAAGATAGGCACAAAACAAGAACTCTATGTGATGGTTAGTTTGGATTATTTACAATGAGTTACTTGTGTGTGTAAGAATAAGAATAAGAATAAGAATACTTTATTATCTCATAGAGAAATTCAGG
The DNA here is from genome assembly GCF_037325665.1 of Littorina saxatilis. NCBI lineage: Eukaryota > Metazoa > Mollusca > Gastropoda > Littorinimorpha > Littorinidae > Littorina > Littorina saxatilis. Next base: position 111,492,713 of record NC_090245.1, on the reverse strand, counting down.
GGTGGTACATAACAATAATACAAACAAGACATTGATTTTACATAAAACATATAGCACTATATAACATGGACATCTTTAAAGCACTGCGCTTACATATTCTCGCACACCTACGCGTACAACGAACTATAGCTAAACATCATTGCAAAATATCATAACATACAATATATCGCAGGAAATATACGGTTGTACATAAAACCAATACATACATGTACATTACTACTGATGTACGCGATGAACATTACTGGGGGCCGGGGGCCGCGTCATGGATGGCACTCCCATCGTTCTGCCAGGAGGCGTTTCTTGATTACTTTGTGTTTTAAACACCCGAGAGAGACAACGCCCTGAAGCGCATTCGCTCACTTTCATTGATAGAAAATTGTGCAATGTGCATCTACGTCTACCAGATTTTTCAGATTCGTCGAATTAAACCCAAACCTGTCCCTTAACGGGTCAGATCAGTAGTATTCCTTTGAATTTGATTGAAGATGTCAAATGGCTGTTTTTTTTCTTAATCGTACTTTTTTGACCGAAGTCGTTTCTTTTCCCGTATTAAAAAGCAACACCATCAGAAACAATTTATTCAAAGCCAAATCATCTGTGAAGAGGGGAACGCATTTCCTCGCAATAACACCTCAAAAATAAGCCCAAGAAAAACTAAATTAGCAAGCCGCAAAAGTGAAGTGAGCAAGCAACTCGCGACTTTGACCTACTTGAAAACCAATTGGTTTGCACGTGCACACATGATTGGGAGTCGTAGCGTGCTGTGCCTGTCTTCATCGGCCACACCAGCTGTTTACGTGACAGGTCCCTGCCCCCCGGGACTCTTCTTTCATTACACAACACAGAAGTCATTGAGAATGTGGGGTCGAAAACGAGTGTAGGGGACGGAATGGATGGTTGTTTGTGCGCGTGCTTGTGTGTGTGTGTGTGTGTGGGGGGGGGGGGAGGGGGTTAGGGGTTTCGTTGGGTCAGTATTTTTGAAGCAAGATGACTTTAAGCTTCTTAGCGCTCGCGTGTTACACAGCCATCTAGGTTTGAAAATAAATGTCTGCGTATTCCGGAGTTAGTTATGTGAGCATGTCTCTGGGGAGTCTTTCGCTGTGTGTGTGTGTGTGTGTGTGTGTGTGTGTGTGCGTGTGTGTGTGTGTGCTGTGTCTGTGAGTCTGTATGTTTCTGTGTGTGTGTGTGTGTTGATGGTTGTGTGTGTATGCGTGTGTGTGTGTGCAGTGTGTGTGATGGTAGGTGTGTTCGTAAGAAAAAAAGATAGCAACAGTAATAATGAGGAAAAAAAGGTGGTATTTAGGGAAGGACATAAGCTAATGGATATATCATCATGGGTTTCCTTGCGTGCAAGTAAGCGTACTTGCACGTACACATGAACTAACACAGGTGATTAATTGTCTTCTTTGGACCAAGAAAGGAGCTTGTTTAAACTCCATCATTTGTGTTAGAACCCCCACAATCTACATCCATCAGCGTTTCCGAGTTGTCTGAGACTTGGTCGGGAGGGGGGGAGGGACGGTTACACCGCTCTTCTGCTATGCACCAAAGCCAACGTCCTTTGGTTTAAAGGCGCATGGTTCGCTTGACGTGAACGTTAAAGAAAGTCGGGTTTTCGCCCACGAATCTCGCAGATTTGTTGCAAGCTCTTAAAGCTATAACGCTCTGAAAAGTATTTTGTTCAACTGCAGCAGTGATTGGTTTTCTCTCTCAACACAACAGCAGTTCACTACTGTGGAAACTGTCAAATCGTCCGGATGTATTGCTGGACATGTGTTGGCCATGAGGCTTTTGAATCATTATGTTTGCCTTTTCTTTTGTTAGTAGAGTATATAAAGACTTGACACAGAGTTTTGCACCAGACAATCTACTATGTTAAGCTTTGCTGTCCCGTTGTTTTAAAGCGCATTTTACAAAGTTGCGACAAGCCACTTGCCTTTTAAAAACAACGTTTGTTCGCTTCTATGCAATGCTGTCTGTTCAAGAAAAGTGCCACAGACGCTTTTGGAATGCACCAACGTTTGCAGACGTTGCAGTTGTAAAGATATGTTTTGAATCTGAAGCAAAATCGTAGTAAAACACCATGACTAAAACTTTACAATTCCATTCAATTCATAAACCGTATTTTCATGTATGTTAAATGTAAATAAAAACATTGTCCCATATGCAAGAAACTGTTGCACGATACCACACTTTACATACAGAGAGAACCGTGGTATTGTCCTAAACCTGAGAACAACTCGTGGTGAAAAGCGATTACTTCGACTTTTTGAAATTCAACTCACTCCGCGAATCTTATTTTCACGTTCAAAGGACATACCTGCATGGCGGGCTGTTGTCGGAGAGGACAATGTTCTTTGCTGTTTCTCTCTTTGGAAAATACAGCTTTAAGTGAGCGAAAGGCGAGCACAGTGTAAACTGCCATTGGCAAGAAGAGGGATAATCAGGAGACAATCCCACACAGTGTGAACGCACCACGGACACACAGACACAGGAAGTGGGTTTTTTAACTTTTCCTTCAGGTCGTGGTGTGAAAAGTGGCGCGTGTAATGCATTATTTCCTGTAGGTCGTGGTGTGAAAAGTGGCGTGTGTAATGCATTATTTCCTGTAGGTCGTGGTGTGAAAAGTGGCGCGTGTAATGCATTATTTCCTGTAGGTCGTGGTGTGAAAAGTGGCGTGTGTAATGCATTATTTCCTGTAGGTCGTGGTGTGAAAAGTGGCGTGTGTAATGCATTATTTCCTGTAGGTCGTGGTGTGAAAAGTGGCGTGTGTAATGCATTATTTCCTGTAGGTCGTGGTGTGAAAAGTGGCGCGTGTAATGCATTATTTCCTGTAGGTCGTGGTGTGAAAAGTGGCGTGTGTAATGCATTATTTCCTGTAGGTCGTGGTGTGAAAAGTGGCGTGTGTAATGCATTATTTCCTGTAGGTCGTGGTGTGAAAAGTGGCGTGTGTAATGCATTATTTCCTGTAGGTCGTGGTGTGAAAAGTGGCGCGTGTAATGCATTATTTCCTGTAGGTCGTGGTGTGAAAAGTGGCGTGTGTAATGCATTATTTCCTGTAGGTCGTGGTGTGAAAAGTGGCGTGTGTAATGCATTATTTCCTGTAGGTCGTGGTGTGAAAAGTGGCGTGTGTAATGCATTATTTCCTGTAGGTCGTGGTGTGAAAAGTGGCGTGTGTAATGCATTATTTCCTGTAGGTCGTGGTGTGAAAAGTGGCGTGTGTAATGCATTATTTCCTGTAGGTCGTGGTGTGAAAAGTGGCGTGTGTAATGCATTATTTCCTGTAGGTCGTGGTGTGAAAAGTGGCGTGTGTAATGCATTATTTCCTTTAGGTCGTGGTGTGAAAAGTGGCGCGTGTAATGCATTATTTCCGCCTTGATTGCTCTGGTAACGCTGGGGAGAATTAAATGTGAGTGGATGTGGTCGGGTTGGTGAGTCTCAATTCTTTTCTGGATACAGGGGCACTCAGAGAGAGAGAGAGAGACAGTGCTTCATTTTGCTGGGGCGCCCGCGCCATTCACGCGTCATTTTTCAAAATGACGCACGGCGAAGCCGTGCTATGCGCCCGTCGGGCGCACATTTAAAAAACATTTTTTTCCTTTTTTTTCTTTCATTTACGTCGCCGATTTCTCCACGCTAGCGATCGGAGGTCGCCGACTTGAGATTAAACAAGTGAGTCACTGAATCACAAGTGTGTCAGTGAATTTGATTCATTGGCTTTGCAGAGAGGAACCAATCAGAAAGCGTCTTTCATTTCCGCTTGTGTTTCAAAAACTGAGCATGACGTCACGTTGATCTAACGAACAATTTCGCTATGCCGCCTCCTCCTGTGAAGAAGCTGAAGGCAAAGCTAACTGGAATTAGTGGACTTGTACAGACCAAACTCACTTTCAAGCTTCCTGTAGCTGTCAGTGAGTCTGACGAAGGTAGATATTTTCTGTTTTTACTGAACCCGTGGGAGAAGGGGAAAATGGGTGAGGGTGTGCAGTGCACGTGGGTTTGACATCACATCTTTTCTGTTTGTCTTCCGATTTTGGAGACAGATTCTCCGACTTCTGAGATTACTCAAATTTACTGTTGCTGCTGTTTGGAGCGACTCTCTCAGTCTCTTATACACCCCCCCCCCCCATAATTTTTTTTTTTTTTTTTTTGCTGCTCGATTATCTCCCGTATGGCGCGCTTTCAGTTTTATTGACCCCTCATTTTCAGTGGTCAGGGGTCATTTGACCCCTCATGCTCTAAAACAAAATGAAGCACTGGAGAGAGAGAGAGAGAGAGAGAGAGAGAGAGAGAGAGAGAGAGAGAGAGAGAGAGAGAGAGAGAGAGAGAGAGAGAGAGAGAGAGAGAGAGAGGTCTGAAGTCTGAAGTCTGAATGTTTTAATGAGTAGGCCTTGGGCCCTTTTCATGGAGATGAGCACATCTCAAGCACCAGCATACAAATGCACATAGTAAACAAAACAAGAACATCCTACTATATAGTATCGCCCTGTTTCATTTACGGAATATGGATTACGAATGGAAAGCGCCTTTATGACAAATGTAGAAAAACGTAGCAAGAGCGGCTTACTAGTGTTTGAAAACAGCATGGTTAATTTAAACAATGATGGGATTCTAGTGTATTTTCGTGGAATATAATATTCTCTTAACTCAGCATATTTAGGGCATACTAAAACAAAGTGGACTTCATCTTCAACACTGCCACAACAAAATGGACAAGATAAATCAGCGGAGGTTGCATTTAAATTAAAGCGAAATCGATGCACTTTCAGAGGAGATACTCCCAATCTAAGTCTAATCAGAAGATTTCTAGCTTTAATATGTTTCAAATCACTTAAATAGTTGGATAATGTTAGGGTTGATTTGAAGGTTCTGTACAGAGAGAAACGTTCACTTCCTTGTACATTTTCAAGCCAGGTTTGCTTATAGGATGAAATAAGTGTTTCTTTAAATGCTGTTAGGAACGCCCTCTCATCGCCAACACCTTGGTTTTCCCATACTTCATCAAAACCGTACATGTACAGAGTGTAACAGATCGAGGATGCCCATGTTTTCTTATTTTGTTCATGGAGATATTTCAGCATTGTATACGCCTTGCTCGGAAGGCGATGATGTGGCATCCTCAATATACGTAGCCAAAAACGAATGCATTTAACAAAGCTGTTTATAAACAAGGGGTACCTTCCCGTTTCTCCATAGACCATAGCATTTGGTGTTCTCATACTCGTATTCAAAAAACGTTTAAGTGCAAATAAATGAACTCTCTCAATAGGTGTATGGTCTGCTTCAACCCCCCAAACTTCGGCACCATATGCCAGCATCGGTTGAATCTGTGCGTCGAAAAGCTTGAAAAAAATAGCTGGAGATCTGTCACCCAGTTGCCATAAACATTTTAAAATACCAATGACTCCCTTTTTCCCTTTTGCAGCAAAATCATTAAGAGTGTGAGAGAAGGACAGGCGTGTAGACAACCATACTCCTAAATACTTATACATGTTCAAAACGCTCATAGGATGTCCACCATACACCCATCTTTCTCGCAAGGCCAAGTGACCACCGTTCCGAAAAACAACAATATTAGATTTGTCTAAATTAACTTCAAGTCCAAGACGTCTAGACGAATCCCACAGAATGTTTAACTGATTCTGGAGCCCACATACGAAATCTGAAATAAGAATAATATTATCTGCAAACATCAGAATGAGTATTTCCAAAAAGTCTGGAATAAGTTGAATACCATGTTTTCCCTTCTGGACAATATCATTAGCTAGCTCATTAATTAGTAGAGAAAACAAAACTGGACTAACAAATTTCTCCCTGTTTTAGACCCCTTGAGCACATAAAGGAGTCCGAAAAATCACTTCCTGATCGCACTTTCGCTTTTACCACGACATACATACAGCTGAGCGCCTGGTACATCTTTCCTTTAACTCCATTTGTCTTCAAAGTTTTCCACAACGTAGTTCTTACAACTGAATTAAAAGCTTTACGAAAGTCAATAAAAGCAACATACAACTTCTTGTGTGCTAATAACTGCTTCTGTACCAAAGCTTGTAGTGTAAAATAATGATCAACGGTACTATAGCCTCTGCGAAAACCAGCTTGACTCTCATTTAATATTTAATGTTTTTTAATCCAATTCGTCAATCTGTTGTTCAAAATGTAGCTATACAATTTGCTGCATATACATAATAATCCGTCCATACATCAGGGTAAAGTCCTGAGGTAAACAATTTATTGAAATATTTTGTAAGAAACGGCACAACAGCTGTGGCGGAATTCTTGAAGAACTCCCCAATTAAATAATCGGGTCCTGCAGCTTTACCATTCTTTAATACTCTAATAGCTTCTTTTACTTCGTTTTCAGTGATGACACGTTCAAGCGCATCCATGTCATACATCTCCTCCTCATGATCACCATCAGATACCCGATTAACACCATCCTCAACAAAATCAGTAGTGTCATTATTTTCTTTTGTAAAAGAGTTAAACACATTATAAAAATGTTGATACCACTGTTCTGTTTTAATGGAAATCACACCTGCCACCTTTGATGCCAAAGATTTGATTGTTTTCCAAAACAATTTAGGATCACTACTCCCTTTATCTAAAGACTCCATAAGAGACTGACGATGAGATTTTTTCTTTTGTCTAATAAGTTCATTATAGCTACTTCTTTTTTCAGTATAACAATCTTTGTCTACACGGCCGCTATGAAATAAACGAAGATTTTGCCTGAGATCTTTTCTACTATGGTAACATTCTGAATCGAACCACCTTTGTTGTCTGTCTTTTCCAATATACACTCTTTTTTCATACACTATCCTGCCATCGTCATTGCTTCGTTAAATTTACTCAGAGATAAATTGACATCAACTTCTATTAATTCAGTGGCATCTCGGAGGCGGGCCTGAATTTCTTCAGAAGAGAATGAGGATACAAACGAAATCGACTTTTCATCACACCAAACAAACTTTTCAATCTTGACAGCCTTAGAAACATTACACTCAGAGTTAACAAAAACATCATTTGGCAGGAAGATCATTTCCACAGGCATGTGTTTGGATTCAATTTTTTCAGCTACGTTAAGTGAAACAGAAGAAAACAAATTTCTTGACACAATAAAATAGTCAATAACACTACAACCCGATGTTGAAACATAGGTAAAGTTACCGTCCCCTCCTCCCTTTCCCTGCATACCGTTCACAATAACAAAGTCAAATTGCTCACAAACATTCAACAAATATTTACCAAAGGCATTTTCCTCTCTATCTTTCGACACACGCACGCATTCTTCAAAACAAACGTCTCCTTCCTCGACTTCAGTGTTCTGTGACGGGAACACACTGAAGTAATCTGCATCATAAAAACACTGCATTTCACGTGCATTCCGAGAACCTGTTCTTGCATTCAAATAAAGGGCAAATCACCAACGTTTTCTATAAGATCCAAAATACACTCTTCCATAATAGACACACCATTAGAAATTTCAGTTTCGTTGTAATAGGCAGAGTTGGCTGGTGGTAGATATGTCCCTAGCAGTAATACATCACTCTCTAACCCCAGCAACTCTTTTGCTAATTTTAATACAACGCAATTATCGTATTCTGTTTCTACTCTTTCAGTTTGCTCGTTACAAAAACCGATTTGTTTTTCTCCATCCATTATTACGCCTCCAGTCCTTTATTTTCCCCTCTACCTTGTCGTGTTATTAAAAGACAGATCAATTAGAAAACACAGGACGACAAAGCCATTGACTTGGGAAAAAAAAGAAACTTGAAGCAAACGTGGATCGAGATACACACTGAGACAAAGGGACACAATCAGAGCACTGTCTCTGATATCCTTCAGTGTCATTGTGCCTTATACGACCAATGCCGTGTAACACAGGCACTCAATTCCCCACCCATATCATGCAGTCCTGCCCCTCCTTCATTGCCCTGAGACACCAGACGTGGTCCAGTCCAGTGGAGACCCACAGGAAGCTGTGGGGGTCGGCAACGTCGCTGCGGCGGACCGCGGACTTCGTCTTGCAGACTTAATTGACAATTTAGCATGGCCGGGAACGCAAAAGAAGAAGAAGAAGAAGTACGGCAAGTACACAACAAAGAAAGAGGCAAAAAGACAAGTAGGAAACAGCACTGGAGCTCCACAAACAACAAAACAGTGCACCGTATTGTACATTTAAACGTAACTTTAAATGCGCCAGAAACAAAGAACTTATTGTTTTATTTTTAATAACCACGATCCATCCCTTCTCCCTCTATATTTGTCATCAATATTGCTGTTCAGATTTTGTTGTAACAGATGGCACGCATTCAAACGGCATGCTTCTTGAGAAGAATGTGTTATTGCTCAAAGTATACTTCCTTACACTGTTAATCTTCCAACCAATCACCATCCAGACACCATCTTTCCCCTTAAACTCGGGTCAAACTTCGAAAGTCTCACTGCATTCTGTGCCGAACGAGAATTTTGTGTGAAACAATTTCGTGACTGACCCCTATGTCAGTTTGCACATGATTTCAGGAGGGAATTAAGCTGCAAGGCTGTCGATTGTTGTGTAGACGTGATGTGGAACAATGCTCTGACGCCAATGTGTTGATTGTTGGTGTGTGGACGTGATGTGGAACAATGCTCTGACGCCAATGTGTTGATTGTTGGTGTGTGGACGTGATGTGGAACAATGCTCTGACGCCAATGTGTTGATTGTGGGTGTGTGGACGTGATGTGGAACAATGCTCTGACGCCAATGTGTTGATTGTTGGTGTGTGGACGTGATGTGGAACAATGCTCTGACGCCAATGTGTTCAGGGTCGTGGTGGTACGTGACTGTTTAATCGTCTAGACCGGATGTGCGTTTAACACGCGACATTGAAAGTCAGTAATAAATCATTCGTTTTTCATGACGTGATTGAATACATCTAGCAGGTCATGGCGACACGTTGGCAGACAGTCTTCTGACAACTTCTACAGAGGACTTTTGTATCGATCACAAAAGACTAAAGACATTTTCGTGTTTTCTTTGAATAATACTAGGCTCACCCGGAATGACGCTAACATTAATCTCCATAACAGGATGAATGGAGGAATCGTGGGTGTGAACACTTTTTGGTGCGAAGCGTTTTGTCCTTGTCATGTCCTGTGGTATGAATCATGGTTCATGAGCTGTAACGGACAAGATAGTTTGCTGAGCTTAATTGAACAACGATTCTTCAAGATTCCACACAGAATCGACATTTTTGCACTGAACAGCGGTTACGCTGTCCTTCGGAGGCTTTTTTCGGAAACATACTCCAGAGTACATTACGCAGCCCTCCAATTGGGGATTTGGTGTCAAATAAACTCCTACAACTTTCCTTAAAGGACCCCAACAGGCTATTTTTGGTGTCAAAAACGCGTTTATTTGCGTTTTGGCGTGACTTAGGTTAACCAGACATATGCATGCCGTAGGAAATTGTTTTCTCACCTTCCCTCACAGGGTTTAGTTTATTTCGGAATCGTTTAGGCCATAATCCGACGAATTTCGTGGCTGAAGCGAAGCGTTTTCGCGTTCCGATCTGGCGGCCATTGTATCTCGAACGTCCGCGAGAGTACGGAAGTGGTGAATTCTGGGTAAAATTTTCGATGACGTCAGAAGGGGTATTCATAGAAGCAACTTTAGCTGCTGAACCTTACAGTTTTGAGCCTGGGAGTTAAAATCAAGGGTCTGCGCGCGCCGTGATTTTTGTAATTTGTACAAATCACGTTAATGTTCCCGATATCTTCTTGTCATCCCAATAGTCAAGGCACAAAAACAAAATCCCTTGAGTTTTGGGGTAGCGCGACTCCGTTGATTTTGTTTTCTTTCTCCATATCATTACTAGATTGTCCCGTCGCTGGGAAATTGGGATCACTTCCTCCCAGTGGAAAGCTAGCAGCAACAGAGTCGCGATACCCCAAAGTCAAGGGAGATCTTTGGGATTTTTCTTCCTTTTCTTTATTGTCCCATCGCTGGGAAATTTGGGTCGCTTCCTTCGAGTGAAAAGCTAGAAACAACAGTGAATCTATTAGATTTTTTTTCTCCATTTCTTTATTGTCCCATCACATTCCACAACTTGGACACATACCAAAACTTGGACACATGACGATATTACCACGTCTTTGACACATACCACAACTTGGTCACATACCACAACTTGGACACATACCACATCTTGGACACATACCACAACTTGGACACAGACCACATCTTATACGCATACCACAACTTGGACACATACCATAACTTGGACACATTACAATAGCTTGGATACATACCACACCTTGGACACATACCACAACTTGGACACATACCACATCTTGGACACATACCACAACTTGGACACATACCACAACTTGGACACATACCACAATTTGGACACATACTATAACTAGGACACATTCCACATCTTGAATACATACCACATCTTGGACACATACCACATCTTGAACACATACCACAACTTGGACACATACCACAACTTGGACACATACCACATATTGGACACATACCATAACTTGGACACATTACCACATCTTGGACACATACCACAACTTGGACACATACCACATCTTGGACACATACCACAACTTGGACACATACCACATCTTGGACACATTCCACATCTTGGACACATACCACATCTTGAACACATACCACATCTTGGACACATACCACAACTTGGACACATACCACAACTTGGACACATACCACATCTTGAACACATTCCACATCTTGGACATATACCACAACATTGCACATATTGGACACATACCACAACTTGGACACATACCACAACTTGGACACATTCAACAACTTGGAAATTTCCACAACTTGGACCACAAACGCGACTCTGTTGCTGCTAACTTTTCACTGGGAGGAAGCGATCCGAATTCGCCAGCGATGAAGGAAAATAACGAAATGGAAAAAGAAAGAAAAACAAATCTAATGGATCCCTTGACTTTGGGGTAGCGCGACTCTGTTGCTGCTAGCTTTCCACTGGGAGGAAGCGATCCGAATTTCCCAGCGATGGGACAATAGGCTGAATAGAGATATTTTTTTTATTTTATTTTTATTTTTTTACAAATCGCGGATTTAGGTTCGACGTAATTTGTACAATATTTTTACATTTTTACAAACCACGGGTTAACAGCTCAGTTGGAGGTTTAATTGGTGCCAGTGTGTAGACATACAGGCCGTGGAAGTGGCTTAGGAGTGAGCAGATAGGTGTATCGTTATCAGCGTCTGTTACTGGAGATCGTTCTTACAGCGGCGTCCGAGTTGAGACGGAAGTGTCCCACCTATTTGGGTTGATAATCGGGGATTAATGTAGAATTGTATCCTCTTAGTCAGGTTTGAGGCACAAAGTGTACGAGGAAAAAACATTCTCTCTCAAGGGTGGAAGTAAAATGTCTGCCAGACTCAGCATGATCACTGTTGTGAGTGTAGTTGAAGTTCTATCGGATTTGTTGTTGGCTATGTTGTTGAAGACGTATAATTATGTTCTCGAATTTAAGTTGATGTTGTTGTCGTCGTCGTAGATGAAATCAAGGTTGTAACGTGTCAAATCAATCGTGTTCCACCTACAGTTTATCAGTGTAAAGCTGTTGTTGTTGACATTGTAGTTGTTCTTGGTTTTCGAGTTGTTGTCAGTGTTATTGTCGTCGTTGTAGTTGTTACCCAGTCGGATAGAAACAAATAAAAACTCAAGCCTGAGTTTTTTTTTTTTTGCAACTCCGAACATTCGGCAGCAGCACACTCTCTCGGCATGATGTCGGGAGCACGCGCGCATCCACAGCTGCAGCAAAGACGCACACCGAGCGTTGCTACTTTCGCTTCTGGCTCCCCCCTTGTGACGTCACAGCCAAGGGCTTGCCGCCGCGGGGAATTTGAAGTCTCGCGTAGCAGACGAATTTGGTCGCTTTTTGAGCATGCATTTTGTGTAAAATTAGACTGATGCAACACAAAACCTGAGATTTACTGATCGGTTTTTGCATCTGTAGATGCTTACCTATATCATTAAATCAACCCCAACTGCTTTATCTGACCTTAAAAAGAGCCTGTTATGGTTCTTTAAGCCTCGTTCCCATTCGTACAGATTAAATGCAAATCCAGTTCGGAATCGACCAGATAAAGAGACATGTCGCTCTGGCTGTGTGTCAGGCTGGCTGTGTGTCAGGCTGGCTGTGTGTCAGGACAAATAGCACTGCTGTTGAGTTTGAGTTCTTTCTTTTCTTAGCAATGATGAACAGCGTTGAAGAAATGCCTGATGTCAAATAGTCTTGCTTCATAAATGTTGCGTTTGGCAGTGAAAAGAATGCTCAGGTAATCACCCAGAAGCATAGCAGAGAAGGGAGAGAAGGTGTAGGGAGAACATAAGACCGAGGAAGAGAAGGTGCAAGATTGTCAATGAACGTAAAAAACTAAAATAAAACACCGGTGGAGAGTTTCTTTGCACAAAGACTCAACAGTTACCGAAGGATAGCATGCACTAAAAAACGCAGCTTTAATGCCCAGAAACACCGCAATAGCCTACAGCAGAGAACGAACTGAGAGCAACAGATGCAACAGATACTTCGGACCACTCCATCCTTTCAACATCAACACCAGAGGTCGACGGGCTCATTGCTTTGTGGACAAGACGTGGGCCTACCATAAGGAAGGCTGAGTGTTCGAATCCCGGCCGCGCCAGGTTGGTAAAAGGTGGAGATATTTCCCATCTCCCATGTCTACATGCTTGCAGACCTGCTTATCCCCCTTTATGTTTGTATGCAAGCACAAGACCAAGTGCGCACGGAAAAGAATCATGCCAGATGGGGTTGGTTATAGAAACACAAAATACAAAGCATACGTCGCCATACATATGGCTGCCAATATGGCGGGATAAAAATTGTCATACGCGTAAAAACCCACTCCCTAGCATAACCTCGTCATGTCCCAAATAGACACTAGTTCTGGGGACAGAAACAAACATTTTAGCATAGCAAAACCCAATCGTGCAAGAAACACAAGTGTATGTTTGAGTTTCAGCCCGTGAACGCAGAAGAAGAATGAAAAAAGACACCAGAGGTCGTTGCACGATAAGACTCGCCACCAATCAGACATCGCATTGAGAGATTGACAGGGATAAAGGTTTTGGTCAGGCCTGCCAATCAGACAGCACATTGAGACAGGGACAAAGGTTTCGGTCAGACCTTGCCTCTTGGTGTCACTTCCAGACCCTCCATCACCGGAACCCCGATCACAAGCACCTTTGGTCCTCAGATACTGCTTCTTCCGCTTCCTCTGCGGGATCACTTTCAAGGGCCGGCAACTTTTGCAAAAGGGCGACAATCGTGAGCTGATTTGACATCGGAGTTACGACCCCTGGTGTGTGGTTTTTACTGTGTTTGTCTTGCAGTCGTAAAGAAGCTCGGTTTTCGTGTCTGGGCCTTCTTTGTGGGGGAAAGTTTTGATTTATGATATAAGTTACTTTTCTTTTACTATCCCGCGGCTGTGTAATGGTATAAGTTACGGATCTTACTTTCCCGGGGCTGTGGTTTGCAGAATCGTTTGTCAGACTGACTTCACTGAGCCAATGGATGGTCGACAGAGAACGTAAATTGAAGAACAATAAATGGCGGATATGTGGAATATTAAAAATAAGCATATCACATACAGAAAATATTGCTCCACAATAAAACGCACTGCTTCGATCTGTAGTTTATTCTCCGTCTTCTGATCAAATTCCACGTCCATGCAAATCCCATAAAAAAAGTAAGCTTCGGTATATCAGAAACAGCCTTTTAACTCAGCAAACCAACAATCAAATCAACAGAGAACTGACAACCAAACAAGTAATAACAACAACCAAACAAACCAATAATCAAAACAACATAATCATAAACACTTAAATTCGTAAATCGCTGCTAAAGTCGCTGAGGGCAGATGAAGACATCAACAATCATATTTCTGCTAAGATCGAAAGGTCGACCAAATGTTACAGTGTTGTAAATCTACGAAAGGGAAGGATGAAGGCTATTGTAGACGCAGTATATAAGATCACAGGGTTTAGCCTGGGAGAAAAAGACAAAGGGACATTTGTCCCCCTCAACCAAATTCTGATTGGACATCATAGTCGAAGGCAAGAAGCGCAAAGCAGGCTAGGTGGTCCGAAAATGCAAAATATAGTTGTATTTGGTGCCATATGATGATATGCGAATGTGCCCGTGTATCAGGTTAGTGTGTGTGTGTGTGTGTGTGTGTGTGTGTGTGTGTGTGTGTGTTTGTGTTTTGCTCAGGTCTTTCCGAACACTGTACTCCCGTGAAAAATGTACATGGGGTGGCGCAGTGTTACGTAATCTCAGTGCGCCCTTTGACGCACTGAAGGGAATTCCAATGCGACATTTTGAGATAGAATGCGCCAATGGCGCAAGGCGCACTAGTAAATGGAACCCTGCCAGATCAGATTCTTGAAACAAAAAGCCGTTATTAGCTTTAATTAGTGTAAGACTATGGTGACATTAGCTTCTTGATATAGTATTTTGTAAATGGCTAAAGCCGAATTGCCTCAAAGGACAGTGAACCTTCCCCCCAGGCACGAGATTCTCACTCACTCATCGGCATCTCATCATACTATGGTGACATTAGCTTCTTATTATAGTATTTTGTAAATGGCTAAAGCCGAATTGCCTCAAAGGACAGTGAACCTTCCCCCCAGGCGTGATATTCTCACTAACTCATCAGCATCTCAGCATACCGCTCATTTGTGTAATCTTGTTGCCTTGAGAAAAGATGAAGATAATGAGACTGTGCAAAAGATTGTAACTACCGAAAACGAGCCCAGAAAAGCACTACGTGTTGACAAAAATCAATGGAGCGAACCATTTACCACCCACTGTTACGAGAAATCGACCATTTGGGTGTGGGGGAGGGGGAAGAGGTAATAACAACAGGGCACTGAACTCTCTGCCGGGCAGATACAACACAACATCTGCTGTTAAACCATCGAACCTGTGAGAGTCATTTTTGGCTTGGATAATTGAATGGCGTGGGTAACTTTCTTTAGCAAATCCCAAGTGTAATTTTACCACCCGCCTGTGCGTAAGAAAATGCTTTCTATGATTGTCTGTCACGCAACGTGAAATGAACCATTGAACACACACCAGCGGTCGAGAATGACCAATCAAAGCATGTGACGCAGACGCACACACAGACGAACGCACATATGCACGCACGCGCGCTTGCAAGCACACATACACACACACGCACATACACACACACACACACACACACACACAACAAACACACACAAACACACACACACACACACACACACACACACAGAGCCATCCAGACACACTTTTTGACCTATGCAAATTCTCAATGATCTCTGGGTTTAATGAAAGAAGAGTCCCGGGGGTCATGGGCCTGTCACGTGAACAGCTGGTGTGGCCAATGAAGACAGGCACAGCACGCTACGACTCCCAATCACGTGTGCACGTGCAAACCAATTGGTTTTCAAGTAGGTCAAAGTCGCGTGATGCTTGCTAACTTCGCTTTTGCGACTTGCTAATTTAGTTTTTCTTCTGCTTATTTTTCCGTGTTCCATGCTGCGAAGTTGGTGCCCCTCTTCAAATATGAATGGGCTTAGGATGAATTGCGTTTAGTGGCGTTGCAGAAACGGAAACGACTGGTGGTCATTATTTGCTGGTCAAGGCCGGCCAAAAGGAACGCTTTGATTTTAAGAGGGCAAGTTAACAATGTTTACACATAGAACCAGTGGCATGTGCATGAAAACTACGCATTTTGCTATTTACTTGCTCCTACGCAGTAACATTTATTTTTTCCCCTGCTATAACATATTTGTAGATGTGACTGGAATTGCCGGTTTCAGAACAATACGATGTTGCATTATCGACGAATTCATTCAATATGGACACAATATTCACGGAATGTCAACCAGATTATATTTATAACTGTACAAGAATTTATTAGACAGACGGGCAGGTTCCGTAAATGAGCCTCTTTATTCTACTAATTATTTCTACTAATTATATTCATTAGACACTGTCATGTGCCATATGCTGCCTGACCAGTTTTTTCTCATAACCTCTCTCATGTTCTTTGTCGTTGTTTTGACCAATTAACTATGCCTCGATGTATGTGCAATTTAGTGACATTTTCCCTGATCACAAAACGCATTAATTTTGCGTGTGTGCCTTATGTGCATTTATTATTATTGAAATGAGATCCACTCTCCTCAGATATTGGCGCTCCAAGTCTTCTTCTTGTTTCCTTATTCCTATTTCTGCTCTCTCGTGCTCTTTTCCCACCTTCTGTATTACCAACCCCTTCCCGTTTCTCTTTGATTGTGTATCATTTTTATTTTTGGTTTTTATCGTTTCCGGAAAGGAGTAAATGTATTTAGCCCGCCATCATGTTAACCTTTGTTTTGTACTTACTATTTTTGCTTAAAATAAGCATTATATGCTTGAGTTAGTAATCGTAAAATCCATGCATTGTTTCTTGTCATGATAACAATTTTATAAAGTTTTGTTTAAACCGATGTGGACACATTGATTCTGTATTACATGATTGTTACAGGGGAGGTAAGTTTCTTGTTAATAATTCGAAGCCGTAAGGTTGCATACACAACAACGTGCAACATATTCATCGCATACAGCTCCCCCCCCCCACACACACACACACACGCACATGCCTACCCGTCTGACCCAAATTCAAACATTCAGGCCACGTTTGCTCAACTGTGAGAAACAAACAATTTCCGCGCGCGTGCATATCCAGATGCATGTTACGATTGATATTTCATAAACGCGTTCAATCCAATTTTCTCTTGCATAGGATGCAATGTGAATTGTCTGTATTGGTAGCAATCGATCTGCAATAACAATAACAATAACAATAACAATAACAGTGCAAGCTTGCGTGTTAACTAAATCGGACACTAACCATATAATTGTAAGAGAGCTTCGTTTCAAAGGAAAGATTTCCATGACTGTATCCTCCTATACCATCGGTGCAAGACAACTGCACCCCAAATGGGCCCGATTGCACCCCAACACCTCTGGGCTAATTTGTTTGGACAATACCAACCCATTGGTTTAAACATAAGTTTATATAAACAAGGGTTACAATCATGACACGTATACAAAGTTCACAGAAACAGCAACAAGCTACAAGCTACCAACCCATTCCACACCATCCCTTACATGGCCTCAATTGGCTTATTCTTGAGACTCCTAAGAATTTTTTTTAAACGATGAATGATTTAGAAATGTTATTATAAAATAGTTCATGTATAAAGCAGTAAGATAATTAAAATGATCTACAGCGTTTACGTGAACATACACGCAAATACCTTCACTGAACATGCATGAACTTGTGACACCATGTAGTCTCTCAATGTCATGTCACCATTTTGCAGCTTTTGCCTCTGATTGAAGGCAAAGCGGACTTTCCTGAGAGCATCGGACCTGATGAGAGCACGTATGTGCAATGTCCGCATTCTGATGTAGGTGTTTGCCTGTATGTGCAGGGTCTGGTCCATGAATGCAAACACGCTTGGGTGTGACTGATAGCACATCGAGTTCAAATGTCTGTGGAAGGCCTCTGGACCATTGTTTGTCCGCTTTTTTTCCAAGGTTGGCACGTCAGCCCACATAGTAGGGGGCCAAGGACTTCTATACCATACTCCACGAGAGACAAGTTTAAGCCATTGGTCGACGATTACATGCCATTGTCGTGAGCACTTGTGACCTATAAAAATCAAAGAATAATTGCTTTTCAACAACTCGCTTCCACAATAAAGAACAAACTGAAGAAACCATCACGAATTCGAAGGTCACGAGGCGATCAGACAAGCGTCAATGCGCTGTCAACTTCCTGTTATACAAGACGCGCGCGTCACTGTGTGCACGTACACTGGTCACCGTGCTACGCATATAGGGCCTACGTCATCCGTGTCGTCACCGTGGCTGTGCACGCGCCTCAGATCTATCATTCGTGATGAGATCGTGCTTCAAATACACACTGGGATCGAGACCATAAGCGTAACGAACAGCTTGTTGTGTTGATGACAAGTCACCTGCCTGTCGATGACATTCACGCTGGCTGGAAATCCAGTCCTTTTGTTTGTGGTGTTGATGGGGGAAGTCACGTGGAGGTTCTCCGATGACTTGTCGGTCAAGTAAAAATCAGATACTACTTTTCCTATGCCGTTAATATGTTCTTAACCACCAGCTTCTTACGTCTGGAACTGGCCAAACAAGTGTAATAGTTACTGTGTGTGTTGATTGTTTCTTCCCTAGTCTATAAAGATCCAATAAACAGAGTGACGTAATCGCCGTAAATATAGACGTAGACAAGAATAGCCATGGAGAATGCAAAACCAATACCCTGGCATTCGCAAGTTTTTGACGAGTATAAAACCGTGTGGTTGTCTGGTGAGGCAAAACTGTGTTTTCACCAAGCAAATCAGATTCATATTCTTGAAGGGGGGGGGTGCAGAAACAGAAAAAGAAGGGGCAAAAGAGACTTCCAGCGACGGGGTAACAACAAGTCGGGGTTGTAAACTGAGGGCCATGCTTTGTGAACTGTTACAACTTGTCGCAACAGCAAGCGTGGCTTGTCTCCAGATGTGCGGTGCCGAGAGCAATACCTGCTGCCCGTGGCTGCTTTATCTGCACCTTACAGCCACAGTTTGTGTAAAATCCTCTGATGGATACAGTAGGGAACTAATTGTGAAAAAAGGAGTACGTCAGGGCAATACATTAAGCCCAACCTTATTCATCATATTCATAAATGATATTACACAAAACGTGTTGGATAATGATTCCCCCAAAATTGAAACTCATTCTAATGATCGAATTTCATGTCTTTTATATGCTGATGATTTAGTTATTTTTCATCTACAAAGAAAGGCCTACAGCAGAAACTAGATTACTTATATGAGTATTGCCAAAAATGGGGATTACAAATAAACAGAGACAAAACCAAAGTAATAGTATTTTCAAAAATAGATCCAAAGGTGCCAATATATTTTCATTGTGGAGAAGACATTATTCAAACAGCTGAAGAATATCAATATTTGGGAGTTGTACTACATAAAAACGGCAATCTAAATAGAGCACAAGATCATCTGAGCAAACAAGCAAACAAAGCACTTCATGCTTTACGTCGAACGTTCCGTAAAACTGATATCAACATAAAAGTTATGTTACAATTGTATGATAGTTTGATTTTACCAATTACAACATATGGTGCAGAAATCTGGTTTCCACACCAGATTAATACAAATGAACTATTAGATTTATCAAAAATGTTTAAAGAATGCATAACTTGTAAATATCAACATGAAAAAGTTCATTCAAAATTCTGTAAACAAATTCTTGGGGTACATAGGAAAACTATGCGAGTACCAGTACTAGGAGAATTAGGAAGATTCCCAGTTAGCATTACAATAATATGTAATATCATTGCGTACTGGTTACACATATTGGATCTTCCAAAAACATCTCATCTGAGCAAAGTATATAATCTTATGTACACCAAAGGCAGTGAAACATATCCATGGATATCATTTGTAAAACAATTGTTACAAGTCATTGGATTAGATCATGTGTGGAAAAATCAATCCACTTTTAATGTCAAAAGGTGAAAATATGTTATAATTGTCAAAAATTGGAACTCCAATATATACAATTCTGAAAAGGTCAAATAAGAAGTTCACCAAAGTTAAATTTTTATCAAAAAATAGTAACAAATTAATTATAAAACGGAACCATATCTGTTATGCATAAAACAAAGAAAATATAAACAATCGTTGTGTAAACTGAGAATAAGTGCCCACGACCTGAAAATTGAAACTGGTAGATACAGCAATACACCTAGGGAAAATAGATTATGTGAAACATGTGGAGTAATAGAAGATGAAATACATTTTCTAGATAACTGCATAGAAAACAGCCAATTACAAAAATCGTCCATGAGTGAAATTAATCTACCTATATATTCATATGATGTACCAAGTCAACTTTTGCAAGTAGACAAAGTACAAACTAAATTGGGAGAATTTGTATATAATTGCTTCCAAAAAAAAGAAACAATGTAATCATTTGGTTATTTATCTTCCCGTGTCTTATAAACACTACGTTTCATGACAATAAAGTTTATTCGTATTCGTATTCGTATTCACACACACACACACACACACACACACACACACACACACACACACACACACACACACACACACACACACAAACACACACACACACACACACACACAAACACACACACACACAAAGACACAAAGACACACGCACACACAAAGACACACACACACTACAACCTCCACGCATCGCCCTCTGAAGAATGCAACTCGTTCTTGTACCGTATTAGAGTGGAGTTGCTCGACTTGCACAACATAATCATGACTTTCTTGCGCACCGCAGGCAAAGCCTTTGATGAGACACAAAAATCGGCAATGGACACGGAAGTCGTTTACAGAAGACAGAAAGAAAGGAAAGGAAAAAAGAAACAAGTCACGTAAGGCGAAAATACAACATTTAGTCAAGCTCAGTCGAACTCACAGAATGAAACTGAACGCATTGCATTTTTTCCGCAAGACCGTACACTCGTAGCATCGTCTGTCCACCCCTCGTGGCAAAGGCAGTGAAATTAACAATCCAGAAAAGCGCGGAAGCGGTTGCGCTGATGAGGATAGCACGCTTTTCTATATCTCTGTTATTTTTAACTCTCTGAACGTGTTTTTAATCCAAACATATCATATCTATATGTTTTTGGAATCAGGAACGGACCAGAAATAAGATGAAATTGTTTTTAAATCGATTTCGCAAATTTAATTTTAATCATAATTTTTATATTTTTAATTTTCAGAGCTTGTTTTTAACCCGAATATAACATATTTATATGTGTTTGGAATCAGAAAATGATGAAAAATACGATAAACGTAATTTTGGATCGTTTTATCAAAAAATATTTTTAATTACAATTTTCAGATTTTTAATGACCAAAGTCATCAATTAATTTGTAAGCCTCCAAGCTGAAATGCAATACCAAAGTTGGGCCTTCGTCGAAGATTGCTTGGCCAAAATTTGAATCAATTTGATTGAAAAATGAGGGTGTGACAGTGCCTCCTCAACTTTTACAATATGCCGGATATGACGTCATCAAAGACATTTATCGAAAAAATGAAAAAATAAATTCTGGGGATATCATACCCAGGAGCTCTCATGAAACATTTCATAAAGATCGGTCCTGTAGTTTATTCTGAATCGCTCTACACACACACACACACACACACACACACACACACACACACACACACACACACACACATACACACACCACACACACACACACACACACACACACACACACACACACACACACACACACACACACACACACATACACCACGACCCTCGTCTCGATTCTCCCCTCTATGTTAAAACATTTAGTCAAAACTTGACTAAATGTAAAAAAGAAAGGATAACAGTCAGAGTCTAATATAACGGCTAATAAAGGTCAATGCAGCACATTTGAAAGATGCAATTTTCTTCAAAAGATATATTCAGTCCATTCAACCGTTTTCTCCCCAATGCAAAGCCATTTCGCAAGTATCTCGGTTAATTTCCTCGGGATAAAAAGTTGTCAAAAATACAAATATTAATTTCGACACCATTGATTGATACGACTCTCCTCTGTCACTGCGTCTGTTTCTCCTTCTGTCTGTCACTTTCTCCCCGCCAACACTCCCCCCCCCCCCCCCCCGCCACCTATCTCTTTCTGCCTCTATCTTTTTCTCTCTCTGTCTCTCGCTCTATATCCGAATTTACATTTTTACAAATCACCGGTTAACAAACGGCCAACAGCCGCGTTCCTTTAACGACAACTTGGGGATACTGTATGAACGTGACAATGACCATAGAGGCAATACCAGATTGGTGTTGGCGTCTGACACATGAAGAACTACATTTATCTTGATAAGGTGGTTGGAATCGCACGGGAACGGCCAACAGCCGCTGTCCTTTACCGACAACTTGGGGATACTGTATGGACGTGACAATGCCACGGTTACTATCAGGAACTCGCAATAGCATAAGTTCCTCTTGGTAACGATGTTGCGATCGATTCGCCCAAAACCGCGCACTGTGGCTTAAGCCTGCCGTCCACTTGCAGACGAAAACAGCATATACGTCGATTGTGGAACGTCACCGTATATAGAGCGCACTCAGAAAGCTATATCATTGGTTCGCGAGGAAGCTGCAGTTCACACCACTGGCCGGAATAGAAATACTGACATCGGTTGGACAGTTTGAATCGAAAGACGTAGAATGAAAAATAAAACCGTTTTTCGTTCCTTTCGATTTGCTTCGAGGCGCAGCGGTGTCGCTGCTACTGGCGGTTTCAGCGAAGATACTTTCTAAAAAACAAACAAAAAAAACAATGAAAATGTATTCACCACATTTTCATGAACATGTAAATGTTCATTGTTATCTTGTTCTTGTTCTTTTTACCTTCAGTCTCGTGTTCCTATTATGAAGATACTTTCTGTGTCGGCTGTTCAACAGCAATACATCGCACGGAGCAAGGAGCCGTTTTCACTAGTTAGTGCGTCACCTTTACAGAAGCAGAAGGAATTATTATCTGTGTGATGCTGTTTTTTGGCTGGTTCTTCTAAAATCGCGCAGTGGGGATTTAGTAGCCGCCTTTACTTCAGAAACAGAATACCCTTTCCCGCGTTTTCAGGCTCTTCGGCTTAGTCACGCAACCTTATAATAACAAAAACATTGCAAACACGTGTATCTTAGCAGCGTCGCGGCCGCTTCGTCCAAAACCACGAAGCGTGTACGGCTTAGCTTTTTCACCCTTACAGAACCAGACGATACTTCCCCGCTCAGTTTCCACGCTCTTCCGCGCTAATTCTAACCTGATGTAGACCAAATGGCCTCGAGCTTTTCCTACAGCGGAGCTGAGGATGACAAAATGGTTGCAATCACGCAGAAATCAGGCCCGGAAGCCGAGCCAATCAGCAGAAAAGCATCCCTCAGCACGCTTGTGGCGGTCTCGACCAGCCTCAGTGGTTAGGGTGATCTCCCCTGCGTTGGTGACATGATAGTCTTGGTGGTCTCTGACAAAAAAATTTTGGAGTGGGTATATTTTTGTGCTGGGATCTGGCCAGGTAGCAAAATTGATGTGTCCCCAGCAAAAAACAGCGGTGGGTCTTTCACAAAAAAGATGTTTGGTGGCTTGTTGGCAGACCAGCTTTTCGTCGCGATATAACCTTCGTGGTTGAAAACGACGTTAAACACCAAATAAATAAAGAAAGAAAGACCAGCTTTTTTGTTGGTCCGAGGGGACCATATCGTCTCTATTGTTTCATCTTTATCGACCAAGGCAAAAGGCCGAGGTTGATTAAGATGTAACAAAAGGCGATATGATCCCCGTCCGAAGACCAACACAAAATGCTGGTCTGACAAAATGCTGTCAAACATGGTTTTGGTCATCATTTTGGTTAGTGCAGCAGTACGCACAATCACCCACAGGGAGCCGATATTTTAGAATAGTCTTCAGGGCTCCAAAACGCGTCATAATTGAAAATGTGACGTATGTTACGCGTGATTGTTCTGAAAAGTGACTATTACATGATTGTTCTGAAAGTCTACTATTTATTTCATCGTAATCATGTAAGCCCTCATACGTAAGTGAAGAAGTGGAGGGACGAGGGGAGAGGCGGAGTGGGCCTTTAAATAAAGTTGTTAATAGCCCTGTCATGCACCGCTAATGACACATCCACCAGCGCACGGCTCCTGTCTGGAACAGGTTGATGGAGAGCGTGGCCGAGAAAACATGGCAATGCCAACATCGACAGACAATGAGAACAGCCTAGGCGCAAAGCTCGTGAGTGGCGGCAGAGAAAGGGTGTTCATGAAACTTCCATTGACAGTCATGCATGAGGAGTTTGGACACACGCTGCTTGATTGTCGGCACAGTGAGGTCTGCCGTGGGACGAGCAATCAAGCACCAACAACGAACTGGTTGACTGTCGGCACAGTGAGGTCTGCCGTGGGACGAGCAATCAAGCACCAACAACGAACTGGTTGACTGTCGGCACAGTGAGGTCTGCCGTGGGACGAGCAGTCAAGCACCAACAACGAACTGGTTGACTGTCGGCACAGTGAGGTCTGCCGTGGGACGAGCAGTCAAGCACCAACAACGAACTGGTTGACTGTCGGCACAGTGAGGTCTGCCGTGGGACGAGCAATCAAGCACCAACAACGAACTGCTTGACTGTCGGCACAGTGAGGTCTGCCGTGGGACGAGCAATCAAGCACCAACAACGAACTGCTTGACTTTCCTTTGACATTTGAAAGCCAGGAACGCCAGGAAAACAACATATTTTTTCAATTTCTTCATTCAGTTGGTTAACACAGAAATGAAATGATTCACGTACGCGCGCGTTAACACGAGAGCAAGAACACATGCATGCACCCATGCACACACGCACGTACGCACGCAAACACACACACACACACATACACACACACACACACACACACACACACATATACACACACACACACACACACACACACACACACACACACACACACACATGTACACACACGCGTGCGCGCATGCATGGATGTACGCAATCACGCACACATACACACACCATCAAACACATCAAAAAGGAGATAAACCAAACGTCTACAAGAACAAGTCCAATAAAATCAGTTGCATAACAATGTTTTTTCAAGAAAAGTGGACGACTTTGCCTTCATTTTATAGAACAAATAATTTAAGATACTATCTAATAGTGCTTTGGAATCAAAACAATTATGTTTGCACCAGATTGTCACAATGCTTTTATTGTGTAACTGAGTTCACCAAGGTCGTGTTCCTTCAACATTAGCATTGTGAAGCCATTTTGCAGCCATAAATGTGTCTGGGGTATCGAATAAGGTCATCGAATGTCACCAAAAAGGCCTGTTTCATCATCGTTTGGATGCATGGACGTTTTTACGTTTGTTTTTCAAAGGAAAAGCGCACGCTCGTTCAGACATATAAACACAAGGGGAGCTTGGGGTTATTATTGTTATATGAAGTCTTACATCGCGCGCGTATCTCCAGACTCGGACTCAAGGCGCAGGGATCTATTTATGCCGTGTGAGATGGAATTTTTTTACACAATGCATCACGCATTCACATCGACCAGCAGATCGCAGCCATTTCGGCGCATATCCTACTTTTCACGGCCTATTATTCCAAGTCAGACGGGTATTTTGGTGGACATTTTTTTATCTATGCCTATGCAATTTTGCCAGGAAAGACCCTTTTGTCAATCCTGGGATATTTAACGTGCACACCCCAATGTAGTGTACACGAAGGGACCTCGGTTTTTCGTCTCATCCGAAAGACTAGCACTTGAACCCACCACGTAGGTTAGGAAAGGGGGGAGAAAATTGCTAACGCCCTGACCCAGGGTCGAACTCGGAACCTCTCGCTTCCGAGCGCAAGTGCGTTACCACTCGGCCACCCAGTTCTGGAGTGGGGGTGGGTGTCGAGGGGGGGGGGGGGGGGGGGAGTCCAGTGATTTACACAATATTATTTGAACCAAGCAAGTGATGAGAAGTTTGCAGTTTACTCGGATTAGAAAGCAGTTGTAAGTAGTTCGTTACACTACGCTATATGCTCACGACTATCGAATGCCTTATTGTATATAATATCTGCCCAAAAGATATTCTAGACAATGTCAGTCCTTGCTAGGAGGTTTATACTTGTGTTTATGTACTTGCAAGTTCATTTCTCCATTAAGTGTCGCCTAAGCTAACCAGGGCTCTCCAAAGTGCGCCTCCCTGCGTCCTATACGCACTAGAAGCCGAAATCACGTATTAGAAATTCAATGAGGGGGTCCCGGGACGCACTAAAGCTTTAAAGAGCGGGTCCCGGGACGCACTAAATTTCCGCTATCGTCGGTACTCTTTTCGACTGTAGTCGTTGGTCAAGTATAGTGCAAGCATATATGCGAATTTTACGTCGGAACGATATGGAAAAGTGTGTGTGTGTGTGTGCTCGATTTAAAAAGGTTAAGCTGAAGTGTCCTCTTCGAATATTCTGATGCAAAAAGACCCTTCATAACACACTATTCGTGATAACAATGCGTTATATGAACACAGGTAGTTTGGGGACCATCAACTCTTGGGATCCTCTCAAACTCCGCGTAGGGGGTCCATGGACCCTGTAGACATTAAAGGCGGGGGTCCATGGACCCTGTAGACATTAAAGGCGGGGAGCCCTGCTAACTGAACACAAATACACCGCACAATGTCAGTTTTTAACTAAGCAAATTAAGTTTTAGTCTCATTCCACACTGTACTATCACTGCACTACGCAAAATCAGAAACTACATCAGTCTAGCCTTTATGCAATCAACATGTTTCCGCGACAAGACTAGTTCAACCACCGGATCTATCTTTCCCGTGGCTGTAGTAGTCTCACCTGGCGGCTTGTCTCGGTGCCGTGTCTCGGCGGCAGCGAGACTAAGAACGAGAGAGCTGCCTATTTCAGATAAGGACATGTGAACTTTTTCAGTTTTGTCCGTATTGATTGCCAAGGTTAGTAGTGTACGTAAGACAGATTACGTGAGTAAAAGAGTGCTCTAAGTTCATCTTTGAGTGCTTGAGTCCACTGGGTTTGTTTCTGTTGCGCGCGCGCGCACACACACACACACACACACACACACACACACACACACACACACACACACACACAAGCACGCAGAGACAGACAGACAGATAGTCAGAGGGAGATTGACAGAGAGAGAGATAGGGAGAGAGAGAGAGAGAGAGAGAGAGAGAGAGAGAGAGAGAGAGAGAGAGAGAGAGAGAGAGAGAGAGAGAGGCAGATAGACAGGCTGACAGAGACAGAGAGACATACTTAGACAGAAAGAGTGTGCGGGAGAGAGAAAGAGACAGAGAGACAGACATACAGTAAACTATCAAAGCATGTTGGTATACCTGTAGGCAATACCCTTCGTTCGTCGCGATATAACCTTCGTGGTTGAAAACGACATTAAACACCAAATATAGAAAGACATACCCTTCGTTCTCGTTTTTGACCACTTTAGCCGGTCATCATTTTCACTATCTCCTTTTTACATTTGGTCAAGTTTTGACTAAATGTTTTAACATAGAGGGGGAATCGAGACGAGGGTCGTGGTGTATGTGTGTGTGTGTGTGTGTGTGTGTGTGTGTATGTGTGTGGGTGTGTGTGTGTGTGTCTGTCTGTCTGTCTGTGTGTGTGTGTCTGTGTGTGTGTGTGTGTAGAGCGATTCAGAGTAAACTACTGGACCGATCTTTATGACATTTTACATGAGAGTTCCTGGGTATGATATCCCCAGACTTTTTTTGTTTTTGTTCGATAACTGTCTTTGATGACGTCATATCAGGCTTTTTGTAAAAGTTGAGGCGGTACTGTCACACCCTCATTTTTCAATAAAATTGATTGACATTTTTGCCAAGCAATCTTCGACCAAGGCCGGACTTTGGTATTGCATTTCAGCTTGGAGGCTTAAAAATTAATTAATGACTTTGGTCATTAACAATCTGAAAATTGTAATTAAAATTATTGTTTATAAAACGATCCAAAATTACGTTCATCTTATTCTTCATCATTTTCTGATTCCAAAAACATATAAATATGTTATATTCGGATTACAAACAAGCTCTGAAAATTAAAAATATAAAAATTATGATTAAAAATAAAGTTTTGAAATCGATTTAAAAACAAGTTCACCTTATTCCTTGTCGATTCCTGATTCCAAAAAAATATAGATATGATATGTTTGGATTAAAAACACGCTTAGAAAGTTAAAACGAAGAGAGGTACAGACAAGCGTGCTATGCAGCTCAGCGCAACCACTACCGCGCTAAACAGGCTCGTCAATTTCACTGCCTTTTGCACGAGCGGCCGACTACAGTCATTGTGACAAAATGCAGTGCGTTCAGTTTCATTCTGTGAGTTCCACAGCTTGACTAAATGTAGTCATTTCGCCTTACGCGACTTGTTACTTTTCTTTTTGTCTTTCTTTTTTCTAGTTGATGGACACATTTACAAATGAGGGGACGAAACTTGATCACCCGCCGATTACAAAAAATAGAGCAAAACATTCCTTACAGGAACAAAGACCAGTTTGGTAATGACGACAACAACACCAAAAATAACTCATCGACGCACTACTTTTATGTGCTCGAAGGTGAGCAACTCTGATCAACAACAATCATCTTCCGTTCTGTCGCCGCCATGTTTGATTGGAAACAAAGACCTTTCACCCACTTCCAACTAGATCAGTCGTACAGAATCGCCCCTGATCAACAAATAAGTATGAGTTATCTTTCTCGGGGGGGGGGGGGGGGGAGGGGGGGGTGGGTGGGTGGGATAGGTGGGGGGGAGTTGGGTGGGGGGAGGGGGGGAAACAACGTCCCTGAACTCTACTGTACACGGGAGCTGCAAGTGAAATCTGCTGGGAGAAACGTGTGAGTTGTCTTGCATGGGAGGGTCAAGGCCCTGAGCTTTCATTGTTACGGTTTTTTTCTGGTTGAAATTTGCGGCATGCAACTGTCTGGAAGGAGGGGTGGGGGATAAAATGACCACCATGTGGTTAGTTATTAGACGTTCATATGATGTTAATGGTGGGCAGGCTAATATAAAATTAATGGTTTGGAGAAACATTGCTTGTTATGCACCGAGATTGATTCTATTCCATCTTTGGAAAGGGCTGTTTATCTGCCTGTTATCTTTGCCGATCTCGGAGTGTGATATCTTCTCTAAAGCAAACACCAGGCGGGATCTTCCCACGTAAATAACTATCGGTGAACCTTTAAATATACATCGAAAGAGTTCCTCTTGACAGACAGACACACTGTCGGACAGACTGACCAACAGGTAGCCATCCCACTCTTTCTCTCTCTATTCATCTCTCTATCTCTCTCTCCCTCTTTCTCTTACTTTCTCCTTTTTAACTCTTCCCTCCTCTCTCTTCCCCCTGTCTCTCTCGTACTCCCCCTCTCTCTCTCAACCCTATCTCTTACTCTCTCCCTCTCTCATTTTGTATCTCTCCCCTCTCTCACCCCCCCCCCCCCCTCTCTCTCTCTCTCTCTCTCTCTCTCTCTCTCTCTCTCTCTCTCTCTCTCTCTCTCTCTCTCTCTCTAGAGTTATGTGCAGAAACAACAGGAGGCTACATATTTCAAAAGGGCTGCCTCTTTCGTCAGGTAAGGAAGCACTTGGCATCAAACACAAGCAGTCACCTGTAAACATTCAGCCAACAGCTCCAGCGTGTGCAACTCATAAATCGTCTTTTGAGAGCCGTGCTTACTGCAGTTTTGACGGATTTGCTGCATAATTTGTTTTGAAAGGCTGCTGCTGCCGCCGCCTCTCATAAAGTGAGATGTTTTGCAGAGAGGTGAAGGGGGAGGGGGGCAGAGAGAGAGAGAGAGAGAGAGAGAGAGAGAGAGAGAGAGAGAGAGAGAAAGAGAGAGAGAGAGATAATGACCGAGAGAGAGAGAGAGAAAGAGAGAGAGAGAGAAAGAGAGAATAAGAGAAAGAGAGAGACTGACAGAGACGTGTGTGTGTGTGTGTGTGTGTGTGTGTGTGTGTGTGTGTGTGTGTGTGTGTGTGTGTGTGTGTGCGTCTGTCTGTCTGTCCGTGTCTGTCTGTCAGTCTGTGTCTGTGCGATTGCCTGACTGAGTCTTTGTGTTTTCATGTCTATGTATTTGAAAACATGTCAGCAAGTCTTCCAGAGAGAGAGAGAGAGAGAGAGAGAGAGAGACGTAAGACGTAAGACATTGTATTGAATAAACACACACGGTTCATTAGTCAAAGGGGGAGGGAGGGGGTAGGGGGTAGTCGAACACCGCGATTTTCTTGAGAAGAAAACAGAATAACCCATCGTTCTTGACGCGTCCGACTCAGATGCTTAGTCAGGAAATGACAGTTCACGGTTTTTGTCATTTTGCAACACTGCCTGCAGTCAGTATGTATGTCTCTGCTGCAGTTTAGTTAGAAGAGTCAGTCTGGCATGGCACGGAGGTAGCACTGTACCAGTGTCGACACAACATGAAGGTCAGCAGTTTTGTGGTCGATTTCTTCTTGAAAGGCGTTGCGGTCGACTTGGGCCAGGCGCCGGACACACGGGGGCGTTTCCTCCTCTTGTCGGTATGACGATGTCTGTGCTGTTTCGCAGTCATATTTCAGGACGTAGTCGTCTCCCCTTGCAATCAGCGTCTTCTTTCCACCTTTTCTCGCACACACTACTATCAAGAGGGCGCGATTTCTCTTTTTGTTTAACAGTTTTGATTTCAGTTGAGCGTTCTTTGAGCAGTTGGAGGCTAGGTCGTAAACGTCCTCTGGTGCAAACTCTCGGCCCGTTGCTGCCAGTTCAGCTTCAGTGGTTTCGTCGTCTGCTGTCTGTGACGTCACAGCACTGCAAACCTCTGAGTTGACACTCTCGCACGTGGTTATGCTTGCAGTGTCACAGTGGGCATGTGTGAGGTGTTGGGGTGGCCAGGCTGCGTGTATCACGTGATCTTTCTATGCAATGTTGTTGGTTGACAATGTCACTTGTCACTGCACTGCAATTTGCGTTATTATTTTTGATCGTACAAACAGGAGCTAAGTCTTTTAGTGGATGAATTTGAAGGTCAGGCATTGTATTGCATGAGTTATTTCCCACCTGTGTTCTCCTTTGCTCTGCTGTTACTGTTAGCTCTGTTCGTCTCCTGTCTCGGCGGATCTGTGCTGCAGACTTTTTTCGCCACTGGCCGGTTGGTGCGGTAATGGCGGCTTCTTGTCCATGTTGGCTGGCACTCAGTCGAAGGACACACACTGTGTCCTCTCCCTCACCAGCAACTTTCCACGATTTAACGAGGTGGTCCGACAGAAGGGTGGCTAGGATGGATTCCACATGTGTTGGTAGTCCAACAATGGTCATCTTGGCGAGTTGTAAAGCAAACACTTAGAGAGCTCCTGTCACGTCGACTTGTCTCTTACGCCGAGAGAGAGAGAGAGAGAGAGGGGGGGGGGGGGGGGAGGGGAGGAGGAGGGTGCAGCGGGGAAGGGAGAGACAGCAAGTAAAGGGAGGGAGAGGGAGAGAGGTAGGGACAGACTGAGAGGGATAGAGACAAAGAGGGAGACAGGAAAAACCTCTTCAAGCCATTACTTTCGTCATAACTTATAGTTTTAAACGTGGGCCGTTTGTGGAAAATGTCATTTATTGTGTAAAGTGCAACCCACATCTGGTTGTGCGAATGTTGCCAAACTTCCGACAAGATCAGTTGGCACCCACATCCACGCGTCATCATCTGTGCACAATCTGGCGTCAGTGGGATGTTTTGCTGTTTTTAGCTTGTCATCCTGAACTCAGGTAAAATGAGTTCCTTCCCATCGGGTCTCATTTATCCCTGACAGGATGCCTTCGTTTTCTTTCTCTGGGTAAGAAGTCGATTTTTATTTTATTTTTTATATATATTTAGTTTTTAACATATTTAGAGCTTTTTTTAATGTGTTATTGATACAAGCAGATCGCGATGGATAATGATTTTTCGTGGTGTTGTGTAAGTTTTAAATTACAAAGGAATTGTTATGTAAGAGTTAGACAGTTTCAAGCGAGCTATTTTTCGCGGATGTATTTACTGCAAACAACTCTAAATATGGCAAACGTGTCACGTGATAATCAACTTTGTCACGTGATCATAACAAAATGGCTACGGAGCGGACGATACTTTTTCCGTAACCAGTTGGGAGTGATGCAACAATATCACGGTCTCCTTCCCACATCAGTCTCAAAATTTCGACTTGTTTTGACCTTAGAACGATGTCTTTATCATAACTGTGAAGAACAGAACGGAGATCACTGTCGAAGTCGGTCATTCTGCAATCACTTTCGTCTTTTGTCAGAAACATTAGCGAAAAACATATGGAAGATAACTCTGTATTCTTGTTTTGATATATTTCTGCTTTTAGCTCCGCTTATTTCCCTTTTCTCCGCGTAGTAATTATGCATCCTGTCAGAGAGACATGAGCGATAGCGTGGACCGATGATTATCAGAATGATCTTTCACTTGCTGGCATGCAAACTAATGTATGCTTGTAGCAGTGTGAGCACAGGCAGACGCGGGATGCTCACACAGACGTACGCATGCTTGCACGCATCCCCCATCCCCCTACACACAGACACAGGGGTGGCGGCGGCAGCAGCCTCTGAAAATAAAGTAACTAGATCAAATCAGTAACAAATTAAGAAGGCACACACACACACGCACCATTTTGTTGTTGTTGACATTATGACCTGCTCAGTCCTACAAAGTGGGTCGCACAATGCCCCAGTGAAGGACAGAAGAGGTGTTTGCCGAAGAGTCTGTTATTGCTTCTCCTAAACTTTTCTTTTTTTTTCTGTTTACATCTTCTGTCCTCAAGTCATTATTTATCGTCAAGTCCTTTCAGAATGCCTTATATGTTTCACAAATCTGCAACAGCACGGAATCAAAAACTGCATTTGTCTTTACCCCAAGGCGTTACAACTACGTCATCATGCACACAGCTGAGCCTATGCAGTGGACGTAAAGTTCAACGTCATCGTGTTACACGCCACGGCAATCGTGAAGGCCATTTTCGCCTCTCGCTTCTCCCAGAGCGGCTCTACGGTTTCCATTTTCGCGCCTGTGGTCATCAATTATGTCGTGTTGAGCGCCACGGCGAGGGGTGACTTGGACAGGTTTGAATCCATGGGCCATTTATCACGCCACGCGGGATACAGTCTGTCACGCTAATTGGGACGGCCCCGCATTGTTATACATAGTTGTGGAACGCACTTTGTGTTTTTTTGCTTTTTGGTGCGCAGTTGCTCTTTTGGTGGTGGTGATGACCTGATAAGTTCTACATGTATCTGTTTAAGAACATTGCAAGTTCTTCGACGTCTGTTGAAAAATACCAAAAACGACAGGAGGAAGAAGAAGAAGAAAGAACAAAGAACAAACATGTGCAAAGTAAAGCGAGTGTTATGCCATGTTCTGCAGATATATTCGCAGATCAGCACAACGGCATTGTTAATTCATTGTTAAGCTGGTTGAGCCCAGCAATGTTATTTTTGCCGTGTTTGGTCTTAGCCCGCCTCACAGACCCGAACGTCCAGACATTGAGTTATGTTTATTTTAAAACCGAACAGATCGGATCCCACCTCACATAAATTATTATTTTCTCAGGGTCGATATATTTGTGAACGTAACGTTTTGTTTTTTCAATAATTAAACTTTCTAACCCCCCTCTTCTTCCAATAACCACCGCTCCCTTCCCCCTCTGTTCTAATCTCAAACGCAACGGGAACCCAGTCCAAGCTGAACAGCATTCCATATGTGCGACATCCTGGTGGTGCGGGTGTCATGTGGGCAATGATGATGAATGATAGGAACATACTTGCACTTTTTGCACGGAGTGGAATGACACACTCTCCACTACCAACCCCTCCCCGCCTCACTCACACTCTCCACTACCACCCCCTCCCCGCCTCACACACACTCTCCACTACCACCCTCTCCCCGCCTCACACACACTCTCCACTACCACCCCCTCCCCGCCTCACACACACTCTCCACTACCACCCCCTCCCCGCCTCACACACACTCTCCACTACCACCCCCTCCCCGCCTCACACACACTCTCCACTACCACCCCCTCCCCGCCTCACACACACTCTCCACTACCACCCCCTCCCCGCCTCACACACACTCTCCACTACCACCCCCTCCCCGCCTCACACACACTCTCCACTACCACCCCCTCCCGCCTCACACACACTCTCCACTACCACCCCCTCCCCGCCTCACACACACTCTCCACTACCACCCCCTCCCCGCCTCACACACACTCTCCACTACCACCCCCTCCCCGCCTCACACACACTCTCCACTACCACCCCCTCCCCGCCTCACACACACTCTCCACTACCACCCCCTCCCCGCCTCACACACACTCTCCACTACCACCCCCTCCCCGCCTCACACACACTCTCCACTACCACCCCCTCCCCGCCTCACACACACTCTCCACTACCACCCCCTCCCCGCCTCACACACACTCTCCACTACCACCCCCTCCCCGCCTCACACACACTCTCCACTACCACCCCCTCCCCGCCTCACACACACTCTCCACTACCACCCCCTCCCCGCCTCACACACACTCTCCACTACCACCCCCTCCCCGCCTCACACACACTCTCCACTACCACCCCCTCCCCGCCTCACACACACTCTCCACTACCACCCCCCTCCCCGCCTCACACACACTCTCCACTACCACCCCCTCCCCGCCTCACACACACTCTCCACTACCACCCCCTCCCCGCCTCACACACACTCTCCACTACCACCCCCTCCCCGCCTCACACACACTCTCCACTACCACCCCCCTAAAGCCCCCCTCTTACCATACGTTCTTTTCTTCCTGCACAAATATGATCTCATCCTGCTCTCTCAATATGGAAGAACCTTTTCTGGTTCATTCGATAATGTCATAATTATTATATCAAGTAATAACATAGCGCTCAGCCTATTCAACCTTTTGCACCAAAAACAGCTAATACGTGTCAAATATATATTTCAGAGATAGTCTGTAAGATATGGTGTAATAAGTGAAGCCGCCGATAGGTTGTTGTCATCGTTGGATTAAGCTATGATTTATCGTCAGTTGATTGTCTTAATTGATTGTACAATTATTAGCTGATTTGGTGCAAAAAGTTCAATAGGCAGAACTCTATGTTCTATGTAAAAAACAAACATAAACCCATTTGATCGTTAATATGAAGACTGTGCTAGCTAAACGTATTGCATAAAATCTTACTTCTTTCTGTACTTGTGCCTGCGAGCTCTGCCAATGACAGCCTGAGATAAATATCCTTTATTACAAACATGCAGAATAGGAATCAACCCCCCCCCCCCCCCTCCCTCCCCGCCTCGCCTCCCCTGCACCCACACTAGGAACACAAAAGACAGTATGTTATGCAAACCCAAACTATGTACAAAGTATCCGGTAATCTTGAACTTTAGTGTGTTAAATTCATAGCTCATAATTCAGCCTCCAAATTTGTAGAACCTGCACTTGTAATCATAACAAGTCATTTTCGATCCCTTTCAGTTTGAAGTCACGGAATGAACTCTGATAAACTGTACGAATGCATTTCGTCTACATGCGTCAAAGAAGGAATTATCCGTGTCAGCAGTCAGGGGAGGCAACTCTGTCGTGTAAGTGACGTCCCTTGGTTGACAACGTATGCCATTTTCGCGTCATTTTCGTCGATCAAACAACCAAATTAATTAATTATGCTTAGGTTTGGAGCTCAATCCGTCAAATAGTTTCACGAAAAATGTTCTTTGGCTTGATTACAGGGACTTGCATCACACATAAGTTAAGAATGCCACTGGATTATGAGCTATGAATGTCAACACACTAACGTTCAAGACGTCCAAGTACCCAGTTGTGCGGCGTCCAGCATGATATTCCTTTGCTTTCAAATGCAAATGGCGGTTCAAATTCTGGGGTAGCAAGACCATCAATTCTAGTTCAACCACGTCTGTGATTATCGCTAACGTCCTGTGTCGACTCTTCTTTATATGTATCAACTGAGCCATCAGGGCATCGCACTTTGACTTACTAATGAGTTTTTGAAGCAAGGGGCTTATCCCTTCTGCTAACTCGAGTGCTTGCCGGTGGCTGATTATGGATTGAAAACAGTCGATCAGCTTAGCGAGCGCGTCATCATCCCAGTTCGCTGGTCACATACGGTCGTTATCCGGGGAAAATATGTAGAGGTTGCATGCCGAGTCTCATTGAATATTAAACATAATGGTCGTGATCATGAAAAATGCGAGCTTCAGCGAGCTTTTTCATGACCGCGAACTGAGACCATTATTTCCTATTATCACTGAGACGAGGTGTGTAACCTATCTATTCCTCCTTTCTTATGATTTTCAAAGGAAAACGGTGTTTTTATGCCACAGTGTGATCGAGTCCTAATCACTCTGCCAGTCTACCTGCGCAAGCACTAGATTAATGCGCGGTTGGAAAGTTCCGTGAAAATCATTCAATTTACAGCAGTTTATTTGGTTTGGAATAAAAATCAAGTACATGGTTATGCTGTTGTTCCGTTGAGGCGATAAAGGCATGTATACTGTTGTGTTCTTTTCCTGTTTTGGTATCGCGAAGGACATTTTCTTTTGTCGTAGCAGAGTAGCTGATGAACTTTTGCACTCGTGTTCCAACGTCAAATACTGTATGCAGTTTAGTTTTGTGAGGCAAGGCAGTGTATGGAACCGCTTCATTTTCTTGACATTCAAGGATTAACAGCTATTGTGTTTTCAGCGTAGCAATAGGGTCCGATATTTAGACGAGACAAGTATAATGCTGACGAGGCGAAGACGAGTCGCATTATACTTGTTCGAGTCTAAATATCGGACCCTATTGCTACGCTGAAAATACAATAGCGATTATATATTCTGACCTTTATTTGTTGTTCTAAACTTACAAAATGACAGTTTCGCGTCGATGCGTTGATCTAAGGTTTTGCCGATAGCAGACGCCGTTTCTAATGCGCATTAGTTTTGCGCAGGCGCCACACTGACTTTGGAAAAAAACTCGATTTGACAACACAGCTGTTAAACAGCTTTTTATTAGTTCATTCGTATACAACAAAAATAAGTTTGAGTTTTTTTTTTTTTTTTTTGAACAAGACTACTTATGAAGAAGACCAAAACACAACATCAACGGAAAACTAGAAACAACTGAAGAACTAGGATGCAACAAGGGGAGGAAAAGAGAACAGCTAATCCGTACAAAGCGAGCAGACGGCAGCGACGTTTTCAGTTTGGGTGAATGGCATTTATACTTGTCTCGTCATGAAGCGAATTTTTCAACCTCAGTTATAAACGACTACATGAATGTTGGTGCCATAGGTTGTACATGAATACTTCAGAGGGGAAGTGGGGTATTTAGTGTGGAGAACTTTACGAGATAAGAAAAGTCGAATGCGAAAGTTTGTGTCAGTCGGCAACTGTGAACTGAGCTCACAGGCACACAAAAACGGCTGTTCCGTTTTACTCCCCTGTTTGTAATACATCTTTCGACTTTGGGCATTTTGTGGTGTTTAGGGACAGAAATGATAGGTTTAGTCCTGTTTCATCGGAAAGTTAGCAGAAAAGGGTATGCTATCGACATTTGTAAAGCTGAAAAACATTCCCGAGAAGAATTTCAAGTTGTCAGTGTATGCTGTTGTCGATCAGTGACTATCGTGTGGTACAGATGGGTAAACCGGAACCATGCGTCTTTGTTATTGACAATATGCTTTTGGATATAGGCAAAAATGGCCGACTTCCGTAGCATTATGCTTTGATGATCGGAAGAGACCATCCAATCACAGCCCCCGAATTCCCCCACGTGTATATAAGAATAGCTATATATGTGCATTTGCTTGCGTGTGTTCTGTTGATGAAATGCAATATAGTTGACAATTGATTGCTGTCTTTTTGTTGAAGTGCCCCAGTTTGAAGACATCAAAAAAGGGGAACTACTCTTGTCTCTAAACACCGCAACATGGTGTCCAAGTGGTAAGGCGTCCGCCCAGTGAGCGGGAGGTCGTGGGTTCGAACCTCGGCCGGGTCATACCTAAGACTTTAACATTGGCAATCTGGTGGCTGCTCCGCCTGGCGTCTGGCATTATGGGGTTAGTGCTAGGACTGGTTGGTCCAATGTCAGAATAATGTTACTGGGTGAGACATGAAGCCTATGCTGCGACTTCTGTCTTGTGTGTGGCGCACGTTAAATGTCAAAGCAGCACCGCCCTGATATCACCCTTCGTGGTGGACTGGGCGTTAAGCAAACAAACAAAATCTAGTCTCTAAACACTGTGTGAGAGTTACTTGCCTTGAGAAGTGCTCGCGCAGGTCGGTTTGTACAAGGTAGGTTTCGATTCAAATAACAACCAAACTCGTGGATTTTATATTGGATTTCGTTTGTTGAAACCTGTAGTTGTTAGTTTAAATGAGGGATGTTTGTGTTGTTTGCTCCAGACATGTATATTTCGAACATTAGAGCGTTCGGACATTTTCAGTCGCAAAAGTAGTGCCGACAAAGTGTAGCTCCTCAACCCGTGAGCTATCAAGGATTCGTTCTGTTGCTGGCTAGTTATTTGTTTTGTTGCTGGCTAGTTACCAAAAAAATAACTAGCCCTTTCAGCTTACAGATGTAAAGAAGCAGACGGGGCAAATAAGGCGCTTTCCGATTTGTTTTGCCTTTGACAACTCCCCTTATTCTTTTGATGTAAGTTGTGTTCGTCCGCCAGATCCGATCTTATACTGTTTCAGAAGCACGTTTATAAGCTTAGCTTGTTGTTCCCCATTCACTCAATGCCTTAAATCTGTATCCTTGTCAAATAAAGTTCAGTTCAGTTCAGTTCAATTGGGTGTATGCAGCATTTTTATCTGAACTTCTTTGATTTACATTGTTCTAATCAAATATGGCGTAATTATTTAGACTAACAGTCTGAAAGCAAATCGGGCAAATGTTCCTATAATTATGTACATCTCAACGCTGTATGGTGTTTTACAAGGAGTTCCGGTTGACAACCTGTCCCAGGGCCATGTCACGTTGCATAACAGTCCACCATTGCTTGCACATCATGCCAGGCGATAGCGCAAGGACAGACTTCAGACAACCACTTTGACAACAAACTCCCACGTTCACTCATGTTTTTTGCACAAGTTGGTTTTTACGTGTATGACCGTTTTTACCCCACCATTCAGGCAGCCGTACGCCGCTTTCGGGGGAAGCATGCTGGGTATATTTGTGTTTCTATAACCCACCGGACTCTGACATGGATTACAGGATCTTTTCCGTGCGCACTTGGTCTTGTGCTTCTGTATACACACGTAGGGGGATAAGGCACTAGCAGATCTGCACATTAGTTGACCTGGGATCGGGAGATCGGAAAAGTACAACGATAACACATTTGTGACCCTCCACCACGGAATGAGTCGCATGTCACCTTTGCATGATTTTCATATTTGTACATTTTCTTAAAGAGTTTTTGTATGCTCTATCTAGTGGTGAAAACCGTTTTAGAAAAGAGCGAAAACTGTTTGAGTTATAAGCGACCATCACACTGTTACCAGACACTCCCCGGACTTATATTAAGCCTAGCGCTGAACCGCGCGAGGTGACATGCGACTCATTTCGTGGTGGAGGGTCACATTTGATCATTTGCAAATGGATTAACTGAACCGCGTTGTAAACGACCGTATACAATCCTGAAACCGAACCTAGCTAATCCAGTTTGAAACACGACTGATAATTAGGCGGACACAATGGCGCGTACACGGGGAGTGAGTGATGGATGTTGTCTGGTGTTGCTTGTCTCTGGCAAGCCTGTTCATTGATTACACGTCAATGGAGCGGACATATGAGCAATGACGGGACGCGTACCATGCTTATCCTGTAAAGACGCCGCATTAGTGTTTGATTCTTTAAGCTTGTTCGTGGATTATTTTTGATGTTTCTTCCATTATTTCTTTGTATGCTGTTTTTCTTCTTTTTTTTTAATGTTTATTTACTGAGTGACCTGAGCAGCAAATTGTTAAGACAGGAACATTGTTAAATTGTAGGGCGGTAGTTAAACAGGTTAAGCATATTTTTCAGCTATCAGTATTAAAGAGAGAGACACATAGAAACAGAGAGAGAGAGAGAGAGAGAGAGAGAGAGAGAGAGAGAGAGAGAGAGAGAGAGAGAGAGAGAGAGAGAGAGGAGACAGAGACATAGTCGCAGCAGCAGCCAAAACAGACCAGTGCATCTTTAAGTAAGGATCTAGCGCACAACTGATATTCTGGCCCGGAATAACAGTATCTATTGATTAGGTATTTCATCTTGCAATCGTTAATCGGGTTAGCTCTCTCTCTCTCTCTCTCTCTCTCTCTCTCTTTCTCTCTCTCTCTATCTCTCTCCCTCCCTCCCTCTCTCTCTCTCCCTCTCTTTCTTTCTTTCTCCTCTCTCTCTCTCTCTCTCTCTCTCTCTCTTTCTTTCTCTCTCTCTCTTTCTTCTCTCTCTCTCTCTCTCTCTCTCTCTCTCTCTCTCTCTCTCTCTCTCTCTCTCTCTCTCTCTCTCTCTCTCTCTCTCTCTCTCTCTTAGCACCTCAGTGCAAAAACGTCAACATCTCCCGCTGTCTTTCGCTCCCTATCATCGCGAACACAAAACAGCAGTAGTTTCCCTCATTCGTTGCCCTCTGGCATTACAACAATCGGGTGCATGAACACTCCGCGCACTTTCCCAATTTTGAAGCTTCCGCGCATGTGAAACTCCCGCGCGTGGTGTATATGTAAGATGCGCGCGTGTTTTAGCAAAATGTGATGTGAAACTAGCGCGCGTGTCTTTGCTCGGTCAAATGTGAGACATTGAGACATTAACAACTGACACTTGTATATCCATGAAAACTGACACTTGTATATCTATATATTGAACACGTCTTTATTACACAGACAAGTCGATAAAAACGAATGAAGACTTAAACCATGCGTATAAGAATATTTTGTTCACTTATTATATAACAGAAATTACAGAAATTTCGGGTGTCTGGTATCACAGTCACAGAGACTGCAGCAAAGGTACAAGAGGGGGGAAGTCACAGCATGGCCGGCAAATTTTTCCAGGCCATGGACTTGACGTATTCCTTCCTGTCGATTTCCCCCGTGTTGTATCGTTGCTGCAGTCTCCCCAGTTCCAGCAGTTTCTGCCTTCGTTGCGGCCTCGGCCGCGTGTGTCCCTGTCCACTGTTGATTGTGCTGATTTTAACGTATGTGATTGTTTGCACCTCTTTCAGTTTCTGCATGAATTCGTGTATGTTGGGATGAGACACGTAAAACTGATCGTTAAAATGTCTGTGGAAGGACTCACATCCATTTGTGGTCCTGGTTAGTGAACAGTCAATGAGCAGTCAGTGAAAAGTGCTAACCGTAGGGACTGTGAGTACGCGCGCAAGTTGTATGAGCCGAACCAGTAATTCGTGCGCGGAAGTTACAACCCGATATTGCGCGGAGCATACATGTATTTTACAAGCGCGGAATTTACATATGCGCGGAAATTACCGGCTGCGCAACAATCATTACCCGCTTAATAGGTCGCGGTGTTTTTTTGTGGGGGGTAAGAAGGCGTGTTGAACTTATTGTTGAGCA
Organism: Littorina saxatilis; assembly: GCF_037325665.1. Taxonomy (NCBI): domain Eukaryota; kingdom Metazoa; phylum Mollusca; class Gastropoda; order Littorinimorpha; family Littorinidae; genus Littorina; species Littorina saxatilis. The sequence goes on along the minus strand of NC_090245.1, from coordinate 111,451,403 downwards.
CATTAACTGTCTAATGAGGTTTTCACTGCGCCGTTTTTTGGGCGAAAACACACACAGACACAC